>NC_138554.1:1654252-1836752 GCF_964273705.1 Natrix helvetica | reverse complement strand
TCTTCCTTTCCTTTTCTTTTCTCATCTCCTTCCTTCCTTTTTTCTTCCTCCCTTCCTTCCTGTCTCTTTCCTTCCTTTTCCTTCCTCCATCTGTCTCTTCCCTCCCTCCGTCCATGTCTCTTTTCCTCCTTCCTTCCTCCTCCCTTCTGTTCTTTCTTGCTTCCTTCCTTTTCTATCTCCTGCCTACCTCTCTCTCCCTCCCCATCTCCTTTTTCCTTTCACTTCTCCCTCCTTCCTTCCTTTTTCCTGTTCTGTTTTCCTCCTTCCTCTCTCCCTCCCATCTCCTTCCTTTTCTATCTCCTTCCTTCCTCTCCCTTCCTTTTTTCTCCTCCCTTCTTTTCCCTTCCTTTTCTATCTCCTTTCTTCCTCTCCTTTCTTTCTCTATCTCCTTCCTTCCTCTCTCTTCCTTTTCTATCTCCTTCCTACCTCTCCCTGTCCCTCCCCATCTCCATCTTCCTTTTCTATTTCATTTCTCCTTTTCTCCCTTCCTTTACTCTTCCTTCCTTCCTTTTCTAACTCTTTCCCACTCTCTCTGTCCCTCCCCATCGCCTTCCTTTTCTTTCATTTCTTCCTCCCTCCTTCCTTCTTTCTTTTCTATTTTCTTCCTTCCTTCCTCTCTCTCTCCCCATCTCTTTCCTTCCTTTTCTGTTTCCTTTCTCTCTCTCTCCCTCCCTCCCTCCTTTCTTCTTTCATTTTTCTTCCTTCCTTCCTTTTTTAATCTCCTCCCTCCCTTCCAGAGTGTGGCCTGTTTGTCCGACATGCCCACAACTCCGCAGTCACAACTCAGGCTCTTTCCGGAGGGAGTTCCACGCTGCAGTTAGCGTTGTTTGGGAGAAAACAGTAGAAGAAAAAAGGAGTACAGCCAGTCCTCGACTTACGACCGTCCCTTTAGAAACTGAAGTGAGAACAGCACTGAAAAAACCATTCTCACACTTGTGGCCATTGTCACATCTTTAAAATTTAGGCACTTGGCAACTTGCATTTTTTACAAAGGTGAGGGACCTCCTCAGCCGGCTTCCGACAAATAAAGGAAATGGAAGAAGCCAGATTTGCTTAACGACGGCGTGATTCACTAAACAACAGTGCCCCCCCCCCAAAAAAATGGGCGTGACTCCCTTAAGAACTGCCTGACTTAGCAACAGAAATTCAGTCCCCAACTGGAGTTGTAAATCAAGGACTGGCCTCTATTAAGTAGATTTGCTGATTTATACATTGATTCATTCACAGGCAAGTCCTCGACTTATGACCACAAGAGAGCCCAACTTTTCAGTTGCTAAGTGAGACGTTCGTTAAGCGAGCGTCGCCCTGCTTCACGACCTTTCTGGCACACTGAGGCCGTCGTAATTGTGAGTCAGTTGCCAAGCCTCTGAATATCGGCGCAAGCGGCAACGGTCGTAAGTGTGGGGAAAACGTCCCTGTTTTCAGCACCGCTGTAACTTTGAAACGAAGCCGTTGTAAGTCGAGGACTGCCGGGGAGCCCAAACGGAGCAACAAACCCACCTACCATTTCAGCCAGGTCTCCCCTCTCCTCCGCGTAGAACTCCAGGGGAAGGTTGTATATCCGCAATACGTTGTCGGCACTGTTGGTAACCAGGCAGCTTCCATCGGGGGCCCTGAAGAAGGAGGGGAGGGGGTCAGAACCCCCCCCCAAAAGAGGGTCTCCCCCATTCAGGAGGGCTTCCGTCCCCGGCCTATCACGCGAAGCGAGTCGGGTTTGTTTCAGCCACAAACAGGGGGAGGACGATCACACAAAAAGGGAGAAAGAAAGAGAACGAGAAGGAAAGGAAGAAAGAAGGAAAGAAAAGGGAGAAAGAAAGAGAAAAAAGAAGGGAGGGAAGGAAAGAAAAGGGAGAAAGAAAGAGAAAAAAGAAGGAAGGAACGAAAGAAAGGGGAGAAAGAAAGAACGAGAAGGAAAGGAAGAAGGAAGGAAGGAAAGAAAAGGCAGAAAGAAAGAGAAATGGGAAAAAAAGAAGGAAGGAAAGGGGAGAAAGAAGGAGAAAGAAAGAAAGGAAGGAAAGAAAAGGGAAAGGGAAAGAGAAATGGAAAGGAAGGAAGGAAAGAAAAGAGAGAAAGAAATAGAAATAGAAAGAAAGACGGAAGGAAGGAAAAGGGAGAGAAAGAGAAAGAAAGGAGGAAGGAAAGAAAAGGGTGAATGAAAGAAAGAAAAAGAAATGGAAAGGAAGGAAGGATGGAAAGAAAAGAAAGAAAGAAAGAAAAAGAAAGGGAAGGAGGGAGGGAAGAAGGAGAAGAAGGAAGGACTACAAACTTGGCATTAGACGCAGCTTCAGAGGATAATCCAGGCCTAGAAGGGACCCGAAGGTCATCTAGTCCAACCCCGCTCCAGCACATTGTTAAAGCGACTTTCCGTCTTTTGATTCCCCCGGTCACATGACTATGTAGTCACGCCCACCCAGTCACATGACCCCCCCAAGCAAGCCACGCCCACCAAGCCACGCCCACTGATTAGGGGTGACATAATAACAGAATTCCAGTATTGGGGGGGGCTGCCCCAAAGAAGAGGGCGGGGCACCCATTCTCCAAAGAAGGCTGGAGAAGAAGCAACCTGGAATGAAGGAACTTCCTGACAGGGAGGATAATTCACCCGCGGAACTGCTTGCCACCAGAAGTTGTGAGTGCTCCCACACTGGAGGCTTTGAAGAAGAGACTGGACAGCCTGGCCTAGGGGCTCTCCTGCTCAAGCAGGGGGTTGGACTAGAAGACCTCCAAGGCCCCTTCCAGCTGATGGAGGGCAGTGGGAAGGGGGCCACCGGAAAAGCTCCCCGCGCGGCTACTCACCACTTGCAGCCCTTCAAGAAGTTTTCTGGGGCGCGGCTGTACTCGGCCCAGGAGCCTGTCAAAAGCCGGGGGGCCTCGGCGAAGTCGTACGCTGGGAAGCTGGGAGACAAGAGGAGAAACGCGCCGGTCGGTCGCATCTGGCGAATTAATCTACTCACTGCTCCTAACTGCCCCTATCAAGGCTGCTAACTAACCTGCCTTCCGCTACCGCCGAGTTTGGGACAGGAAAAGAAGCTGCAAGGAAATAACCAAGGACCCCACAGTCCTCCTCCTCCTCCTCCCTGCAAAACCCCACTCCCTTCTAGCACTGATGGCGTTACCTAGTTGGGTCATGAAACGTCTGCAAGGAAACCACTAAGCTCAGAGGAGCATCCAAGACCCCAGAGTTGTCCTCCTCCTCCTCCTCCGTCCTTTCTCTCCTCCTCCCGTTCTCCTCGTCCCTTTCTCTGCAAACCCCACTCCCTTCTAGCACTGATGACGTTCCCTAGTTGGGTCATGAAATGTCTGCAAGAAACCCAACAAGACCCCCCCCCGCCCAAGCTCAGAGACCCCCTCACTAAGCTGCCTTCCCCCAACCACCCATGCCTCAAAAACAAGGGCCCGGAGGCCTCCAAGGTCCCTTCCCAGCAGGGGTGAAATGCTACTGGTTCGGGCCCGAACCGGTAGTAAAAAACACTAAAAAAAAAGTTTTTTTTTAAAAAAAAGTTCCGACACAGCTGATCTTCAGAACTTTTTTTAAAAAACTTTTTAAGCATTTTTTTTTTACTACAGATTCTCCTGAAATGTAGGGGTGGGGTCCATTTTTGCTCCCAGCAGACTTCCCTTCCCTGAAGCCTGCTAGGCCAAAAATGAAGGGGGGGGGGGATGCTGAGAAAGAAAGAAAGAAAGAAAGAAAGAAAGAAAGAAAGAAAGAAAGAAAGAAAGAAAGAAAGAAGGGGGAAAAAGGGAGGAAGAAAGGGAACGAAAGAGAAAGAAAGAAAATGGAGAAAGAAAAAGAGAAAGAAAGGGAGGGAGGGAAAAAGGAGGGGAAGGAAGGAAGGGAAGGGAAGTGAGAAAGAGAAAGAAAGAAGGAAAGAAAGAAAAGGGAGAAAGAGAAAGAAAGAAAAAGAAAGGGAGGGAGGGAAAAAGGAAAGGAAGGAAGGAAAGGAAAGGGAGAAAGAGAAAGAAAGGGAAGGAGGAAGGGAAAAAGGAGGGGAAGGAAGGAAGGGAAGGAAAGGGAGAAAGAGAAAGAAAGAAGGAAGGAAAGAAAAGGGAGAGAGAAAGAGAAAGAAAGAAAAAGAAAGGGAGGGAGGGAAAAAGGAAAGGAAAGAAGGAAGGAAGGAAAGGAAAGGGAGAAAGAGAAAGAAGGAAGGAAGGAAAGAAAAGGGAGGAAGAAAGAGAAAGAAAAAGAAAAGAGGGAGGGAGGGAAAAAGGAACGGAATGAAGGAAAGAAAGAAAAGGGAGAGAAAGAGAAAGAAAGAAGGAAGGAAAGAAAAGGGAGAAAGAAAGAAAGAAAATGGAGAAAGAGAAAGAAAGAAAAAGGGAGGGAGGGGAAAAGGAGAGGAAGGAAGGAAGGAAAGAAAAGGGAAAAAGAGAAAGAGAAAGAAAGAAGGGAGGAAGGAAGGAAAAGAGAGAAAGAACGGAAAGAAAAAGGAGAAAGAAAGAGAAAGGGAAGGAGGGAGGGAAAAAGGAGAGGAAGGAAGGACTACAAACCTGGCATTAGACGCAGTTTCAGAGGATAACCCAGGGCTGGAAGGGACCCAGAGGTCATCTAGTCCAACCCCGCTCCAGCACGACATTGTTAAAGCGACTTTCGGTCTTTTGATTCCCCCGGTCACATGACTCTGCAGTCACGCCCACCCAGTCACGTGACCACCACCCCTAGCAAGCCACGCCCACCAAGCCACGCCCACGGAACCGGTAATAAAAAAAAAAAGACTTCCCCACTGCTTCGCCCCCCCTCCTCTTCTACGCCCACATTCATACCCCTAAACCCAGCTGTGTTCCATTCAGAAGACAGGCCGGGAACCCGACTCACTAATATTCCCCTCCGTCGGTCCACGCTCCCCTTTCCTCCGCCGCTTCCTCCTCCTTCTCAGGGGGCGGCTTTTCCTCGGAGTCCCGCACAGCGTCCTCTAACTCTTCCCCCTCTGGAGAAAGTGGCCGGACAGCTGGGCTTCCTTCGTCTTCTTCAGCCCCGTTTCGCCCCGGGACCTTAGAAGCTGGTCCAGATGTTTCTCCAGCATCCCCACCGCTGTCGTCGGCCAACTGGGGCAAGGCCGGCATAACCGCACCCTCCGCAGGGAGTTCGACATCCATCAGGATCCTCGTGCCAAGGCTTAGGGCACTAAGCGAGACTCTACTTCCAGAAGCCTTTATTCCTGGCTGGAGGCAAAATTCCCAGTTCAGCTTGGGGAGAAATCGGATTTATTCATCCCAGCTTAGGAAGGGAAAGGAGACCAAGAGGGAGATTTCTGCAGATTTGAAAAACAAAACAACCCCCCCCCCCCAAATATCAGTGCTGTTAATTATGTTGAATATTAAGCAAGTTAATATTCTGCACCCCAAAAACAAAATTAATTTAGTAGCCTGATGAAGGTTTTCCTTGTATTGGACAAAGTGAGGAAATGGACATTTTAAAACCAAGATACTAGTCCTTTGGAATACAGGCAGTCCTTGACTTACAACTGTTCGTTTTGGGACCGCTGAACGTTACAACGGGACTGAAATAAATGGGATGGATGAGCGTTTTTCACACTTCACACGCGGGCATACGATCAAAATTCAGACACGTGACAACGACTCATATTTACGACGGCCACTGTGTCGCGTGATCTTCTTTGGAGACCATCTAACAAGCCAAGTCAATGGGGAGAGCCAGAGTCACTTAACAACCGTCTGACTAACTAAAGAACCGCAGCGATTCACTTAGCAACGGTGGCAGGAAAGGTCGTAAAACGGGGGTGACATTCACTTAACCAACGTCTCACTTAGCAACAGAAATTTGGGGCACAACCGTGGTCGTAAGTCAAAGGACTGCCCCCACTGTCATCAAATTCATTTATAATAAACTATGAATTAATAATATTAATTTAATCAATACATTGAGGTGTCCTTCATTACATCAACAACTTTGCATATAATAGTGAATTATTACACAATTCAATGAAACAACAAAAATGTCTTTCATTCATTTATGATTAATTTAATAGATACGAAATTAAGAGGTGTCCCATTCCATCAATAAGTATGTATAATAGAAAATTATTACACAATTCAGTGAAACAACAAACTAAGGGGTGTCATTTATTATTTAGAATGATTAATTTGATTAATACTAAATTAAGGGGTGTCCATTACATCAATAACTTTATGTGTAATAGAAAATTATTACACAATTCAGTGAAACAGCAATCTAAGGGGTGTCCTTTTTTTATAATGATTAATTTAATACACAATAAATTAAAGGAGTGACGTTCATTACATCCATAATTTTATATATAAGCATACATTATTACCCAATTCAATGAAATAACGAATTAAAGAATGTCCTTCCTTCATTTATGATTAATTTAATAAATAATAAAGGGGTATCCATTATATCTATATCTATGTTATATATCTATATATCTATCATCTATCTATCCATCCATCCATCATCTATCTATCATCTATCTATCTATCTATCTATCTATCTATCTATCTATCTATCATCTATCTATCTATCTATCTATCTTCTATCTATCATCCATTAATCATCTATCCATCCATCCATCCATCCATCCATCCATCCATCCATCTCTATCTATCATCTATCTATCTATCTATCTATCTATCTATCTATCTATCTATCTATCTATCATCTATCTATCTATCATCTATCTATCTATCTATCATCCATCCATCATCTATCTATCTATCTATCTATCTATCTATCTATCTATCATCTATCTATCTATCTATCTATCTATCTTATCTATCATCTCTATCTATCTATCATCTATCTATCTATCTATCTATCTATCTATCTATCTATCATCTATCTATATATATATATCTAGTATAGTAAATCTATCTATCTCTCTCTCTCTCTATCATCTATCTATCATCTATCTATCTATCTATCTATCTATCATCTATCTATCTATCTATCATCCATCCATCATCTATCTATCTATCTATCTATCTATCTATCTATCTATCTATCATCTATCTATCTATCTATCTATCTATCTTATCTATCATCTCTATCTATCTATCATCTATCTATCTATCTATCTATCTATCTATCTATCTATCTATCTATCTATCTATCTATATATATCTAGTATAGTAAATCTATCTATCTCTCTCTCTCTCTATCATCTATCTATCTATCATCTATCTATCTATCTATCTATCTATCTATCTATCTATCTATCTATCTATCATCTATCTATCTATCTATCTATCATCTATCTATCTATCTATCTATCTATCAATCATCTATCATCTATCTATCTATCTATCTATCTATCTATCTATCTATCTATCTATATATATATATATATATCATCTATAGTAAATTATTGTCCAATTCAATTAAACTAAAGAATGTCCTTCCTTCATTTATGATTAATTTAATAAACAATAAAGGGGTATCCATTATATCTATATCTATATATCTATCTATCATCCATCCATCCATCTATCATCTTTCTCTCTGTCTGTCCATCCATCTATCCATTTATCTATCTATCTATCATTTATAGTAAATTATTGCCCAAGTAAACTAAAGAATGTCGTTCCTTCATTTATGATTAATTTAATAAATAATAAAGGGGTATCCATTATATCTATATCTATGTTATATATCTCTATCTATCATCTATGGTAAATTATTGCCCAATTCAATTAAACTATCCTTCATTCATGATTAATAAATTAAGGGAGACCACCGTTACATCAATTAACTTAATGCATAATAATAAATAGCTCAGATAAATAGATGGAGATCCATAAATCGATTTATAACAAGGAATTATTAAATCCATTTGATGAAATAACACATGAAAATCGGCCACCCTTCAAATTGAGCTTCCTGACCCGGCGTTGCGGCGTAACGGGAAAGCATTGACACGCGTCTGGCTGTGCGGGGAGGGAGGTCGACACGTGTTCAACGTCGTAACGGTGCGAATGATACGATGCGTGTAGGGTTAAGGAGCGCCATCAGGGGCGAGCTCCGGGCCTCCCCGCGGCAGCTTTCTCCGGGAGGAGGAGGCGAAAGGCGGCCCGCCTTCTCCTTCTCTGCCAGAAGCTTCTTCCCGGCGTTGAGGCGATGGGCGGCGAAAGGGGGCCACCATGACAGTTCGGGCCCCGCCCTCTGGAACCACACCGCGTCTCGCGAGAGTTGGAGGATGTTTCGGGCGCCGCGCCATCTTTTTTTGCGCATAGAGATACGAAACTGAAGAATAGACACCCCGGAGGTTTAAATTGAAACTTCCGGGTACAGTATTGTCTTTAAATTCCTCCCAGTCTCCCGGTGATTGGCCCAAAGTCACCCAGCCGGTTTTCATGCCTAAGGCGGGACTAGAACTCCCAGTCTCCTGGTGATTGGCCCAAAGTCACACAGCCGGTTTTCATGCCTAAGGTGGGACTAGAACTCCCAGTCTCCTGGTGATTGGCCCAAAGTCACCCAGCCGGCTTTCATGCCTAAGGCAGGACTACAACTCCCAGTCTCCTGGTGATTGGCCTAAAGTCACCCAGCTGGCTTTCATGCCTAAGGCAGGGCTACAACTCCCCATCTCCTGGTGATTGGCCCAAAGTCACCCAGCCATCTTCCCTGCCTAAGGCGGTACTAGAACTCCCCATCTCCTGGTGATTGGCCCAAAGTCACCCAGCCATCTTCCATGCCTAAGGTGAGACTAGAACTCCCAGTCTCCTGGTGATTGGCCCAAAGTCACACAGCCGGTTTTCATGCCTAAAGTGGGACTAGAACTCCCAGTCTCCTGGTGATTGGCCCAAAGTCACCCAGCCGGTTTTCATGCCTAAGGTGGGACTAGAACTCCCAGTCTCCTGGTGATTGGCCCAAAGTCACCCAGCCGGCTTTCATGCCTAAGGCAGGACTAGAACTCCCCATCTCCTGGTGATTGGCCCAAAGTCACCCAGCCATCTTCCATGCCTAAGGTGAGACTAGAACTCCCAGTCTCCTGGTGATTGGCCCAAAGTCACCCAGCCATCTTCCATGCCTAAGGCGGGACTAGAACTCCCAGTCTCCTGGTGATTGGCCCAAAGTCACCCAGCCATCTTCCATGCCTAAGGCGGGACTAGAACTCCCAGTCTCCTGGTGATTGGCCTAAAGTCACCCAGCCATCTTCCATGCCTAAGGCGGTACTAGAACTCCCCATCTCCTGGTGATTGGCCCAAAGTCACCCAGCCATCTTCCATTCCTAAGGTGAGACTAGAACTCCCAGTCTCTTGGTGATTGGCCCAAAGTCACCCAGCCGGCTTTCATGCCTAAGGCGGGACTAGAACTCCCAGCCTCCTGGTGATTGGCCCAAAGTCATGCAGCCATCTTCCATGCCTAAGGCGGGACTAGAACTCCCAGTCTCCTGGTGATTGGCCCAAAGTCACCCAGCCGGATTTTATGGGTAAGGCACAACTCTTCTATCTATCTGGGGTTACCACAAACTAGTTTTCCATGCCATGGAAATGCCGATCTTGTGCCTTTAACTGACCCCCTTGAGGCCACGTGCCGGATTCACGTGGCAAGGATGACACCAGTCCCCAGAAGGTCAGTGGCCTCTCAAGTCCAGGGCCCACGAGGGATGCTTGGCAGCCATCCAAAAATGACAAAGTCCGAAACGGAGCCGAGTCCGAAAGAGATGAGTGCCCAAGAATGTTAATTTGCTACAGGGAACAGGTCATCCGCAAGGCGGGGGACAAAAAAATCAAGCCCATGGCGTGAAGATCGGTGTTAAAGATCAAGATGTGACTTCTGATCTCCCCCGTGGTCATCGGGGGCAGGCAACCGAGCGGAGAAGACCGGCCGGCAACGGGTCCAAGGTCAGGCATGGGCTTTAAAGGACCAGCGTCCAACGGAGGAACGGCGGCAGGTCCTTCAAGGCGTCTCCTGGCCACCATGAGCTTCCTCGTCCGTCCTTGGGCCAAAAGGGACGTCCGGGATGTGGTGCGGCTGGTTAGGGTGAGAAGCGGGACGGTGGGGGGCTGGGAAGGGTAGAAAGGGGGGGTCTCAAGGGGTCAGGAGGAAGGCGGTGGGGTGGAGAGGTTGGGCCGACCCGCAATTTCCACTACCAATTCGGGCGAACCGGTCCGAAACGGCTGGATCCCACTTCTGCATTAATCCAATGTGACCATCTAAAGGGATCTTCTGAACCTTGGAGGCTTTAAGTTGGGTGAACTTCAACTCCCAGAATTCCCCAGCCAGCAAGGTAGTTTCTGATAGTTGAAGTCCACCCAACTGAATGTCTCCGAGGTTGAAAAATACTGACCTACTTGGATGTTCTTAATGGAGATCTCTCTCCAGTCTGGGTCTTCTAATGGTGTCTCCATCACCACTCCGCCTCAGTCCATCCACCTTCCTGCTGATTGTCCTCCTCTTCTCTTCCAACTTTCCCACGCTTATGGACTTCTCTGGAGATTGTATGGGTTGCCTTAATAGAAATTGATTGATTGATGAGGACCATCAAGGAAGTGTCAATCTTAACAACCTCCCAGATGAAGATCTGGCTCCACCCCTGGTCCTTCAGCTCTTTTAACAGTGCCTCCATCACCACTGTAACTGAGTCCTTCCCCCTTGCTGTTGGTCCTCCTAATCTTCTCCTGCCTTCCAACTTCATGGACTTCTCAAGACAGCTGGGTCTTCCCATGGATTGATGTTCTGTCATCTGATCATTTCTGATTGATCCCATAGAGATGTTCTCCATGAAGATCTGCCTCCAACCTGATCCTTCAGGTCTTCTAATGGTGTCTCCATCACCACTACACCATTCAGTCCATCCACCGTTCTTCTGGGTGTCCTCTTCTCTTCCCTTCCCCCTGTCCCATCACTATGGACTTCTCTGGAGGTTGGATGGCTTACGTCAATAAGAGATTGATTGATGGATATTCATCAAGGCAGGTGTCAACTCTTTAACAACCTCCTAGATGTTCTCCATGAAGACCTGTCTCCACCCTGGTCCTTCGACTCTTCCAATGACGACCCCAACTCCAGTAGGACTTGAGATCCTCCACCTTTCTGGGCGCATGCGTGGAACTGCGAAGCAAGTGGGGGTCGCGCGGGGCAAACCAGTGGCAACAAAATGTGAAACCCACCGCTGGGTGGATGGATGGAGTTGGGTGGGATATGGAGAGAGAAGAACTGACTTGGTCTTTCACTATTGTTGAAGACTTTCTTACGCAGAGAAGCGGTTGTCCAAAGTTGAGGACAGATGGAGAGGACAGAGATACGGACTATGCTTTCGAATCTCCCCACCGGAGGGAGACCGGGGAGAAGGCCCCAGAAAGTTCTGGTCCACTCACAAGTGTTTCCATCTTTTTCAGGAATTGGCATCGTCTCACAAAGATCTCCGCCAGGTGACAATTTCTCCAGAAGGTAAGACACACGTTCTACCATCTTTATGAGGCAACTCCACAAACGTGCTTAACGGAACCAAGGTCCTCTTCTTGCGACCGTAACCTCCGTTGCTAGGCGAGGCAGCGAAGTGAGTTTTTTCCCCTTCTTACCACCCCTCTTGCCCCCGTTGTTAAAGGGAACCACTGCAGTGGCTAAGCGAGCCGCACGGTTGCTAAGCGAATCGGGCTTCCCCGTGGACTTTGCTGGGTCCAAAGAGCCGCACAGGGGGATCGCGCGATCCCGGAGATGCTGCGACCGTCGTAAATACGAGTCATGGGCCAAGCGTCCGGCTTTTGATCATGTGATGCAGCAACGGTCATAAATGTTAAACTTTATCGGAAGTCACCTTTTTTTAACGTCATTCTAACTTTGAACGGTCGTTAAATGAGTGGTTATAAGTCTAGCTTTATGGGCCAACCCTGATCGTCGGAGCAAACTGGTTCCTCCCCAGCTGATCGTGGGACGAACCAGTTTGCCACGTGATCACAATTCAAACAATAGGGGAAACCGACTCCTATTTATGACGGTTGCAGCGTCCTGGGGGGTGTCACGTGAGCCCCCCTTTGGCGACCCTCGGAGGAGCAACCTCAGCTTCACTTAACAACCGTGTTGCGAACTGCGGCAATTCGCTGAAAAGCGGTGGCCAGAAAGGTCGTAAAATGAAACCAAACTCGCTTAACGACTTGTCTCTCTCGGCAGAAGACATTTAGGTCTCCGTTGTGGTCGTTAAGTCGAGGACTAGCTGTGCAGATTTTTTGAAAGGGGATTAGGAAATTGAAATTGGAGCCTCCTTTCTAAATGGAGGAAGTTGTGGGAGCTTCATCCCTGGAAGCTTTCGAGAAGGGACTGGACTGCCATCTGTCAGAAAGGGGAGGGGTTGGACTAGATGACCGACAAGGTCCCTTCCGACTCTGTTATTCTGTTAGAACAAACTGTTAAATTGTAATCTCCAGAACGGGTGCCAGCGATCCTTGGATTTTCTCTCTCTTTCAATGAAAACTTTTTTATTAGTTTATCGAAGTATAAAATGCAAAGATTCTCTCTCTTAATTCGTAAAAAAAATAATACCCACCATTGGCAATTCCGAGCTTTTTAAAAATGGTGTGTGTGCCTTTTGTGTGTCAATGCTGCAATTTTTCCCCCCCACCTTCCGTTCCATTCTCGGAGAGATCAAACGGGACACTTTGCTTACCGTAATCGCCCAACAAACGGTTTAAACTTTAACCTTCTTTTAAACTTGATGAACTTGTCTGAATTTTCTGCAGCTCTCGAGAAGGATGGGTTCGAAAAAGACGCCATCTTTGGGTTCCTGGTGGCCGAGGTGCCCCCCGCACGAAAAAGCAGAGAGGGTACGGCGAGAGACCAGGGGTCCCCGGGATGGAGAGGGGGGAGCCCAGGCCAGAGATGGACCATGGGAATTGGGGGTTGAAGGTGAAGGCAACGCTCCCCAAAATATGTGTTGGTTGCGTTGCCCGAACAAATGGAAGAGGTGCCAATTTGGTCTAGTGGTGAAGGTGCCAGGCTAAAGAACCAGGAGATTGTGAGTTCTAGTTCACCATAGGAATGATGGCTGGGTGACTTTGGGCCAATCACCAGGAGACTGGGAGTTCTAGTCCCGCCTTAAGCACGAAAGCTGACTGGGTGACTTTGGGCCAATCACCAGGAGACGGTGAGTTCTAGTCCCGCCTTAGGCATGGAAGACGGATGGGTGACTTCAGACCAATCACCAGGAGACTGGGAGTTCTAGTCCCGCCTTAAGCATGAAAGCTGACTGGGTGACTTTGGGCCAATCACCTGGAGACTGGGAGTTCTAGTCCCACTTTAGGCATGAAAGCTAGATCAGTGACTCTGAGCCAATCACCTGGAGACTGGGAGTTCTAGTCCCACTTTAGGCATGAAAGCTAGATCAGTGACTCTGGGCCAATCACCAGGAGACTGGGAGTTCTAGTCCCACTTTAGGCATGAAAGCTAGATCAGTGACTTTGGGCCAATCACCAGGAGACTGGGAGTTCTAGTCCCACTTTAGGCATGAAAGCTAGATCAGTGACTCTGGGCCAATCACCAGGAGACTGGGAGTTCTAGTCCCACTTTAGGCATGAAAGCTAGATCAGTGACTTTGAGCCAATCACCAGGAGACTGGGAGTTCTAGTCCCACTTTAGGCATGAAAGCTAGATCAGTGACTTTGGGCCAATCACCAGGAGACTGGGAGTTCTAGTCCCACCTTAGGCATGAAAGCTAGATCAGTGACTCTGAGCCAATCACCAGGAGACTGGGAGTTCTAGTCCCACCTTAGGCATGAAAGTTAGATCAGCGACTTTGGGCCAATCACCAGGAGACTGGGAGTTCTAGATCCCGCCTTAGCCACAAAAGCCAGCTGGGTGACTCTGAGCCAATCACCAGGGGACTGTGAGTTCTAGTCCCACTTTAGGCATGAAAGCTAGATCAGTGACTCTGGGCCAATCACCAGGAGACTGGGAGTTCTAGTCCCACTTTAGGCATGAAAGCTAGATCAGTGACTCTGAGCCAATCACCAGGAGACTGGGAGTTCTAGTCCCACCTTAGGCATGAAAGCTAGATCAGTGACTCTGAGCCAATCACCAGGAGGCTGGGAGTTCTAGTCCCACTTTAGGCATGAAAGCTGGATCAGTGACTTTGGGCCAATCACCAGGAGACTGGGAGTTCTAGTCCCACCTTAGGCATGAAAGCTAGATCAGTGACTCTGAGCCAATCACCAGGAGACTGGGAGTTCTAGTCCCACCTTAGGCATGAAAGTTAGATCAGCGACTTTGGGCCAATCACCAGGAGACTGGGAGTTCTAGATCCCGCCTTAGCCACAAAAGCCAGCTGGGTGACTCTGAGCCAATCACCAGGGGACTGTGAGTTCTAGTCCCACTTTAGGCATGAAAGCTAGATCAGTGACTCTGGGCCAATCACCAGGAGACTGGGAGTTCTAGTCCCACTTTAGGCATGAAAGCTAGATCAGTGACTCTGAGCCAATCACCTGGAGACTGGGAGTTCTAGTCCCGCCTTAAGCATGAAAGCTGACTGGGTGACTTTGGGCCAATCACCAGGAGACTGGGAGTTCTAGTCCCACTTTAGGCATGAAAGCTAGATCAGTGACTCTGAGCCAATCACCTGGAGACTGGGAGTTCTAGTCCCACTTTAGGCATGAAAGCTAGATCAGTGACTCTGGGCCAATCACCAGGAGACTGGGAGTTCTAGTCCCACTTTAGACATGAAAGCTAGATCAGTGACTCTGGGCCAATCACCAGGAGACTGGGAGTTCTAGTCCCACTTTAGGCATGAAAGCTAGATCAGTGACTTTGAGCCAATCACCAGGAGACTGGGAGTTCTAGTCCCACTTTAGGCATGAAAGCTAGATCAGTGACTCTGGGCCAATCACCAGGAGACTGGGAGTTCTAGTCCCACTTTAGGCATGAAAGCTAGATCAGTGACTTTGGGCCAATCACCAGGAGACTGGGAGTTCTAGTCCCACCTTAGGCATGAAAGCTAGATCAGTGACTCTGAGCCAATCACCAGGAGACTGGGAGTTCTAGTCCCACCTTAGGCATGAAAGTTAGATCAGCGACTTTGGGCCAATCACCAGGAGACTGGGAGTTCTAGTCCCGCCTTAAGCATGAAAGCTGACTGGGTGACTTTGGGCCAATCACCAGGAGACTGGGAGTTCTAGTCCCACTTTAGGCATGAAAGCTAGATCAGTGACTCTGAGCCAATCACCTGGAGACTGGGAGTTCTAGTCCCACTTTAGGCATGAAAGCTAGATCAGTGACTCTGGGCCAATCACCAGGAGACTGGGAGTTCTAGTCCCACTTTAGGCATGAAAGCTAGATCAGTGACTCTGGGCCAATCACCAGGAGACTGGGAGTTCTAGTCCCACTTTAGGCATGAAAGCTAGATCAGTGACTTTGAGCCAATCACCAGGAGACTGGGAGTTCTAGTCCCACTTTAGGCATGAAAGCTAGATCAGTGACTCTGGGCCAATCACCAGGAGACTGGGAGTTCTAGTCCCACTTTAGGCATGAAAGCTAGATCAGTGACTTTGGGCCAATCACCAGGAGACTGGGAGTTCTAGTCCCACCTTAGGCATGAAAGCTAGATCAGTGACTCTGAGCCAATCACCAGGAGACTGGGAGTTCTAGTCCCACCTTAGGCATGAAAGTTAGATCAGCGACTTTGGGCCAATCACCAGGAGACTGGGAGTTCTAGATCCCGCCTTAGCCACAAAAGCCAGCTGGGTGACTCTGAGCCAATCACCAGGGGACTGTGAGTTCTAGTCCCACTTTAGGCATGAAAGCTAGATCAGTGACTCTGGGCCAATCACCAGGAGACTGGGAGTTCTAGTCCCACCTTAGGCATGAAAGCTAGATCAGTGACTCTGAGCCAATCACCAGGAGGCTGGGAGTTCTAGTCCCACTTTAGGCATGAAAGCTGGATCAGTGACTTTGGGCCAATCACCAGGAGACTGGGAGTTCTAGTCCCACCTTAGGCATGAAAGCTAGATCAGTGACTCTGAGCCAATCACCAGGAGACTGGGAGTTCTAGTCCCACCTTAGGCATGAAAGCTAGATCAGTGACTCTGAGCCAATCACCAGGAGACTGGGAGTTCTAGTCCCACCTTAGGCATGAAAGCTAGATCAGTGACTCTGAGCCAATCACCAGGAGACTGGGAGTTCTAGTCCCACCTTAGGCATGAAAGCTAGATCAGTGACTCTGAGCCAATCACCAGGAGGCTGGGAGTTCTAGTCCCACTTTAGGCATGAAAGCTGGATCAGTGACTTTGGGCCAATCACCAGGAGACTGGGAGTTCTAGTCCCACTTTAGGCATGAAAGCTAGATCAGTGACTCTGGGCCAATCACCAGGAGACTGGGAGTTCTAGTCCCACCTTAGGCATGAAAGCTAGATCAGTGACTCTGAGCCAATCACCAGGAGACTGGGAGTTCTAGTCCCACCTTAGGCATGAAAGCTAGATCAGTGACTCTGAGCCAATCACCAGGAGGCTGGGAGTTCTAGTCCCACTTTAGGCATGAAAGCTGGATCAGTGACTTTGGGCCAATCACCAGGAGACTGGGAGTTCTAGTCCCACCTTAGGCATGAAAGTTAGATCAGCGACTTTGGGCCAATCACCAGGAGACTGGGAGTTCTAGATCCCGCCTTAGCCACAAAAGCCAGCTGGGTGACTCTGAGCCAATCACCAGGGGACTGTGAGTTCTAGTCCCACTTTAGGCATGAAAGCTAGATCAGTGACTCTGGGCCAATCACCAGGAGACTGGGAGTTCTAGTCCCACTTTAGGCATGAAAGCTAGATCAGTGACTCTGAGCCAATCACCTGGAGACTGGGAGTTCTAGTCCCGCCTTAAGCATGAAAGCTGACTGGGTGACTTTGGGCCAATCACCAGGAGACTGGGAGTTCTAGTCCCACTTTAGGCATGAAAGCTAGATCAGTGACTCTGAGCCAATCACCTGGAGACTGGGAGTTCTAGTCCCACTTTAGGCATGAAAGCTAGATCAGTGACTCTGGGCCAATCACCAGGAGACTGGGAGTTCTAGTCCCACTTTAGGCATGAAAGCTAGATCAGTGACTCTGAGCCAATCACCTGGAGACTGGGAGTTCTAGTCCCACTTTAGGCATGAAAGCTAGATCAGTGACTCTGGGCCAATCACCAGGAGACTGGGAGTTCTAGTCCCACTTTAGGCATGAAAGCTAGATCAGTGACTTTGGGCCAATCACCAGGAGACTGGGAGTTCTAGTCCCACTTTAGGCATGAAAGCTAGATCAGTGACTTTGAGCCAATCACCAGGAGACTGGGAGTTCTAGTCCCACTTTAGGCATGAAAGCTAGATCAGTGACTTTGGGCCAATCACCAGGAGACTGGGAGTTCTAGTCCCACCTTAGGCATGAAAGCTAGATCAGTGACTCTGAGCCAATCACCAGGAGACTGGGAGTTCTAGTCCCACCTTAGGCATGAAAGTTAGATCAGCGACTTTGGGCCAATCACCAGGAGACTGGGAGTTCTAGATCCCGCCTTAGCCACAAAAGCCAGCTGGGTGACTCTGAGCCAATCACCAGGGGACTGTGAGTTCTAGTCCCACTTTAGGCATGAAAGCTAGATCAGTGACTCTGGGCCAATCACCAGGAGACTGGGAGTTCTAGTCCCACTTTAGGCATGAAAGCTAGATCAGTGACTCTGAGCCAATCACCAGGAGACTGGGAGTTCTAGTCCCACCTTAGGCATGAAAGCTAGATCAGTGACTCTGAGCCAATCACCAGGAGGCTGGGAGTTCTAGTCCCACTTTAGGCATGAAAGCTGGATCAGTGACTTTGGGCCAATCACCAGGAGACTGGGAGTTCTAGTCCCACCTTAGGCATGAAAGCTAGATCAGTGACTCTGAGCCAATCACCAGGAGACTGGGAGTTCTAGTCCCACCTTAGGCATGAAAGTTAGATCAGCGACTTTGGGCCAATCACCAGGAGACTGGGAGTTCTAGATCCCGCCTTAGCCACAAAAGCCAGCTGGGTGACTCTGAGCCAATCACCAGGGGACTGTGAGTTCTAGTCCCACTTTAGGCATGAAAGCTAGATCAGTGACTCTGGGCCAATCACCAGGAGACTGGGAGTTCTAGTCCCACTTTAGGCATGAAAGCTAGATCAGTGACTCTGAGCCAATCACCTGGAGACTGGGAGTTCTAGTCCCGCCTTAAGCATGAAAGCTGACTGGGTGACTTTGGGCCAATCACCAGGAGACTGGGAGTTCTAGTCCCACTTTAGGCATGAAAGTTAGATCAGCGACTTTGGGCCAATCACCAGGAGACTGGGAGTTCTAGATCCCGCCTTAGCCACAAAAGCCAGCTGGGTGACTCTGAGCCAATCACCAGGGGACTGTGAGTTCTAGTCCCACTTTAGGCATGAAAGCTAGATCAGTGACTCTGGGCCAATCACCAGGAGACTGGGAGTTCTAGTCCCACTTTAGGCATGAAAGCTAGATCAGTGACTTTGGGCCAGTCCTTCTCTCTCTCATACCAACCCACCTCACAGGGCTGTTGTGAAGAAAATAGGAAAAGAGTCATAGAGATATTCACTGCCTCAACTTACTTGTAAAAACCCCCAAAAGGTGGGATATGAATGAATTAATGAAGAGAGAGAGAGAGAGAGAGACCTTAACACAGGGGTGTCCAAACTTGGGAACTTTAAGACTTGTGGACTTCAACTCCTAGAATTCCCCAGCCAGCTCTGCTGGCTGGGGAATTCTGGGAGTTGAAGTCCACAAGTCTTAAAGTTCCCAAGTTTGGACACCCCTGCCTTAACACATCACCGTGAAGACCCAAGAAAAGTCTCGCAATGAGCCCCAGCGAGAAAGCTGCATTCAATCCACCCCCCGCCCCGTGAATTGCAAAGCCATCACATTCTTCATCCCCTCTGCGGAATTCAGGTCTATCCTTCCTTTCCGTCCCCCTCCGTTTGCTGCTCCTTTCCCTCTGCAGGACACACCATTGTTGGCTACCAGTTCCACTATCTGACTTACTGTACCTGGGACGGCCCAGTCCTCTTTGGCGAAGATCTCTACGTGATGCCGGAATTCAGAGGTAGGGGAGAAATTCGGGGCTAGCCCTAATAAAGCGGGATCTCTCTAAGTAAGGGGAGACCCTTAAGATCCACCATACGTTCCTTTTTGATAGTTAACACACAGTGGAGAGAAGAAAAGGGAAAGCTGATGGGACAAGATGAGAGTTAGCCCTTCCTTTGCACAGGGAATCATCCCCAAACTTTGTTTGAAGTTAGTTAGAAACGGTATAGGGTTTCCTGCCTAGGCAGGGGGTTGGACTAGAAGACCTCCAAGGTCCCTTCCAACTCTACTATTGTATTGTATTGTATTGTATTAGTTAACCAGATGCCAGCGTAGACGAAGAAACTTTTAAATTCTCCGCACATCCTCCTGTAAATTATCTTTTCAGTTTAGGAATGGTTAAATGCCGTCTAATCCATCCTTACAACCACGGGATGAAAAGTCTTCCTGCGTTCCAAGCTGTAAGGAATCTCAACATGTTATTTTAAAAGAGAGAAGCTAAGTCAAATGAAAATACAAAATGATTGTGTTAACTTAACAAATTAAAAAGTCCGTTGTCAGGTGCCGCTCAATGTCCAGAATTCTTCTTCTAAAAAATATATATGTATATATTAAATTTCTCTCTCTCTCTCTCTCCCTTCCCATCCCCATCCCCTTTCTCTCCTTCTTTTCTCTTCTCTTCTCCTCTCTCTCTCTCCTTCTCTTCACCTTTCCTTTCTCTCCTTCTCTCTCTCCCTCCTTCTCTCCTCCTCTCCTCTTTCTCTCCCTCTCTCACTTCCCATCCCCACCCCTTTCCCCCCCCCGTTTTCTCTTGTCTTCTCCTCTTCTCTCCTTCCCTTCTTCTCTTCTCCTCTCCTCTTTCTTTCTCTGCCTCTTCTCCTCTCTCTCCCTCCCTCCCCACCCTCCTCTCCTTCCCTCCTTCTCTTCACCTCTCCTCTGCTCCTCTTTCTCTCCCTCCTCCTCTCCTCCTCCTCTCCTCTCTCTCTCCCCCTCCTCTTCTCTTCTCTTTCTGCCTCCCTCCCCACCCTCTCCTGCTCCTTCTCCTCTCCTCTTTCTCTCTCTCTCTCTCCCTCCCTCCCCATCCTCTCTCCCTCCCTCCTTTTCCTCTCCCTCCGTCCCTCCTTCCTACCCCCCTCTCTCCCTCCATCTCTTCTCCTCTCCTCTCTCTTCTCCTTCTTGGCCAGGGAGAGGACTTGGCACCACCTTGCTGAACCGAGCAGCCAAGGTAAGACCCACGGGGAGCAGTCTAGCCAGCAAGTCTTCCCCTGATCCAGTCCAGGGGCCCCTCCCGAATCAAACAAACCTGGTTTTTAACCTCCTATCCTCAGATTGCCCTGGAAAAAGGGTGCTCCCAGTTCCGGTTCATCTCGGCCCAGAAGCATCCGGCCACAAACGATTTCTACCACAAGAGAGGTGCCATCGATGTCACCCTCCGGGATAACTGGCACGTCTTCCGGATTGACAGGGGGGCCCTGGTGAAGCTGGTGGAAGAAGGGGCAGCCAAGCCGAACCCCGTTCCTTTGCAGCTTTAGACACCCCCACACCCCACCTCCAATTCCGTCCCAGATTAGCCAGTGCAATTCCAAAGGGGTGACTCAGAGCCCTCCACCCATCCCCTACCTATGCACCGGGGTTTTGGGGGTGATATTCCCCCCCTCTTGTTCTTTCTGGAAGGCCGAAGTTTGACCCTCCCCCATTGCCTTCGAAAAGAATACAGAATGCAGAACTCAAAATACAGAATGAAGAATGCCGAATGCAGGATTGAGGGTGCAGAATGCAGAATATAGAATGCGGAATGCAAATACAGAATGCGGAATACAGAATGCGGAATGCAAATACAGAATGCAGAATACAGAATGTAGAATATAGAATGCAGAATATAGAATGCAGAATATAGAATGAAGAATGCGGAATGAAGAATGCGGAATGCAGGATTGAGGGTGCAGAATGCAGAATATAGAATGCAGAATATAGAATGCAGAATATAGAATGCAGAATATAGAATGCAGAATGCAAATACAGAATGAAGAATGCAGAATGTAGAATTGCAACAGGGTTGAAAGGGACCTTGGAGGTCTTCTAGTCCAACCCCGTGCTCGAGGACAAAATAAAAGCTAAGGGGGGAGGGGCTCTTTTATAGCCATTCTGGCTCAGTGGGTAAAACGCCGAGCATGTCGATCAGCAAGGTCGGCAGTTTGGCGGTTCGAATCCCTGGTATGGGCCTCCTGCGTGAGGAGGGGGTTGGACTAGATGACCTCCAAGGTCCCTTCCAACTCTGTTACTGTTAAAAAACTCTCTTTCTCTCTCTCTCTCTCTCTGGAAAAGGAAAAGAAGGGAAGTCTTGGGCACTTTGGCGGCTTAAAAAACCCGAGTGCAAATTCTCAGCCGGAGAGGAAGCCACGCACGAGGACTTAAAGTTGCCCCTAGGAAGGCAAAGGGGATGGGAGATTTTGGGGTGCCTGGCATGGAAAGGGATGGGTTTTCTGGGAGGGTCAGGGGGCTTCTGGGGAGCCCTAGGGGGCAGCTGTGCGCACCGGGGACTGGATTTCCGCGGAATTGCAACCGTTTCCATTGGCTAAATTCTCTTTCCACCACAATGGGATGGAATAACTCCCCGAATTTGCAATCAAGAGAGTTTAAAGTTTGGGATTAAAAGAAGATTAAACTGGGATTAAGCCAGGAAGAAACAGGCTAGAGATTTAGGGGCTGGGAATGCAAATCTGAACAAACAAACAAACACACACACACAAATCTCTTGGCCTCCAGGTTTAATCTGGATTTAGAATCTACCAAACCAGGGTTGCAAAACCCCAGGGTCACCACTAGGGGGCTGCCCACAGATATAGCTTTATTTTTGTTTTCTTTGCGCCCTCTAGTGGCCCGATGGTTGCAACTCTCCAATCTGCTTTTGGCTTCTGATTCGTGCTTGACGTGGGAGAGTATTAAAAAAAGAAAAAAGAACTTGTGAAACAATTTTCTTTTTTAAAATATATATATATATATCTCAAATTTCATTTTCTGGGAAATTTAAGGCCAGACGGAAGACGATTTAAGAAAGGAGATTGCTGCCTGCATTGCAATGCTCTCCCCCTTCATTACAGCCAAGACAAAATTGTGGGTTTGTGTTGTGGCTGACACATTTTCCCTGGGGTGGGGTGGGGTGGGGTGGGGAAACAAACTAGAGAAACTGAACCCGAAAGCTCCACCTAGTGATAGAGAAAGAGCCTATCTATCCTATTTCTACCTCTATGTTATTGATATGCCTTCCCCTTTGAATCTCGCGAGATCTAATGTCTCCGCAGGTAGTTTCAGGAGGATACAAAGAGCTAATAAAGCAGACGTGTCTTCTGCTTCTGGCAGTGTTCAGCCAAGCTTCAAAATTCGGATTTTTCTGAATTGCTTCCACTAATTTTGTGGGTTGAATCCTGCCATTTCCTCTTCAAATTAATTAACCAGTGGAACAGCCTGCCACTAGAACATGTATTTTAGCCCTGGGCAAAAGATTGTGGTGCAATTTTGCTTTTTTTTTTTAAAAGCACTTTTAAAAAAAATATTTTTTTAAAAAAAATAGAATTTGCACGTTTTGGGCATAGAGGGTGAATACCCATGCAAATTGCACCCACGGAAATCAGTGGGGCTTTCACTTGGGGGCTTCTTTGGGGTGATTTAACAGATGAGCGGAGTTGGAAGGGAGCTTAGAGGTCATTTGGTCCAAAAGCAGGAGACTCTACAGCATTTCCAATCCCTTTTTCAAAACTTCCAGTGTTTGGAGCAAGCACAACTTCTAATTAAAATGCATTTGTTGCAAACAGCAAATAGGATGCCCTTGGAATTGTTGGAAGCTGGGGTGGGTTCCTGCCAGTTCTAAGCTCTTCTATAGAAGAAGTTCCACAGTTGAAGTCCACAAATCTACAGTGCCGTTTAGAACCTGTTCCAGCTCCCTCCCCCCGCCCGTCCGCACATCATCAAGATGAAGAGCGAGAGGAGGAATTCTGGGTGTTGAAGTCCACAAGTCTTAAAGCTGTCAACTTTGAACACCCCTGGGTTTTTTTTTCTAAAGGGTTAGGGGTGCAAGGGCCTTTTAACTTGACAGCTTTAAGACTTGCGCACTTCAATGCCAGAGTTCCTGAGTCAACATGACTGGAGGAGGAATTCTGGGAGTTGAAGTCCACAAGTCTTAAAGCTGTCAAGTTTGAACACCTCTGGGTTGTTGTTTTTTTCTAAAGCGTTAGGGGTGGAAGGGTCTTGTAACTTGACAGCTTTAAGACTTGCGTGCTTCAAATGCCAGGGTTTCTGACCCAACATTTTGGTTGCTAAGCAAGAGCGTTGTTAAGTGAGTTTCACCACATTTTACAGGTTGGCCACGCCCACCCAGTCACATGGCTGGCAAGCCACTCCCACCCGGTCACATGGCCGGCAAGCCACTCCCACAAAGCAGGCCACACCTACAGAAGAGGTTCTTAAAAAATTTGAAACCCATCACTGGTTGGAAGGCAAAGGTTTCCGGTCCGTTCCCAGCCGGGAGTCACCACCGACGCTAAAAGAAAGTTTCGTGGAGACAGCTGCCTGGAACTTATTTATTTATTTATTTTATTTTATTGGATTTCTAGACCGCCCCCTCTCCCAAAAAGGGACTCGGGGCGGTGTACAGTCAATGCAGATGAGTTATGAGTTTTTATTGAGGAAAGAAAAACGGGAAGGACGAGACGCAGCTCCGTCGTTCCTGGGTCTGCAGCCCCCCCCCCCCCCCCCCCGTCTATAGTTTGGTTTTCCCTTTTATACAGTTTTTCTGGCTTCAGGCTATTGTGTAAATTTGGATTTTACAAAAGTTCTTTTATTCTGGACGATTGCTCTGATCTTGATTCTCTTGTCTTTGGATTTCGCTCGTCCGGTGTCTTGTTCTTGGACTAATCCTATCATAGAACACGAGGAGTTCGGACGCTTATACAAAGGTGTCTGTTCTATATGATGTTTGTGTTACCTTAGAATTGGATTTTGTGTTTTTGTTATTCTGACCGGTCATTGCTAGATTCGGGGTTTCCCTCAACTTTGTTACCCTTTTCCTAATCCTATTATCCCATGTTTCTTTTGTGACCGAGTATAACCTCTTCCTGGCTACGTGTGTGGTTTTCTCTGGCTATGGCTCCTGCCTGTGTGTTTATTAATTTTTTCTGTACACGCTTTCCGGGTTATTTCTGTTACCTTACTGTTGTGGCCCAGCAGGATCCGGTTGAGCGGCTGACGGACTCGGAGAGCGAGGGACCATATGAGTCTGCCCCGGACGAGGTGGAGGACCCTGTGCAGGGTTCAGACTCAGAGCAGGGACCGGAGAGGCTGGTTGGCTACCAGGAGACGCCTGAGGCATGGAGCAGTGGGGAGGATCAAAGGCAGTTTGTCCCTGATGCCAGATTGAGAAGGGCTGAGAAACGGAAGCAGCAACTCCGTAGGCAGGCTCACAGAAGATGGTTAAGCACAGATGGTTGTGGATTGGCCCTCCCAAGAGAGATTATAGGTGAGGCGTTGGGAGGGGACATTTGCAGAAAACAACCGTTCGAATTAGTAGTGAAGAAAATCTATCTGTGTATTCTAGCCGTGTCTCTTCGTTTGGACTATCTGCGTGGCTTCATTTGACTTATCTGGGTTGCTGAAGAGCTACTCTATTGAACGGGAGTTGTCTGGGCCCTCAGTCAAAGGATTTGTTATCTCAGTAATTAAATAGTGGCAAACAGCCAAGCCTGTGTCCTGGTTTATTCACAGGTGTGGGGGGGGGGGAGGGAGGTCAGAACACCTTACTACAGAATCTTTGCAAGATTTTGTGCAATTGTGATAGTAAAACATAACACCAAATATTTGATTTTTCCGGCGAAGGTGACATCAAACCAGAACTGCAGTTGGAAGAAAGGTTTAAACCAGGGGGTAACCATGTGTTGTGGCCCACCAGTGGAGCTGGCAGCAGATTCGGCCAGTGAGGAGGTTGGGGAGAAAGATGGGCCAGTCCTGGAGTCTGGGGAAGGCTCTGATGAGGGCTCTGTGTCGGAGGCAGAGAGTGGGGCCAGGGCTGTCTGACAGTTATCAGCTGCCTTCGGAGTCAGAGATCAATGGGGCAGAAGAACAGCTGGAGCCTGTTCCCAGTGTGCGCATGCGCAGAGTTGCCAGACGAAGGGAACAGCTAAGGAACAAGAGTCGATTTGGGAGGAAGGCCACAGGTGGACAATGAATAGCCTCTCCCAGAGGAAATAAGAGGAGCGCCAGGGGAGTGGAGTTTGCAGGAGTTCGCTTCATTGCTTCGTGACTCTCTGAGACTCCTTGCCAAGTTTTGCAGAGATCGGCCTGGCAGCTCTCCAAGCCAGATGAGATCTGTGACCGTAAATCCTCCCTTGAAAGACTTTGCTGGATGTGAAGGAGCAGAATTCAGAGTCAATTCATAAAAAGGGTTTTTTTTTGGCAGGACAAGGAGTTTGCTTCGGGCTCTCGGGAAGCCTCGGTCAGAACAAAATGCCTCTGCTGCTTCCTAGATAGTCCTCACCTTACGATGGCAATTGGGACCAACATTTCCATTGTTAAGCCGGGCGGTTCTTCAGTGAGTCGCATCTGATTTGATACCATGGTGGTTAAGTGAATTATAATACAATACAATAATACAATACAATTGGAGTCCTTAAACGAATCCGGCTTCCCACATTGTCAGAAGGCAGCATGGGAAGGTCGTAAAAGGGGGATCACATGACCCACCCACCCCCCGGGACGTTGCAACCGTCATAAACACAGGCCAGTTGCCAAGTGCCCGAATTTGGATCTCAGAGGATTCTGTGATCGTTATAAGTGTGAGGAGTGGTCATAAGATCCTTTTTCCAGTGCTGTTGTAACTTGGGTCACTAAATGAACAATCATAAGTTGAGGACTATCTGAATTCCATCCACCTTGTGTGGGACATTTCAGAAAAAAGGAGGGATTCAGGAAATTGGAGATATCCCAATGTTTCTCAAACTTGCCTGCTTTAAGACACGTGGACTTCAACTCCCAGAATTCCCCAACAGGGAACGGTTTCCCAGAATTCGGCACAGATAGGAAAAGAATCAAGGCGGCTCGATTACCTTTATTGCATTTTTTGATAAGGGTAACTTTCTTAATAGATGGTGGGAATGCGGTAAATATAATATATCGTTAGTCAGGAAAGTGAAAAAAGAACTAGGGAATTCTGGGAGTTGAAGTCCACATGTCTTAAAGTGACCAACCTTCAGAAACACTGGGCTAGATCTCTCGATTCCTGGACATTTGCAAAACGTCATTCCAAAAAGCAAGAAAACATTGACTGTGACTTCCATCTTGCTTGATCCAAACTCAAAGAGCAGATTCTCGGGAACTCCCAGCTGAAGGATCTCCAAAGGGGTCCCGGAAACCTAAGCCAGGGTGGGCTCCGTCTGTCCGCCCCGCTTTTCTGTGGGAAATCTCAGCCGCCGTCATCATGAATCGGTCTCTTTCTTGCATCCGAGCATCCCGGCTGCGTCAAGTCTACCTCGCCCCAAACCACGATCCACGAGGAAGGAGTCGCTTCTGGAGTTAGAACCCTAAGATTTCTGGGGATCCTTCTTGGAGACGGGACGGAGGTGGGCCTGCAAAGATGCTTGGACGTCTACAAACGGAGCACGCCCAGGAAAGTCCCGTGTGTGGAGATGTCGAAGGAGGCGTTGAAACGGGGGATGCGCAAACTCAGACGGTCTCCTTGCTGCAGGTGGAAGACCCCTAGAAATAGGAAAAAAGGGGTTCAGACACAGGGACCCACATTTAAGAGAACCGCCAGCCCAGCTACAGGTCATACCAATGGCCCCTGTGGGCTGGGGACACATGCAGTGGTGGGATTCACATCGGTTCACACGAACCAGTAGTTAAGTTTCTGAGAAGTTCGGCGAAGCATCTGTTGGAAGAAATCTTCCAACAGTCTTTTGCTTTTCCCACCTTACGGGGTTAATCCTGTCAGGAAGGCAGGAAGTAGGCATTTTGGTGTGCCTGTGTGTGTGTTGTTTCTAATTTGTTTAAATATTTTAGGAAACTGCCTCTGGGTTAAGCCTTGTTACATTGTAACAGCTGTTAATGTTTCTTGGCAGTATGCCCAGACTTTCTATATACAGGTTCTCTGGAGTTATTTTTCCTTTGCTGGTACTTTTATTCTGGGGCTCGGGAGGAGGGTCATTAAGGCAGAGAACTGGTTGTTAACTATTTGAATCCCACCACTGGACACATGCCACATTTGGAGAAAACGGGGTTCCCCTGTACTGCCCATCTAAATGTGAGTTTCTTCCCTCAACACTCTGGCTAAGCTCAATTCACTTTCTGAGCCACGGAAGAAGGAGAAAGACACACGTGGAAATGGTATAGGGTTTTCTACTTGAGCAGAGGGTTGGACTAGAAGACCTCTATGGTCCCTCTGAACTCGGTTATTGTGTTATCCCAAACGACGTGTCTCCAGAAGTAGTGGGTGTTACATTACTGGAAGTTTTTAAGGAGACATCAGACAGCCATTTGTCTGAAAATGTCGAGGGCTTCCTGCCTGAGCAGGGGGTTGGACTAGAAGACCTCCAAGGTCCCTTCCAACTCTGTTATTCTCAGAGGCAGTATTCAGCCGGTTCTGGCGAAGATCGCAGGTGGGCCCTCCATCCGCCATCTCCCCCCTGCGCTATGCCATCCTATTCAGCCATTTTTTGGAGGTCAGGCGCTCTCCTCTCCTTAACGGGCCAGGCATTCCAGAGTTATGCTGGAACACACACACACACACACACACACACACACACACACACACACAGAGACACATCCCAAGGGTGTCTTACCCCCACCTCACCCCAGTATTTGTTTCCAGAGAGTAAATCATCTATGTACCAAGTTTGGTTGCAATTGCTCAAGGAGCTCCAGAGTTATGCTGGAACATACATACATACATACATACAGCTTTTTTTAATATAAATAAAAACAAACAAACAAAAGTAAATAAATATAAATATAAATATAAATATAAATATAAATATAAATATAAATATAAATATAAATATAAATATAAATATAAATAATATAAATATAAATATAAATATAAATAATATAAATATAAATATAAATATAAATATAAATATAAATAATATAAATATAAATATAAATATAAATATAAATATAAATATAAATATAAATATAAATATAAATATAAATATAAATATAAATATAAATATAAATATAAATATAAATATAAATATAAATATAAATAATAAAAATATAAATATAAATAATATAAATATAAATATAAATAAATATAAATATAAATATAAATATAAATATAAATATAAATATAAATATAAATATAAATATAAATATAAATATAAATATAAATATAAATATAAATATAAATATAAATATAAATATAAATATAAATATAAATATAAATATAAATATAAATATAAATATAAATATAAATATAAATATAAATAATATAAATATAAATAATATAAATAATATAAATATAAATATAAATAATATAAATATAAATATAAATATAAATATAAATATAAATATAAATATAAATATAAATATAAATATAAATATAAATATAAATATAAATATAAATATAAATATAAATATAAATATAAATATAAATATAAATATAAATATAAATATAAATATAAATAGTATAAGTATAAGTATAAATATAAATATAAATATAATATAAATATAAATATAAATATAAATAATAATAATAATAATAATAATCGATAATCGATAAACGATAAACGATAAGCGATAAGCGATAAGCGATAAGCGAATAAGCGAATAAACGAATAAACGAATAAACGAATAAACGAATAATGAATAATGAATAATGAATAATGAATAATGAATAAAATAATAAAATAAGAAGAAGTAAATTGCGTCGATTGCATTCCCACTATCTACTAACAAAGTTATCCATTTTTTTAAAAAATGCAATGAAGGGAGTCACCCTTGTTCTTAAACTTTGGCTGGCTGGGGAATTCTGGGAGTTGAAGTCCAGACCTCTTAAAGGGGCCGGAACATTCCGGGAAGGTGCATGGGGGCTCACCTCCGCTGTAGCAGCTGTTGTAAGCCTTCTCCATCTTGGGGGGCATACTCTGGATGCAACGGAAGAGGATTTGATCCGGCCGGCCTATGGCCACTCGCCGTAAGACCTGCCCCATGGTAAAAGTGGGGTCATGGAACAGCACCTGGGAAGGAAGGGAGAAAGAGGGGTAGGTACGACTTTATCGGAACCCGTTTACGAGAAGTCCTCGACTTACAACAGTTCGTTTAGCGACCAAAGTTACAACGGCACGGAAAAAAATAACTCATGAGCAGTTTTCACACAACCACTGCAGCATCCCCATGGTCCAAGTTCAGACTCTTGTCAACTGACTCGTACTTACGACGGTTGCGAAGGAACTGACATCACAAACAATTGCCGGTCTAGGACGCAGCACTCACTCTCCTTAACAGGCCAGGCATTCCAGAGTTATACTGGAACACACACACAGAGACACATCCCTTATTGACAAATCAATAAGGAAGCTGGATTCGCTGAACACCCGCGCGACTCGCTTAACCCACAGCAGTGATTTGCTTAACGACGGTGGCAAGAAAGGTCGTAAACATGGAGCCAAATTCACTTAACGACTGTCTCGCTTAGCAATTGCGAAATTTTGGGCTCCGCTGTGGTCATAAGTCGCACACAACGAAAAGTGGTGCGATCAAATATGAAATACCTGAATGGTCGTACGGGGGGGCCCTCCAGAATATAACCGGGTCTGACCCTGCTTAGCGTTCTGACACTATCCAAAGTCAGATTGGATTTTGCTGCTGCCTGCTATCCGTAGTCCTCGACCTTACAGCCACAGTTGGGATCGCAGCTGCTGTTGCTAAGCGATGGGGTCATTAAGTGAGTCGCTCCTGATTTTAAGACACTTTCGCTGGGCTCGTTAAGCGAGTCTAACCTAATGTGAAATCCAATCATGCAAACATCGTTGTGACTCCTTAGCGTTGTTAAATGAACCACCAGGTCATTAAGTGAATCATGGGGTTTTCTTGCTAGGAGCTCTCCAGGAAAGTCCCAAAAGGGGGGGTTGCAACCTTCGCAACCTAATGTGGCAGTTGCCAAGAACTTTGTGACTGTTAGCGTGCTCCAAATGGACGTAAACGCGAGGACAAGTCATTTCAGCCATAAGTCGAGGACTGCCTTATAAAACCTTTTACCCCCCCCCCCCCCGCTGTTGTGGCAAACAACCGAGCGACCTTCCCAAGGTAGAGTTGGCCCAACCTCTCAGCCTTGCCCCCCCCCCCCCCAGATGCATCTGAGCAAAATAACGACGGATGAAAGAGAGTGAAAGGACAATCTCTCTTCCCAGCAGTCTTCTTTTATTTTTCAAATGCTTCCCAGGGGCAAAATTAATCCTTGCAATCAGGGGAAGCTAATTGGTCTCTAATTAAGATCCCTGCTGAGAGAAGCCCTCGGGGACTCATCTGACATTCCCCTGTTCGGTTTTATGTCGGTCGCATCTCTGGGGATCTGGGGTCTAGAACCAGCCACGAGGCCAAGAATCGACTCCTTTGAGCCCAGGAAAAAAAGAATTTAGAAATCCTTTCCTTGCCTTCCTCCCCTTCTCTTCTTCCCTTCTTCCTTCCCTTCTCATCCCCATCCCCTTCCTTCCTTCCCACCCTCCTCACAGTCTCATATTCTTCCTCCCTCCCTCCCTCCCTTCCTCTTCCCATCTCTTCTTCCTTCCTTTCTTCTCCCCCTCTGTCCCTCCCTCTTTCCTTCTTCTTCTCCCTCCCTCCCTCCTTCCTTCCTTCCCTTTCCCATCTTCTTCCTTCCTTCCCCTTCCCATCTCCTTCCCTCCTTCTTTTCCTTCTTTCCTTCCTTTCTTTTCTTCTTCCCATCTCTCCTTCCTTCTTTCCTTCCTTCCTTTTCTTCTCCCCCTCTTCTTCCCTCCCTCTTTCCTTTTTCTTCTCCTCCTTCCTTCCTTCCCTCCCTCCCCCTCTCTCCCTCCCTCCATCTTTCCTTCTCCTTCCTCCATCACATTCCCATATTCTTCCTCCCCTCCCTCTCTTCCCCTTCCCATCTCTTCTTCCTTCCTTCTCTCCCTCTGTCCCTCCCTCTTCTTCTTCTCCCTCCTTCCTTCCTTTTCCCATCTTCTTCCTTCCTTCTCTCCCTGTCCCTCCCACTTTCCTTCTTCTTCTCCTTCCTTCCTTCATCACATTCCCATAGTCTTCCTCACTCCCTCCCTTCCCATTTCTTCTTCCTTCCTTCCTTCCCTCCCTCTGTCCCTCCCTCTTTCCTTCTTCTCCTTCTTTCCTTCCTTCTTTTCCTCCCTTCCTTATTTCCTTTCCTTCCTTCCTCCCTCCACTCTCCTTCCTTCGTTCCTTCCTACCTCCATTCTACTTTCTTCCTTCGTTCTTTCCTTCCTACCTCCATTCTCCCTCCTTTCCTTCCTTCCTTCCTTCCTTCCCTCCTTCCCTCCCTCCCCAGGAGGAGTCCTCCCCCACTCCCCTGTCCAGGCGGGGGGGGGGGGCGTCTCTCACCTGGCTGTAAACAAAGTAGAGTCCCGTCTGCTTGACCACCACATCTTGACCGCTGGGCTCCAGGGCTCGGCCCTGTTGCAGGAAAGGGGACCACCAGATCTCCGTGGCATCGCCCTCCTCTGGGGGGGGGGGGTTAAAGGGAGGAAAGCTGGGGTCAGATTGGAACACCCCCCTTGCCCCCCCCATCGCCATTCCCCCCCCCCCGCCCCCGAGCCCTGCCTGCCTGCCTTTGTCCTGGGTCCAAGGGGTAAAGCTCGGCCCTGGCACCAGAGAGAGCTTCACTGGGCCCCTCCCTCCCCTCTGCCCCCCTTGCCCCCCACCCACCCAAAACCTTCCCTGTTAGTCCCTCCCTCCCTTTCTCCCCCAGGCCTCCCCTCCCCAGGAGCCAACAAGGAAGGGCAACACTCCAGCCAGGAAGCTTTTCAAAGGACATTCCTGAGTGTGTGTGTGTGTGTGTGTCAGCCTCCCCCTCCCTTAATGAAAGCAGAAGAACACAAAGTCCCTCATCCCCGGCCTTGCCAGCCAAGCGTGCCAGCCAGAAGGGAAGGAACAGGTCCAGGAAAGAGCCAATAAGGGGTTTTCCCAGCCTAGATCGGAGGAGGAAGAGGAGGAGGAGGCGGACGAGAAGGGATGGAAAAGGAAGAGGAGAGGAGGAGGAGGAGGAGGAGGACTCTGGGGTCCTTGGTTGTCCCTGAACTTGGTGGTTTTCTTGCAAACGTTTCATGACATAACTAGGGAACGTCATCAGTGCTAGAAGGGGGGGTGGAGGAGGAAGAGGAGAAAGAGGAGGAGGAGAGGAAGAAGGAGGAGGAGAAGGGAGAAGAAGGAGAAGGAGGGGGAGGAGGAGAAGGAGGAGAAGGAGGAGGAGAAGGGAGAAGAAGGAGAAGGAGGGGGAGGAGGAGAAGGAGGAGAAGGAGGAGGAGAAAAAAGAGGAGGAGGAGGGAAGGGAGGAGGGGAAGGAGGAGAAGAAGAAGGGAGAAGAAGAAGAAAGGAGCAGAAGAAGAAAAGAGAAGGAGAATGAGAGGAAAAAAAAAAAGAAGAAGAAGAAGAAGAAGAAGAAGAAGAAGAAGAAGAAGAAGAAGAAGAAGAAGAAGAAGAAGAAGAAGAAGAAGAAGAAGAAGTTTTCTTGCAGACGTCTCATGACCAAACTAGGGAACATCATCAGTGCTAAAACGGAATGGGGTTTGTGGAGAGGAGGAGGGGGAAGGGGAAGGGGAAGGGGAGGGGGAGTAACGGTACAGGGTTTCCTGCCTGAGCAGGAGGTTGGACTAGAAGACCCCCAAGGTCCCTTCCAACTCTTCCTATTCTATTATTCTCCGAGCTTGATGGTTTTCTTACAGACGTTTCATGACCTGACTAAGGAACATCATCAGTGCTAGAAGGGAGTGGAGTTTGCAAAAAGAAGGAGGAGGAGGAGGAAGAGGAGGAAGAGGAGGAGGAGAGGAAGAGGAAGAAGGAGGAGGAGAAGGGAGAAGAAGGAGAAGGAGGGGGAGGAGGAGAAGGAGGAGGAGGAGGAGGAGAAAAAGGAGGAGGAGGAGGGAAGGGAGGAGGGGAAGGAGGAGAAGAAGAAGGGAGAAGAAGAAGAAAGGAGCAGAAGAAGAAAAGAGAAGGAGAATGAGAGAGAAGAAGAAGAAGAAGAAGAAGAAGAAGAAGAAGAAGAAGAAGAAGAAGAAGAAGAAGAAGAAGAAGAAGAAGAAGAAGAAGAAGAAGAAGAAGAAGAAGAAGAAGAAGTTTTCTTACAGACGTTTCATGACCTGACTAAGGAACATCATCAGTGCTAGAAGGGAGTGGAGTTTGCAAAAAGAAGGAGGAGGAGGAGGAGGAGGAGGAGGAGGAGGAGGAGGAGGAGGAGGAGGAGGAGGAGGAGGAGGAGAACAGGGGCGTGGCTTGTGGGACCGTCGGTGCTCTCTGATTGGTTTCTTGCCAACGTTTCATGACCCAACTAGGGAACCTCATCAGGACTAGAAGAGGATGGGGTTTGTGGAGAGGGGAAGGAGAAGAGGAAGAAGGAGAGGAGGAGATGGGGGGGGGATGACCAGAGGGCTCCCACAAGGGGGGGGGGGATTTCAAGCCTCCCTTTGAACTACATCCCCATAGCCCCCCTAAACCCAAGGCAGCCCCCAAGGCCGCCATTATCCACCCCAAACTATCCACCCGCTTCCTTGTTTTGCCTTTCAACAGCTTGCATGTCTACTGGGGAGGGGGGCCAGACGTGGGACCTGCCGCCGCGTGTCCCCCCCCCCTCAATTGAAGATCCAGAATTGCTCAAGCGAGAAAGACCTTCGGTGTCGAAAATGAGAAGTTCCCTGGAATTTTGCAAGATTTGCATTTTACTTACACTTATCTGTGCCGGCCACTCTGGAGGTGCCCACTTTATGAATGCCATTTTTTTCAAAAAAAATGCTTTTTTCAATGTGGGTTTATCTGCCGAAAACCACACTTCTAATCCACACAGGTGTATTGCAATTGTAATTGTAATTGTAATTGTAATGGCAATTGCAATTGTAATTAATTGTAATTATCCTGACAGCCTCCTCTGTTCTTTTGATTATTCGCATTTAAATCTACCTTAATTGCCTGGCATGGTGGAAATGATGATTTTTTCAAAACTTCCATTAAGCCGAGCGTGTTGCCCAAGAGAGATGGATGGCCTTCATAAATTTAATAAACAATACTCTTTTACTCCTCATTGAACAAAATCTGCTACTCACCGTTGTTAGAACGACGAGCAGGGACCAAATGCAAGACGGAGTGTTTTCCTATGGAGAGCAAACATTAATCAACAGAAATCAACATTAATCATTAATCAACATTAAAAACATTAAACATCAAACAATATTGTAAATAATGGAGCTGTGATATGGATGACAGGCTCACAATTGGTAAAATAGATGTCCTCGTTTAGCATTTAAAATTTGGGGGGGGGTGTTTTTCAATGGGTGGGATAAATTAATATTGATGTAATATATTTAATCAGCATTCAGCTGGGGAGGAAATATGGGTATGTGTGCTACTCCATTTTTAATACAACTTTCTCTTTTAAATGTCATGTTTTTGTTTTTTAAAAATGCTGTCTTGTATCTTAATTTTTTGGGGAATAAAATAAAAAAAATGTCAGGTAATGAGGATTTAATAGCTGCCACCTGATGTTAGGTTGTAAGCTGTAAGCTGATGCAATGGGGATGATGCAAGGAGTTGTCTATCTATACAGGTGGCCATTAGATGGCCTTTCTCTCTCTCTCTTTCTCTTTCTCCTCATTCTCTCTCCTCTCTCTCTCTCTTTCTCTCTCTCTGTCACTCTCTCTTTCTCTCTCTGCCTCTCTCTCTCATCTCTCCCTCTCTCTCTCTCCTCTCCCTGTGCATGTGTCTGTCTCTCTCTCTTCTCTCTCTCTGTCTCTCTCCTGTGTGTGTGTCTCTCTCTCATCTCTCTCTTCTCTCTCTCTCTGTCTCTCTCTCTCATCTCTCTCTGTCTCCCTCTCCTCTCCCTGTGTATGTCTCTCTCTTCTCTCTCTCTCTCTCTTTCTCATCTCTTTCTCTGTCTCTCTCCTCTCCCTGTGCATGTGTCTGTCTCTCTCTCTTCTCTCTCTCTGTCTCTCTCCTGTGTGTGTGTCTCTCTCTCATCTCTCTCTTCTCTCTCTCTCTCTTTCTCATCTCTTTCTCTGTCTCTCTCCTCTCTCTCTGTGTGTGTGTCTCTCTCTCATCTCTTCTCTCTGTGAGTGTGTCTCTCTCTCTCATCTCTCTCTCTCCTCTCCCTGTGCATGTCTCTCTCTCTCTCTTCTCTCTCTCTCTCTCTTTCTCATCTCTGTCTCTCATCTGTGTGTGTGTCTCTGTCTCTCTCATCTCTCTCTCTTTCTCTCTCTGTCTCTCTCTCTCATCTCTCCCTCTGTCTCTCTCCTCTCCCTGTGCATGTCTCGGTCTCTCTCTCTTCTCTCTCTCTCTCATAATAATAATAATAATAATAAATTTGGATTTATTAGCCGCTCCCTTTCCGGGCAGGACTCGGGGCGGCGTACACTAAGACATATATAAACATACATATATACACAGACATACATGCACGGAGGAGGTAATAGATTAAAACATTTAGACAAATTAAAACCATTAACATGCCCCGTTTAATAAAAACCCAATATACAATAAAAATTTAGAATTTAAAAAAAGACAGTCAGGAGGAATATGAAAAAATTACGGTTGAGCCAGGCCAGATAATTGAAAGAGGTGGGTCTTCAACTGTACACGGAAGGAGCGGAGATCGGAAATAATCCTGATGTCACGGGGGAGGTCATTCCACAGGGCTGGGCCCATCACAGAGAAGGCTCTGCTCCTGGATGTCGCCCCCCGACACTGTTTGGCGGACGGCACCCGGAGAAGTCCCTCTCTGTGTGAGCGAATTGGTCGTAGGGATGTGTGGGGCAGGATGCGATCCTGCATGTAACTAGGCCCTGTGCCATGAAGCGCTTTAAAGATCATAATCAAAACCTTGAAACGCACTCGGTAGACCACAGGAAGCCAGTGCAGCTCGCGCAGGAGAGGTGTTACATAATCACCCGCGCGGCCGCGTTCTGGACCAACTGTAGTCTCCGAGTGCATCTCAAGGGAAGCCCCATGTAGAGAGCATTGCAGTAGTCCAGGCGAGACGTCACTAGCGCATGGGTGACTGTGCGTAGGGCATCCCGGTCCAATAAGGGGCGCAATTGGCGCATCAGGCGGACCTGATGGAACGCCCCCCTTGCCACGGCTGTTACATGGTCATCCATGGACAGCCGGGCATCTAGGAGGACGCCCAAATTGCGCACCCGTTCCACGGGGGCTAGTTGCACGCCCCCAATGGCCAGAGATGGAAGCACCTGGTTGAACCGGGGGGCCGGAAGCCACAGCCACTCCGTCTTGGAAGGGTTGAGTTTTAGTCGGTTGCCATCCATCCAGACCCGTACGGCCTCCAAACACCGGGACATCATTTCGACGGCCTCATTGGGGTGGTTCGGGGTGGAAATGTATAGCTGAGTATCATCAGCATACAGATGATATCCCACCCCAAAACCACGGATGATCTCGCCCAGCGGTTTCATGTATGTGTTGAACAGGAGAGGCGAGAGCACCGATCCCTGTGGCACTCCACATGTGAGTGGCCTCTGGGTCGATCTCTGCTCCCCTGCCAACACACGTTGCGTCCGGTCAGAGAGGTAGGAGCCAAACCACCGTAAAACGGTGCCCCTGACTCCCAGCCCCTCTAGCCGGTGCAACAGGATACCATGGTCGATGGTATCGAACGCCGCCGAGAGATCTAATAGAACCAGGATAGAGGAACAACCCCTATCTCTGGCCCTCCAGAGATCATCAACCAATGCGACCAAGGCCGTCTCCGTGCTGTGCCCGGGTCGGAAGCCGGACTGGCGTGGGTCTAGATAATCATTTTCCTCCAGGTGACGTGGGAACTGCTGTACCACCACATACTCTACAACCTTCGCTAAAAAAGGAAGGTTGGAGACAGGACGATAATTGGCTAGGTCCGTTGGGTCCAGGGAAGGCTTCTTGAGCAGGGGCCTCACCACCGCCTCTTTCAAGGCGGCCGGTAGAGACCCCTCACCCAACAAGGCGTTCACTAGGCCCAGGAGCCAGTCGCGCGTAACCTCCCAGGATGCCAGTACAAGCCAGGAGGGACACGGGTCCAATAAACATGTGGTGGGTCGCAGACGTCCACGCAACCTGTCCAAATCCTCGATGGCAACCAAGTCAAACTCCTCCCAGATCGATTCCTCAAGACTCGCCATGGACGTCTCTACTGGACCACTGAAAGGGGCCCATCCCATCCGGATTTGAGCGACTTTGTCCTGTAGATATTTCCCAAACTCCTCTGCTCATCTATCTCTCTGTCTCTCCTCTGTGTGTGTGTGTCTCTGTCTCTCTCATTCCTCTCTCATCTCTCTCTCTTCTCTCTCTGTCTCTCTCTCATCTCTCTCTCTTCTCTCTCTTCCTCTGTCTCTCTCCTCTCTCTGTGTCTCTCTTATCTCTCTTATCTCTCTGTGTATGTCTCTTTCTCCTCTCTCTCCTCTCTCTCTCTGTGTGTGTGTGTGTGTGTGTCTCCCTCTGTCTCAACTCTAGAGGCACACAAAAGGACACAATGTCCTTTTCTATGGCTTTCACTTCCCCTTTTCACCCTGCGAGTTTTGGCTCCTGAGCTCCGCTCCGCTGCACCGCGACGCTCATGAAATTGTCGCTTGGAGAGAGCGTGCGATTCTGGTTGGGGGGGGTAGAGGTTGGGGTTCCTGGTTAAAAAAGAGTTTTGGGGGACGGACGGACCCACAGAGGTCAGGCATCCCATGGCATTGCCCTAGCCTGCTTCTGCAAGAGTGTTGAGAGCAGAATAACAGAAGAATAAGAGAATAACAGAATAAAAGAATAACAGAAGAATAAGAGAAAGCAGAAGAGTAAGAGGAATAACAGAAGAATAACAGAATATAAGAAAGAAGAATAAGAGAAAGCAGAGGAATAAAAGAATAAGAAAATAACAGAAGAATAACAGAAGAATAGCGGAATAAAAGAATAACAAGAATAAGAAAGCAGAATAAAAGAAGAATAAGAAAATAACAGAAGAATAACAGAATAACAGAACAATAAGAGAAAGCAGAAAGAGAAGAGTAGGAGAATAAGATGAGAACAAGAGAAGAATAAGAGAATAAAACAATAAGAGAATAACAGAACAATAAGAGAAAGCAGAACAATAAAAGAATAAGAAAATAACAGAAGAATAACAGACTAATAGATGAATAAAAGAATAAAAGAAGAAGAAAATAACAGAATAACAGAAAATAACAGAATAAAAGAATAACAAGATTAAGAAAGCAGAATAAAAGAATAAGGAGAAAGCCGAAGAGAATAATGGAAGAATAACAGGATAACAGAAGAATAGAATAATAATAGAATAACAGAATAAGAGAAGAATATGTTATTCTTCTCTTATTGGAAGGGACCTTGGAGGTCTTCTAGTCCAACCCCTTGCTCCAGCAGGAGACCCTATGGCATTTCAGACAAATGGCTATCCAGTCTCCTGTTCAAAACCTCCCATGTTGAAGCACCCACAACTTCTGGTGGCCAGCTGTTCCACTGGTGAACTGTTCTCACTCTCTGGAAATTTCTCTTGAGTTCTAGGTTGCTTCTGTCCTTGATTAGTTTCCACCCATTGCTTCTTCTCCTGCCTTCCGGTTCTTTGGAGATGAAATTGAGTTCTTGAGTTGAGGGACCTTGAAGGTCGTCTGTGGTTCTTTTGTGCCAATCTTGTGTTTTTTGTTCTTTTGCCCAGACTACTTTTAAGGGCACATCTGTTTGCTTTTATTACATTATAAACTGCCCAGATTTGCCCAAGCTCCGTGGTTTGATAATAGAATCAAATAATATACCTTCAAATAATTAATGAAAAGAAGGACCAGGAGCGACATGATCTCATAATATTTGAGGCGCTGCCCCCAAGAAGCCCCTGAGGGCAGGACAGCAGAATTAGAAGAACAGAGTTGGAAGGGATCTTGTAGGTCATCTAGTCCAACCCCGCACAGGAGAGAAGCAACTTAGAACTAAGGAGAAATTTCTCCTTAGGACAATTAACCAGCTTGCCACCAGATGTTGTAGGCCCTCCAATACTGGAAGTTGTTAAGAAATGGATTAAATGGACAACCATTTAATCGGGGATGGGGTAAGCCCTTTTGAATGAGCAGGGGGTTGGAATAGATGACCTCTCAGGTCCCACCCAACTCTTTTATTCCATTAATTTCTCAGTGGAGCAGAAGTTGTGAACGCTCCGACACTGGAGGTTTTGAAGGAGAGATTAGATAGCCATCTGTCTGAAATGGTGTTTAGGGTCTCCTGCTTGAGCAGGGGGTGAGACTAGAAGACCTCCAGGGTCCCTTCTAACGCTGTTGTTTGGTTATTTTGTCGATTTGGGGGCGCTAGCATGGGGCAAGACCCTGCGTGGGCTTAAAGATGTTGGAAGAAAAGTCCACCTGGGCTCAGCTCCAAGTGGGGAAAAAGAGAAACACGGAGGCTGCTTGGAAAGATGGTTTAATGGTGGACAGGATCCCATGGCTTGAGCCCCTGAGCAGAAACGGGGGAATCCCAGGCTTCCAGATGTTGGGTGAAGAAGAAAAAGAGGGAAAAGGGGGCTTGCTGAGAGTTCCTGGGTTTTTTTTTAATACTCTCTGATCGACCCCACCTCTCTGTTTCCTGTTCCTGTGCATGAAATGCATTCTGATTGGTTGTCAGACTCCCACGGGGCCACGTGGGGGCAACTCTCTAGGCCTGTGTTTGGAGTCCCAACTTTGGTGGTCTTGCTGGCTGATGTAATTTTCCCCGGGTGCCTTGTGGCGGGTTTCTGCGGAAGGCGAATCCCACCTTTGTTATGTAGAGTAGATTAGCTCAGGCTTTAATGGCTCATTGACAAAGGTGGGGGGGAAGTTGCAAGGAGCACACACACACACACACACACATAAACACTATTGAAGTAGACAGTGCTAAGCCATATTTTCTCGACATTGTTCCTTCAAAGTACGGTCTACTCACTGCGGGGACGTCCGAGAGGGTCTTGGGATGTCTTCCCCACGTCCCTCGTCCATCTCGTCCTCAGCGCGGGGGGCACCGGTCCGCCGACATCCCTCTGAAACCAGAAAAGCGACCTCAGTCCTCCCGCCTGCGCACCTGTATGGCCAGGTGAGCTCCAGATTTTGTGGGTAGGGAGAGCAAAGCATTCTGGGAGCCTGGCTGTGCTTTGGGGAGGAAGAGGATTGCCAGGATCGGAAGCGGAGGGTGGGCGGGGGCGGGGCATTAAAACCCTTAATTGACTCTTGGGGGGGGCATTTCAAGAGAGTGGATTAGCGAATTCGGTGTTGCGGACTTCAACTCCCAGAATTCCCCAGGCAGCATTGGAAAAAAAAAACACTGGTGCAGTGCAAACCGTTCGTTTAGTGACGTTTCAGAGTTACAACGGCACTGGGGGGAAAAGTGACTTAGGACCATTTTTCATCCTTACGACCGACCCTTGCAGCATCTTCGTGGTCACCTGATTAAAATTCAGCCGCTTGACTCATATTTATGACGGTCGCAATGTCCCCAGGGGGGGCGGTGTTGTCAAGTGATCCCCTAGGGTGAACTTCGAACCAGCCCAGTCCACGGAGAAGCCAGATTTGCTTAACGACAGCGTGACACGTTCAACGCCCGCAGCGATTCCCTTAAGGACCATGGCCAAAAAAAGGTGGCAAAACGAGGCTGAACTCACTTAACAGCTGTCTCGCTTAACCACGGGAATGTTGGTTGCCTCGATTGTGGTCGTAAGTCGAGGGCTAGCTGTATCTACAGGACCACTGCTAAAAAAAACCAAGCTAAAATGAACAAAAACGTATCCCCACAATGTTGGAAAATGCAATGCTGCACTAGGGACCTTCTACCATGTGTGGTGGGAGTGCCCGAAAGCTCGACCGACTTCACAAAAAGAGACTTAACAACCCAGAGCCGAAGTTCCAACGTGGGTGTGGGTGTGTCCTTGTGGTGTCCTACAAGTGGCACATCCCACCCACAAATTTAGCTTAAAACGAACAAAAACGTATTGCCAGGATGTTGGAAAATGCAGTGCTGCACTAGGGACCTTCTACCATATGTGGTGGGAGTGCCCGAAAGCTCGGGCTTTTAGGCACCGGCTGAGAAAGTATTCGGAAGAGATGCTAAATCAAAAAGGAGGGAGTTGAGGCCAGGATTAGTTCTACTTGGCATCACAAAGGAATTGGAGATGTATCTGTAGGGTTAGTAATTATATAAAAGAAAGGATCAACGGATAGGTAATCTGACTGACTACACATACCGACGTAATTGCTATAAAATGTAATCGTTGTAAGATCCAAACACTCTATGGAAAGGTTTAGGCCAGAATGTTTCCAATGTTTATCTAATAAAAAAAATAACTTTGAAATAAACAACAACAGAGGAACAGAAGAGGTCAAGAAAAGTTGGCCGTTCTTTTGCGGAACTGTCTCATTTCTGGCCCTTGAGAGGAGAAGGAAAAAAGGGGAAATTTTGCACCTGGGGACAATTAGAGAAGTTGCTTCCGTCACGATTGAAATCTGTTTTTTTGTTTTATTTTATTCTGTTTCTCACCAGAAGAGGAGAACGTTCAAAAAGAAAAAGAAAAAGAAAAAAGCCGGAAGGAGATAAGAAAGGAGAGAACGGGTTGGCTTTGAGAAGCTCCTGGATTTTCTCCTGGCCATGTGCCAGCGTGCCACAGGCTTCCGGGCTGGCACACACTCAAAACAGAGCCAAGCCTTGAATCTCAGGCAGTAGCTTCCCTCTGCCCATGTGCAGAGTGGGTTTTTCTCCCCCCTCACCATTTCCCCACAACTTTGCACTTTGCACATGCTCAGAGATCCTTCTTTCCTCCCCACTCTGCCCGTCGGCAGACACCCACCCACCCCTGCTCTGCATTCTGACGGTGGCATTCGGCCCAGCAAAGATATATATATCTATATATCTCAGAGGGCTAAGGAAATAATTGGTTTTATTCAGAAGCTGAATTTAGAACATAGAATAATAGAGTGGGAAGGGACCTTGAAGGTCTTCTAGTCCAACCCCCTGCTCAAGCAGGAGACGATGCAGAAAGGGGATGGAAAATCTACCCATTCCCCAAGTCAAGAAACGGAGAGATAAATGGTGCAAAAAATAATCGTAATTCCTTTTTCTTTGAAGGGGAAAACAAACGAACGGGAAATAAACCCTCGGAGGCGGAAAAAAACTCCTTCAAAGGTTTGCAGAGTGCGCGAAACGGCAGGAGAACAAGCAAAGTCCCCAAGTGTGGTTTTTTTTCACTTTAAGATCTTTCCCCCTCCCATCCAGAAAAAGCCCCCCCTCCCCTTCCCTCCCCAACCCCACTTGGCCCCCATCTCTCCATCCCAAATTTCTGGGAAATTTTAATTTCATTTTCAGCTCAGCCAAGTTAGCTTGGCTGCAAAAAGACCGAAAAGAGGAAATGTTGATTTGTTTTTATTACTCCTCCAAGCAGATTCCAACACCTATGTTTCCCCACCAGCCCCACCTCCCCAAGCTGGCTGGGGATGATGGGCGGGTTGGCCGTCCTCTTCTCGGGGAGTGCCTTATGGATACCCAGCTTTGCAAATCCACCCTTCGGGGGCAAAAAAACGGAGGTGCGTTCGAGGCCGATCCAGAATGGCACAAATGGAGTTTGGGGGGAGGTGTCAGGGGCCCCTCTGGAGCCCCCCAAGGGCCGAAGGGCCCAACCTGCCTTCCACGGAGACCCCCCCTCTCTCCTACCTGCTGTGAGTCGGGGGCGTCCTGGCTGTCGTCCGTCCTGGGAGCCTGGCACACTCCTTCTCTCCGCAGCGCGGCCAGATCCTCTCTCAAGCTTTCCAGACTGGTTTGGATGTTGAAAAGCACAAAGAGGCAGCCCACAAGACCCACTGCCAGGACCCCCACCACAGCCCAGGGGGTTGGGGGGCACTGCCTGAGCCCCCAGGGATCCAGCCCCGGGAGGGGGCTTAACGCCCCCCTCCGAACCTTGAGAGGCATCATCCGTTCCAGTTTCTTCCCAGATCTAGGCATCTCCTCGGGGGCTTCCTGCCCCACAGCGCCCAAATCCTGCCCCACAGAGCCCAAATCCGAGACCCCCGCAGTCCCCCAAAGTGGGGGGATAGGCCCGGGGATCCTTGTCCCCTCAAACTTGCTCCCCCAAATCATTCCAGTCTTGCTACCACAGCCTGTGCCAACGGGGGTGCCCGGTTTGTGGCTACGCTCTGCCGCCGAGCCAGAAAGCTTTGCATGGCAAGGGTCACCCGAGGGCACCGGACCCCCAGACATGACCGCTCACCCCCCACCCCAAAGTCACCCGCCTTGCAGGAGGAACTGAAAGCATCGGGACTTTCCGGGCTGCAGGCTGGAGAGCTCTGGTTATTGCCCCGCGTGGGTCTCTGTGCCCACTGCAGCGGCTTCCAAGGGGAAGGGGCCTCACTCGCCGGCCCACCCCTGAAGGACTTCCCCCCTCCTCAAGCTTCCTGGCTAGGCTTTCCCCCCCCCTCCTGCGGGGAGCAGCGGTGGACGAGTTGCCAAAGTTAGCTTGTGCAAGGGATTGAGGAAGCTGGGCAGGAGACGTGAAGTGGAGGGGCAGGCATATGCCCGCCCTTGGCCTGGCGAGCCGCCAAACGCCGAGAGTGGCAGTTGGCCACCGCATCCTGGCATGCCCCTTTCCAGGCTTGGCAAGGGCCTAGTTGGCAGCCCCAGGCGTGGCCGCTTCCCGGCACCCAGACCTCAGGAAATCCAGATTCCCAGGACTTCTGCCAAGGAAGTCTTGAATCGCTTCCCTTGGCGGCCCTTTCGAGCCATTTCCCAACGGTCTTGGGTTCCAAGAAGGCCCTCAGCCGGGGGGGGGGGAGAGGGAGGAGCGCTCTGAGCGCTGCCCCGCGGCACGTCCCAAGGGGATGGTTGGGAAGCCAACGGCGGTCACTGCAATGGAGCAGCAGCGGAGGTGGAATAACAGACTAACAGAGTTGGAAGGGACCTTGAAGGTCGTCTAGTCCAACCCCCGGTGCAAGCAAGAGACCCTGTAGCCTTTCAGACAAGCAGCTGCCCAGTCTCTTCTTAAAAGCCTCCAGGGTTGGCGCTTCTGGTGGCAAGCAGTTCCGCTGGTTAATCGTCCTCACTGTTAGGAAATTTCTCTTTAATTCTAGGTTGTTTCTCAATAAGCGTCGCTTCCTGTGCGGGGTTGGACTAGATGACCTACAAGGTCCCTTCCAAGTCTTATTTTTAGTCTGTTGTCCTGCCTTCTGGTGCCTTGGAGAATAGCTTGACTCCCTCTTCTTTGTGGCAGCCCCTGAGATATCGGAAGGCTGCTATCAGATCCCCCCTTGTCCAGCTTTTCGTTAAACTAGACATCCCCAATTCCTACAACCGTTGTTCGTATGTTTTATCCTCTGGTCCCTTAATCCTCTTTGTTGCTCTTCTCTGCACTCTTTCTAGAGTCTCCACATCCTTTTTTAAAAATATCGTAGTGACCAAAACTGGATCCCAATCTTCCAAATGTGTATAATGTTCCTAAGATGTTATAAAGTGGTATTAACACTTGATATGTATCCCCATTGTGGTTCGCTTACTCTCTTCTAATCCCTCCCTCTGAGATCTCTCCATTCTAGGGGATTGGAGGGAAAAAATACAGACATGGGGAATTTGGGGGCCTTATCTAAAGTGGTATTAAAACATTTCAGGTGATACCTATCCCTATTGTGGTTCGCTTACTCTCTTCTAATCCCCCTCTCTGTGATCTTTCCATTCTAGGGGATAGAAGGGAAGAAAAACAGATCTGGGGAATTCTGGGGCCTTATCAAGACTTTATAAAGTGGTATTAAAACACTTCACGTGATACGTTTCCCCATTGTGATTCACTTACTCTCTTCTAATCCCTCCCTCTGCGATCTCTCCATTCTAGAGGATCGGAGGGGAAAAAAACAGACATGGGGAATTCTGGGGCCTTATCAAGGCTTTATAAAGTGGTATTAAAACATTTCATGTGATATGTATCCCTATTGTGGTTCACTTACTCTCTTCTAATCCCTCTCTCTTCGATCTCTCCATTCTAGGGGATTGGAGGAAAATAATACAGACATGGGGAATTCTGGGGCCTTATCAAGGCTTTATAAAGTGGTATTAAAACACTTGACGTGATACGTACCCTTATTGTGATTCACTTACTCTCTTCTAATCCCTTCCTCTGCAATCTCTCCACTTTAGGAGGTAGAAGAGAGGAAAAACCCAGGCATGGCTGACTGGGGAATTCTTACTAAGGCCTTGTAAAGTGGTACTAACACTTCGCGTGATCTTGATTCTATCCCTCTGTTAATGCAGGCTAGGATTGGGTTGGCTTTTTTGGCTGTCACTCCTGACTTACACTTAAGTGGTTGTCTACTAGGACTCCCAAGAACCCTCTCCCCGTTACTACTATTGAGCTACGTTTCACCTGATCTGTATATATACTTTGGGTTTTCCTAGCCTAAGTGTAAAAACGTTACTTTTCTCTCCACTGAATTTCATTTTGTTAGACAGGGCCCTGGGTTCAAGTCCCGAGTTGGGAACGATGGGCGTTGCGATCCCACCCAAACGACTCCTTTTTCATTTTGACTGTCAGCCACAAGGGAAGCGTAAACGTTTTGTTGCTAAGCAAGGAGGAGTTTTGCTCCAGTTTACGACCATTCGTGCCACGGTGGTTAAGCGAATCCCTGCAGTTGTTAAGTCAATCACACGGTCGTTAAGCGACTCCAGCTTCCTTGGCTCTTCGGAAGGTCGCAAAGAGGGACACGTGGAGGCTGCGACCGTCGTCAAGACGAGTCGGTGCCGGACGTAAGCGTGAAAAAAACGGTGCTTTGAGCGCCGCTGTCATCTTTGAACGGTCACTAAGCAAATTGTCGTAAATTGAGGACGGCCCGTGTTCCATTTCCAAAGGGAAGCAGATGCTTAGTGAAATTCTCTATTCTTGTGGTCTGTTTTTACTAATTGGAGAAAAGCCATTTGTGAAATTTGAAATATTCTTGGCTGCAGGGCCAGGAAAAATGGTGAGTTTTATTTGTTTTGAAGACGTTGTTGGGAAGGTTGTTGTTGATATATTTATATTTTGTAGATATTATATTTATATTATATTATATTTATAGCCAGAAATAAAGATCCGGCATGCAAAAGGAGAAGTTTGGGGACCAGGCTGAAAAAGTCCCCCGTTTTGCTGAAAAGGGAAATTATTTTGCTGGGTGATTTTCAGGAGCTGTATGAGGAAGCCCATCAAGGGCTGCCCTCCTGACCCCATAAGCCACAGCTGCCCCCCCCTCCTCCCCAGGGTCTGAAAGACAACATTACCCAGCCACGTTGGCTGGGATGATGGGACTTGGGTTTCTCAGCTGTCTTGGGGGGTTTAGGAGTTGCCAGAAATAACATAGTCCAGAGGGATTCTTTCTTATTTTTTTCTCTTTTCTTTCTCTAGATCTATTTTGTCCTTTCTTTTCCTTTCTTTTTTCCTTTCTTTCTTTCTTACTCTTTTTCTTTTCTTTATATCGGTCTTTTTCCTTTCTCTTCCTTTTCTCTCTATCCATCCCTTTTTTCTTTCTTTTCCATTCTTTCTTTTTTCTCTCTTCCTTTTTTCTTTGTCTTCCTTTTTTCCTTCCTTTTTTCTTTTCCTCTTTCTTTTCTCTTTTTCTTTCTCTCTCCCCTTTCTTTCTTTCGTTCTTTCTTTCTTTTTCTTTTTTTCTTTTTCTCTTTTCTTTCTCTATATCTATTTCTTTTTTCTTCTTTTCTTTCTTTTTCTTTTTTCTCTATATCTCTTTTTCCTTTCTTTTTCTTTCTCTATCCATCCATCTTTTTTCTTTCTTTTCCATTCTTTCCTTTTTCTCTCTCCCTTTCTTTTTCTTTGTCTTCCTTTCTTTTTTCCTTCCTTTTTTCTTTTCCTTTTTCTTTCTCTCTCCCCTTTCTTTCTTTCCTTCTTTTTCCTTCCTTCCATTCTTTTTCCTTTTTCATCCTTCCTTCCTGTTTTTCATTTTCCTTCCTTCCCTTGCTTTTTCTTTCTTTCTTTCTTTATCTATTTCTTTTTCTTTTTCTTTCTCCATGTCTTTTCTTTCTTTTCCTTTTCCTTTTTTCCTTCTTTCTCCCTTCCTTTTTCATTCCTTCCTTTTTCTTTTCCTCCTTTTCTTTCTCCCCTTTTCTTTTTTTCTTTTTCCTTCCTTTCCTTCTTTTTCCTTTTTCATCCTTCCTTCGTTTTTCATTTTCCTTCCTTTCCTTCATCTATCTATCTATCTATCATCAATCATCTATCATCTATCTAATCTTTTTTTCGTTTTTCTTTCTCTCTCTCCCTTCCTTTCTTTTTCTTTCTATTTTTCTTTCTCTTTTTCCTTTTTTCTTTATTTTTCTTTCCTTCCTTAATTCCTTCCTTCCTTCAATCCTTTCTCTACCCACTGCCAGCAATTTGATCCCGACCGGCTGAAGGTCGACTCAGCCTTCCAACCTTCCTTCCGAGGTGGGCAAAACAGGGACCCGGAATATTGGGGGCAAAAGGCTGACTCTGTAAACCGCTTAGAGAGGGCAGTAAAACACTATGAAGCAGTGTATAAGTCTAACTGCTTTTGCTTGGGAAGGAAGGAAGGAGGGGGGAAGGAGGGAAGGAAGGAAGAGAAAAAGGCAAGAAGGAAGAATGGAAGCAAGGAAGCAAGGAAGGAAGGAGGGCAAATGAGAAGGAAGGAAGGAAGTAGGGACGGAAGGGAGGGAGGGAAGGAAGGAAAGGAGGGAGGGATGGAAGAGAAAAAGGCAAGAAGGAAGAATGGAAGGGAGGGAGGGAGGGAGGAAAATGAGAAGGAAGGAGGGAGGGAGGGAATGAAGAAAGGAAGAAAGGAAACCCTCCGTTATGCGGCGCTCGGGATTTGAACCGCCGAACGGCCGACCTTTCCGATCGACAAGCTCAGTGTCTTAGCCCCTGCGTCCCGTATTTCTAATTCAATTCTATTTCTGATTCAATCCTATTTCAATCCTAATCCTAATCCTATTGCCACCACACTCCCCGCCGTCCTGCCCCAGGGGTTATTTCCCCGCAAATCCTTCCTTAAATTCACGAAAAAGACATGAACGCCATTCTGTTTATTGTCCAGCTGTTTGCAAAAAACGTACAATAATGTGAAGTCGACTTGAATGATAGAAAGCTTCGCTTGAATATGGAAGCTGAAAGTTGCTTGCTTCAAGCACAAAACGGTGGCAGGTGACCGGAAATAAGGCATATACAGGTAGGTCCTCTACTTACGACCAAAATCGACCCCCAAATTTTCGTTGCTAAGTGAAAACATGCCTTAAGCGAGCTCTGCCCATTTGTGTTGCCTTTCCCCCCCCAGTTGTTAAGTGAATCACTGCAGACGTTAAGTCAGCAACACAGTTGTTAAGTGAATCCCCTTGCCTTTGGTCGCCAGAAAGTCGCAAAAGGGGATCGCGTGACCCCGGGAAAACGCCCACTGTCATAAGTACGAGCCAGTTTGCCAAGCGTTCAAATTTGGATCGGGGGAGCACGACGGGGAGGCGGCAACGGTCGTAAGTGTGAGAAACGGTCGTGGGTCACTTTTTTTCAGTCGTAACTTCGAATGGTCACTAATTGAACTGTTGTAACGCTTCAGCGGGTTACGCTAATGATGTGTGGTGCGACCGTACGTTCGTTTTTGTGGTGCCGGTGAGGTTGTGCTTTGTCAAGAACTGAAAAGATTGTACGATGCCACATTAAGACTCTCCCTCCAAAACAACACACTGAAAATAAAAATAGTTGTGTTTGACACGGAAAATAAGAGTGAACAATCGCAAATTGTGGCAAAAGCTAAAACAAAGAGAAGGACTTGGGTCTTATGAATTGCCCAGAGTAACTATCCTCCTCCTCCTCCTCTTTTAACGATCGCATAATCCCTCGTGGGGTGGAGTCTGGGCAACGGAACACAGCTGAGTGTTTTACTGGCCAGATGCCCTTCCCTGTTGCCAATGAGAACTTTTGTTCGGCAGATATATTCTCATTGTGCCCAGAGAGAGAAATATCTGCCTCTACCTAGGATTGAACTCACAGACTCCGGATCGTCAGGCGAGAGCTTCCGAGGTTCCGTGATCCCCTTTTCCGAACTTCCGACGAGCAAAGTCCATGAAGAAGCTGCGCCAGTCGTTAAGCAAGTCATCCTGTCACTCCGTCTGATTCTTTTTGCAAGCGTGTGTGTGTGTGTGTGTGTGTGTGTAGGGGCGGTCGTTAAGAAAAGCAGCAGTCCTAAAGTAAACCCCACGGTCGTTAAGTGAACCCATGTCTGCCATGGGCGGTATTTGCCAGAAAAAATTGTCATGGATCCCTTTGTCGCAAATGTGGGGGGGGGGGGGAAATTGCCAAGCGGCCCCCAAAGCGGTCACGTGATATGGGGAGGGGGGAGGCCTCGGAACTTCGAATCCCTGTTTTAAATCCCAGTTGCAACGTCGGTCATAAGTCGAGGACTATATGCATTGGGCCGCCTCTGGTTCAGATGCAGAGACCGATTAACAAGGGTTGGAAGGGACCTTGTAGGTCATCTAGTCCAACCCCCCCCCCCCCTGTCCCCAAGCAGACCCTAAACCAGGGACGGCTAACGTTTTTGTTGTTTATCGCACGCCCATAATGCAAAGCTCCCCCCTGCATGCAAACCCTCCCCATGCTCCCCTCCCCAGGCGCTGCATTGCTCTCCTCCAAGATGAGCATCGTATTTCCTCGAGGGGCAGGGCGGGAGAGACCGTTGTCGCCCAACGGGCCTCCCGGAAGTTCTTACTTCCGTTTACGATCTGTTTCCGAACTTCCGGTCGGACTGTTGGGCCCGATTTTTGTCCTCCCGTCTCCGGAAACTTTCCGGAAGCCTGGGGAGGGTGAAAACATCCTCCCCCGGCACTCCCCAGAAGGCCTCAAATCAGCTGGCTGGCTGGAGCTGACGGCTCGCTCGCATGCCGGCAAATATGGCTCGGCGTGCCACAGGTTCGCCATCCCGGTTCGCCATCCCGGCTCTACGCCAGTTCCTTTCAGGCCAGGCAATAAGCCCCCCGTTTAAGGCTTCGGTTGCAGCTCAGTGTAAGCGGGTGCGGTGCTCACAACCCCCCCCCCCCACAACTCTGTCTCGGCAGAAACCAAACATAAATCTCGGGCACGCAAGCGGAACCGAGCTGATTATAGAAAACCAACGATCTTCACATCTCCCTTGGAAAAAACCCCCGCCTCCCGTTTCAGAAAAAGGAAGTGCCGTGGGTTTGAAGTAGACAAACAGGAAGTCGAGCAGGGACGAGGCTGGCTTGACCAACGCGCGGGGGACACGGGAGGTCAACGATACACAGCCAAGGGCACCCTTGCAAAGCAACGACAGCCGGGAATAAATCGGTTGCGTTCTACTTTTATTTCAATGAAACAGAAAGGTGCCCACTTTATCTCCGCGCCGGAGAGCACTGTGCGTTGGTGTGGCAAGCGGGGAAGGCTGCCAGGAGTGCGGCGGTTAAAACGAGTGTCGGGGGAAAAAAGACGGGCAGGGTATTTCACACACACCCCGTCCCTGCCCCCTTTCCTATAAAATAAACAAGTTGCGTTAAGCTGTGTGGGCAGTGATGGCGAGAGGAGGGGGCTGCCCATTGCAACCATTCCAAAGAGTATAAATTGGGGGGGAGGCCATCCCCCCACAGGTTTGGTTGCGTCAGAGGTCCTGCGTGCGAAAGCTGCGGTTTTTGATGCTTGGCGATGCTGCGTGTGCAACCGCACGGACCTTTTGACGACGCTGCGTCCACGGACGTGCAAAACCTTTCGCCAGGCAATCTTTGCGACGCCCGATTTTAAGATGCAGGTCAGCCTTCGCGCGACTTCATCCGCGGGTACAACGCAACCTTCTACGACGCTGCCTTTTGGGGGCGCGTGCTAGGTTTTGCGACGCTGCCTGTGCAGGTGCATGGAACTGTGGCAACGTCAAACGTGTAGACGCGCCTCACTTTTTGCAGCACCAACTGGGGTTTTCGCACCTTCCGTTTCCAAGGGGTAGTCTGAACGCCCTCTCTTACTGAAACTGACCACGGGGCGGCAGGGCTCAGACTCGTTCCCCGCTTTCCAGCCAATGGGGAGCTGTGACCCTTTGACCTTTCGGCCTTCCCTGTTCGGCGAAAGCCCAGCGTCCACTTCCTTGGGGGTTCTGCCGCCCCCTGCTGGCCGGGACCCAAACATCAGTCTGTTGTCCACCATGGGTCCCTCCTGAGCGGGCCACACAATTCTGCTTGGTTGCGTGTGGTCCCGTCAACGTCGTACCACCCCAAGATGGCAGGGATCCTTCCAAACATCCCATGAGCCCGTTAAATAAGCCGAAGAAAAGGATCAAAATACAAAACAGACGATGCCATGGTGCCCAGCCAGGGTGTGAAGCGTAACAAGCGCCGGGAATACACACGACCCGGGCAAGAAACAGGATTAGATAAACCAGAGTCTACACATATCACTGAGCCAGTTCCTCGTTGTTTGAATCTGTTGTCGGATTCCTGCGGTTGTTTGGACTGCAAAGTCTACCACAAAGTGAATACATGGCACTGATTAGACCCCCCCCACCCCTCCCCTGCCCTACCACGCTTTTTGCTGCTGGCACCCGGGTGGACCTTAGAACGACGGCCCCGAAAGCGAGTAAACGGAGAATTGCCGGTCCAGAAACGAAAAGGAGCAACGGATACACCGCTCTGCGCTCGGACACACCCGCCATACGGAAGGCAGCAACAGGGCGGGCTGCGTGCCTCCTCTCTGCTTCTGCAGAGCCCACCTGGGACCCCAGCCCTGCGGTCTTCCCGCTGCCCGGTCCTCTCAGTGGACTTGGAAGAGGCCGAAATAGGTGAGGTAGCGGTCCGCTTTCAGACGGACATCCGGGATGGTGCGAAGACGAATGGAGGCTTCGGGACGCAGGAGAAGCAACCCGGACACCTGACAGACATGCAGTTCGGCTTCTCGGGGTCCCGAGCTGGTGGGGGGGAACTGCTCCAAACAGCGCAAGGCCAGCTGGCCGTTCAACATCACGTCCAGCTTCATGTAGACCGTCTTCCCCTCATTGAAGTGGACCTAGCAACGCGGGAGAAGGAGAAACGCAGACAAAACGTGTTTTGTCAAGGCAATGCCCCATATATGGGAGGGAGCGTACTGCCTATTATATATTTTTTGCTTTTTAAAGCATTTTTTCCCTGCCTATTCACCCGAACCAGCAGGGGAAAAAATGCTTTCAAAAGTGTGGGGGGGAGTTGGCCACGCCCACCCGCTCACAGGACTCCTCCCACCACCGAGCCACGCCCACGCTTTTGAGCTCACCTGGCAATACAGGTAATACAGCCCCCTTTTGATTACGGTGAACTCTCCGCGGCTGCTGTCGTAGCGCAGGGGGTTGGTGGCATTCAGTTTGGCTTCCGCCCACCCGCGGATGGTCCCGTTGGCATCTGGAGGGCGAAAGAGATGGGCGAGGGAGGGAGGGGGGAAATGAACATGTGGGCCCCAGCCCCTCGGCAGTGGGGAGGCCGCGGCCCTCCCCTCCCACCCCCCAACTTACTTTACTTTACTTTACTTTATTTAGATTTCTAGACCGCCCCCTCTCCCGAAAGGCAGAGATGATGGGGAAGCTGCCCAACGAAGGACCCAAATGCCCTTCCGACACGGGACAATGTTGCCCACTTTGAGGGTGGAGGTTGGCGCAAGGAGGGTGGGTGAGAGGCGGCTGGGGCGGGGGCCTGGGCTCAGCCCACGTTTCCCACCGGCCTTCCCAACATGCCCCCCCCGCCAACCCTCCCGAACCCTAGAAGTGTTACCTGCCTGGATCCCAGCTCGTCCTACGGTGGCTTGCACTGAAAGAGAGACCGGGAGAAAGAGAGAGGGAAAGGGAGAGAGAGAGAGAGAAAGGAAGAAAGAAAGGGAGGGAGGGGGGAAAGGAGGGAGGGAGGGAGGAAGAAAAGGAGAGGAAGGAAGAAGATGAGGGAGGGAGGGAGACAGAAAGGAAGGAAGGGAGGGAGGGAGGAAGAAACAAAGGGAAGAATAGGGAAGATGAGAAGGAGGGAAAAAAAGAAAGGGATGGAGGAAGGATGGAGAAAGAGAGAGAAAAGAAGGAAGGAAGGAGGAAATAAGAGGGAGGATGGGAGGGAGGGAGGGAGGGAGAGAGAATGAAAGGGAGGGAGGGGAAGGGAAGGGGGGAGGAAATAAGAGGGAGGGAGGGGAAGGGAGGGAGGGAGGGAGGGAATAAGGAAAGAGACAGGAAGGGAGGGAGGAAGAAAAGGAGAGGAAGGAAGAAGGAAGGAGAGGAAGGAGAGAGAAAGGAAGGGAGGGAGGGGGAAAAGGAGGAAGGAAGGGAAGAATAGGGGAGATGAGAAGGAGGGAAAGAAAGAAAGAGATGGAGGGAGGGAGGATGGAGAGAAAGAAAGAGGGAGGAAGGGAAGAAATAAGAGGGAGGGAGGGAGGGAGGGAGGGTGGGAATAAGGAAAGAGATAGGAAGGGAGGAAGAAGGAAGGAGAGGAAGGAAGGAGAGGAAGGAAGGAAGGGGAGATGAGAAGGAGGGAAAGAAATAAGAGAAAGGAGGGATGGAGAAAGAGAGACAGAGAGAAGAAAGGAAGAAAGGAAGAGAGAGAGAGAGAAAGAAAGAAAGAATCAGTTTGACGGAAGGAGGGGGCTTTGTGCTGTCTGGAGAGAGAGGCTCCAAATAAAATCCAGGCATTGGGGGGGGCCCTCCGTCCCCCTCCCCAAAGACCCTGGCATCTCTCCTCTGGGGCGGGTGGGGTCGGAGGCTCTGAGGCGTGGAGGAGACCCTCCCTCACCTTCATAGTGGGCAGCGCAGATGTTCCCCGTCCGGCACGGCCGTAATCGCTTCCCTTTCTCAGCTGAAAAAGAGAGGGGGGGGGTTGTGACCCCAGAAAATAAGATCCCAGCAGCCGTCAATTTTCCTGCCCATCCAAGTACAGCCAGTCCTCGACTTACAACGGTTCATTTAGTGACCGTTCAAAGTTACAACGGCACGGGGGGGGGGGAAAGTGACAGGACCGTTTTTCACCCTTACGACCGTCGCCGCATCCCCGGGGTCACCTGAGCCAAATTCAGACACTTGGCCACTTGACTCGTATTTACGACGGTCGCAGCGTCCCAAGGTCCCCTTTTGCGACCTTCGGACCAGCAAGATTCGCTTAACAACCGGGTGACTCACTTAGCTGCTGCGGTGATCCGCTTAACAACAGGGGCGAGAAAGGCCGTACAACGGGACAAAACTCCCTGAATGAATGTCTCACTTAGCAACCGAAATTATGGGCTCAATTATGGTCGTATGTCGAGGACTCCCTGTAGAAGACCAAGAGAAAGCAATTGCTCTCCCCTCCAACTGATTTATATAGGTAGTCCTCAACTTATGACCACAATGGGGACAGGTTTCATCTCGAGGCAAGGCAGTTGTTAAGCGAACCGTGCTCGGTTTTGCAACTTTTGCCCCAGTCGTTAAGCAAATCACTGCAGCTCTTAAGTGAATCATACGGTCGCTAAGCGAATCCGGCTCCCCCTCCATTGACTCTGCTCGTCGGAAGCCGGCTGGGAAGGTCGCAATGGGCAATCACATGACTGCAGTGGTCATAAGTGCGAGGACTGGCCCTAAGTCCCTTTTTTCTGTGCCGCTGCAACTTTGAACCGTCGCTAAATGAATAATGGTCATAAGTTGAGGACCATCCGTATTATGTCCCCCTCTTAGAAGGCACCACTCACCTTGCCTTCGATGCCGCAGCGCCCCCTCCTGGGCAAAATGGTGCAGGAACTTGCCTTGGTTGTTCCAGCTGGAGGAGAGCACCACCTGGAGGGGACGAGAGGTACTGCAGGTGACACAAAGTTTTGCCCAAAATTGTCAGCCGGTAAAAACTGGACACGTTTTTTTAGCTGATTCCAATCGGCAGCTTTGCAGCCACTACAAAGCCCATCGTCCCCAAAGACGCGACACGCCCCGCGAACGTCTCTAAGCAGCGAGCCAAGCTGTGTGCTCCAGGAAAAAGATACCGTCAGCCGGTAGAAGCCAGAAAGGAATCATATTTCTGACTTAAATCTCTTCAAATCATTTACCAAAATGTTTGTAAAAAAAAGAAAGAAATTTAGTCTACTCTTAAGAGTCCTTCCGAAAGAGATTTTCCAGATTTTACGAAAACCGGAGCCCGTATTGACTCATGCTGGACTAATGGAGCCTCCATGTTCAGAGGCAGTCTACCCCAGAATACCAATCGCTTGCAAGGGCAGCGGTGGGGGGGAGGGCAGGAGGAAAACCTCCTTATTCATCATCTTCTTTTAATGACCCCGTAATCCCTTGTGGGGTGGAATTTGGGCAACTGAATGGAGCTGTGTGTTTTACTGGCCGGATGCCCTTCCCTGTTGCCAGTGCGGAGTTTTTTTCAGCAGATATATTCTCATGGTGCCCGGAGAGAGAAATATCTGCCTCTACCTAGGATTGAACTTATCTCACAACTCACTCTAGGAAAACCTCCAAATTATTCTTATTCATTTATTAATTTGTTCTTATTGATTGGTGGAAAGAGAATGGCAGTCCAGATTGGCAGAATATGCTGGTTTCATCCTGGCTTGTTCAGGAACAGGGCTAAGGCAAGCTTATTTCCCCAAGGGTGGGCTGTATAAAAATTTCCCCTGGTTTTGGGATGGTTGGGGGATGATTAGATTACATTAACAAAGTTGGAAGGGACCTTGGAGGTCATCTAGTCCAACCCCCAGCCCCAACAGGAGACCCTGCCTACACCATTTCTGGATTAAGGGCAACCCACAGCCTTAAAGCTGTGCAGTTGTGCAAACTCAGGAGCGACAAAGAGAGAAGCATTTACTCCCAATGAGACCACCAAAAGCGGTTTTCCCTCTTTGTGGGATACTGGCAGTCCTCAACTTATGACCAAGATTGAGAGCAACTTTTCCGTTGCTAAGCGAGAAAGCGTTGGAGCGAGTTGTACCCCCTTTTTGCGACCTGATGCTAAATGAGACATTGGTTAAGGGAGTTCTGTCCCGTTTTGCGACCGTTCTTGCTGCCGTCGTGAAGTGAGTCACTGTGGTTGTTAAGTGAGTCACACAATCGTTAAGCGAATCCGGCTTCCCCATTGGCTTTGCTGGTCAGAAGGTCGTAAAAGGGAATCTGGGGACACTCAAACCGTCATAAATTTTGCCCTCAATTAAGCCCAAAATATCTGTCATTAAGTAAAACATTTGTTCAGTCAATTTTGCTCCATTTTACGACCTTTTGTGGTGCCATTGTGAAGGGAATCACTGTGGTTGTTAAGTGAGTCACGCAGCCATTAAGTGAATCTGGCTTCCCGGTTGACTTTGCTGCTCAGAAGGTCGCAAAAGGGGATGGCGTGACCCCGAGGCTATTTTAACCGTCATAAATATGAAACTGCAACCATCATAACTATGAGCCGACCGCCAAGCGTCTGAATTTTGATCCGGCGATCGTGGGAGATGCCTCAACGATCGTAAGCGTGAACAATTGCCCAAAGCCACTTTTTTCCAGGGCCGTTGTCACTTTAAACAGTCGCTAAACAAAACGGTCGTAAGGCGAGGACCACCTGTGTAGACGATTTCCATTTTTGTGCAGGGCAACAAAAGAAATGTTTGCTTACCGGCTCCGGTTCCTCCGACAGAAGTTTCTGGGGACCAGAAAGAAAAGCCCAAATCAAACCACCGGACTACACAAACCATCCTCCCCAGCCACCGTCGCTCTTTGGGAAGAAGGAAGAGGTCAATTTGAACGTGACTTTTCTGTGTAAAATTTTGGCTAAAGAACTAGGAACGAACCAAACACGCCAGGATTTAAAAAACAAACAAACAGTGGTCCTCTAGTTATGACCAGAACGCCTCCTACCTATCACGGTCGTAAATCGAGTGATCCTTTGAACAGCCACTAAGCAAGTCAGCGTAAATCAAGGACTGTGTGAATCATCCAGGAAACCAGGATGGCTAAAAATTGTGTATCGAACAAACAAGGTTTCCCAACCTTGACAGCTTCCAAATGTGGGGATTTCAACTCCCAGTTGTGCAAAAAAAATGTCTTTTTGTTGACTAATATTTTTCACGCTTTGCCATTTTAAGACTTGTGGACTTCAATTCCCAGAATTCCTTCGTCGGCCATTTGCTAGAAATCAAGGTATATTACATCAGCCGCATTCCCGCCATCTATTCAAAAGAATTATCCAATCAAAAATGGGATTATAAATAGTCCAGTCACATTTCTTCATGCTGGCTGGGGAATTCTGGGAGTTGAAGTCCACAGGTGCTGAAAATTCACATTTTGACCCCCTTTGGATCCGAACAATACCCTAGAGTCTGACAAATTTCATTTGAGACAGGCAGTCCTCGATTTACGACCACAATTGAGCCCAATGTTTCTGTCACTAAGCGAGATGATCATTAAGTGAACTTTCACCCCCCCCATTTTTACGTCCTTTCTTGTCACTGTTGTTAAGTGAATCACTGTGGCCGTTGAGTTAGTAACCCGGGCGTTAAGTGAATCCCTGCGGTTGTTATGTTGGCAACAAAGTCGCTAAGAGAAATCTGGCTTCCCCGTTGATTTTATTTGTCCGAAAGGTGTAAAAGCAGACACTGCAACCATCGTAAGCATGAGTCCGTTTCTAAGAGTCTGAATTTTGATCCGGTGATCATGGGGATGCTACGACGGTCATTAAATGTGAAAATGGTCACTTTTTTCAATGCCGTTGTAACTTCAAATGGTAACGAAACAAACTGTTGTAAGTCGAAGACTACCTGTGTTTTAAGAAGGGGATATAGGTTTTGCTACTTGAGCAAAGGGCTGGACTAGAAGACCTCCAAGGTCCCTTCCAGCTCTATTCTATTCTATTCTATTCTGTTCTATTTGTTCAATTCTCTATTTTATTTTGTTCTGTTCTATTCTATTGTATTCTCTATTCTATTCTGTTCTGTTCTATTTTATTCTATTCTATTGTATTCTCTATTCTATTCTATTCTGTTCTGTTCTATTTTGTTCTATTCGCTACTCTATTCTGTTCTCTATTCTATTCTATTTTCTATTCTATTCTTAATTCTATTCTATTCTCTATTCTATTCTGTTCTCTATTCTATTCTATTTTCTATTCTATTCTTAATTCTATTCTCTATTCTATTCTGTTCTCTATTCTATTCTGTTCTCTATTCTATTCTGTTCTCTATTCTATTCTATTTTATTCTGTTCTCTATTCTATTCTATTTTCTATTCTAGTCTTAATTCTTTATTCTATTTTCTATTCTATTCTATTCTCTATTCTATTCTATTCTCTATTCTATTCTATTCTGTTCTCTATTCTATTCTATTTTGTGTTCTAGTCTTAATTTTATTTTATTCTATTTTCTATTCTATTTTCTATTCTATTCTATTTTCTATTCTATTCTATTTTCTATTCTATTCTGTACTCTATTTTTTCTGTTCTCTATTCTATTCTCTATTCTATTCTATTCTCTACTCTATTTTTTTCTGTTCTCTATTCTCTATTCTGTTTTCTATTCTAGTCTTAATTCTATTTTATTCTATTTTCTATTCTATTCTATTCTCTATTCTATTCTCTATTCTATTCTCTATTCTATTCTATTCTATTCTATTCTCTATTCTATTCTCTATTCTATTCTCTATTCTATTCTCTATTCTCTATTCTATTCTATTCTATTCTCTATTCTATTCTGTTCTCTATTCTATTCTATTTTGTATTCTAGTCTTAATTCTATTTTATTCTATTTTCTATTCTATTCTATTCTGTTCTCTATTCTATTCTATTCTCTATTCTATTCTATTCTCTATTCTATTCTATTCTATTCTGTTCTCTATTCTATTCTATTCTCTATTCTATTCTATTCTATTCTGTTCTGTTCTCTATTCTATTCTATTCTCTATTCTATTCTATTCTCTATTCTATTCTGTTCTCTATTCTATTCTATTTTGTATTCTAGTCTTAATTCTATTTTATTCTATTTTCTATTCTATTCTGTTCTCTATTCTATTCTATTCTCTATTCTATTCTATTCTATTCTGTTCTGTTCTGTTCTGTTCTCTATTCTATTCTGTTCTCTATTCTGTTCTCTATTCTATTCTATTCTATTCTATTCTCTATTCTATTCCATCCTATCGCATCCATGGGAAAATCCATTTCAAATTTATAAGACGGGGTTGAAGGCTCTAGGCCCGAGCTGGGGGTTGCTATGGCAACATAGCAAAACAGATGTCCCAGTTCCCCCAGCTGTTTGCGCCTTGCAAAGGAAAAAGAAAAAGAAAAAGAATTTTTTCTTTTTTTAAAAAAAGAGCCAAGTCGCTGTTTGTTTTGCGCTCGGCTGGTGGCGAGGCTTTTTTAAAATTAAAAAAAATAATAATATGTGCAGCTTGGATGGAGGCCAAACCCATCTAAGTTTAGTCCCAGCAGAGGAACAAGGCCTCCCAAAAAAAAATCACAATCACGAGTTTATTTCATTTATTTTTATCCGCTGGCTTCTTCCTATGCAAGTGGCGCTTTATGGGGTTGGGGAGGGACGTGGTCTCCAGATGTGGGGGCCTCTGGAGGGCTCCCACATCTGGGGACACCTGTTTAGGATGCAGATGGGTTGGGCTGGGCCTGAAACCGTACCCGGGATTTGTTTAATAACCTCTTTCTGCGCTCCGGCACAAAGAGGCCAAAGCCCAAACAAACAAACAAAATGTTTTTCTAGGATCCAAAGGGAAAGTTCTCGCAAACAAGATCTGGGCAACACATTTTGACGGGGGGAGAATGGAGGGTGCAACTCCCCAAGCCCTCTGCACATGCTCCGTGGCTCTCTCTTTCAGTCTATTTATTTATTTGTTTTGTTTTTATTGATTGAATGGTTTGTATCCTGCCTTTTATTTTTACAAACTAGCCAAGCCGGGGGGGGGGGACACATATGAAATAGGTGTTCTCCTCCTACTGACCCACAACAAGCCTGTGGAGTGAGGTATGCTGAGAGAGAGATAGACAGACAGACAGAGAAAGAGCAAGAGATGAGAGAGAGAGACAAACACACAGAAAGGGGAGAGAGACAGAGAGGAGACAGACAGAGGAGAGAGAGACAGAGAAAGAGCAAGAGATGAGAGAGAGAGAGACAGGGAAAGAGACAGAGAGAGATGAGGAAGAGAGACAGACAGAGAGAGACAGACAGAGGAGAGAGAGACAGAGAAAGAGCAAGAGATGAGAGAGATATGAGAGAGAGAGAGAGAGAGAGAAAGAAAGAGAGAGATGAGAGAGACAGAGACACACACAGAGAGAGGGGAGAGAGAGACAGAGAGCTAGAGGAGAGAGAGATGGGGAGAGACAAAGATGAGGAAGAGAGAGAGAGATGAAGAGAGACGCACACACACAGACAGAAAGAGGAGAGAGAGAGACAGAGATACAGAGATGAGGAAGAGAGAGAGAGTGACATAGAGAGAGAGAGATGAGAGAGAGACAAAGAGAGAGGAGAGAGACACGAGAGAGACAGAGATGAGAAAGAGAGAAGAGACAGAGAGAGATGAGGAAGAGAGACACACACACACAGACAGAAAGAGGAGAGAGAGATGAGAGACAGAAAGAGAGGAGAGATGAGAGAGACAGAAAGAGAGGAGAGGCAGAGAGATGAGGAAGAGAGACACACACACACGGAGAGACAGAAAATGGAGAGGAGAGAGAGACAGAGAGGAGAGAGACAGAGATACAGATGAGGATGAGAGAGAGACAGAGAGAGATGAGGAAGAGAGACACACACAGAGAGAGAGAAAGAGGAGAGAGAGACAGAGAGAGAGAGAGAGGAGAAAGAGAGAGATAAGAGACAGAGAGCGCAACTGGCCTCCCAAAGTCACCCAGCTGGCTTTCATAGCTAAGGGGGCACTAGAACTCACCGTCTCCTGGTGGTTGGCTCAAAGTCACCCAGTTGCTTTTCATACCTAAATTGGACTAGAACTCACAACCGCCTGGTGATTGGCCCAAAGTCACCCAGCCGGCTTTCGTGCCTAAGTAAGGCAGGACTAGAACTCACCGTCTCCCAGTTTCTAGCCTGGTGCCTTAACCACTAGACCAAATGGCCCCCCAATGGCCAAATTGCCAAGGATTAAAAACTCATTTCTTTTTCTCATGCCATCCCAGACTTCCGGGCAACTTCAAGCAGCCGGTTCTGGAATCGAATGCCGCTGTGGCGGAGACTCCTCCAGGCCTCTTCAGCCCCACCAAACAGCTGTTGGGCTCCCCCCTCCCCTCGGCTGCAGGACCCCGGCCAGCCCAGGCAGTCGTCCAGGCTCCCAAGGCCAGGCCAGGCCAGGCCAGCTGCTGGGTGTGGGGGCCAAGGGCGGGGTGGGAACACAGCGCAAAGGGGGAGCCGTGCCCCTCACCTTCGACCCACACGCCCAAAGCCTCCCACTCGGAGGTCTCCGGGGGCACCAGGGAGGCATTGCAAACCCCCCTCCCAAAAGGAGGAAGGGCCCTTGGCTTCTGGCTTCCCCCCCCTCCCCTTTTAAAGCACGCACCCCCCAACTCTCCTGGCAGCAGGCGTTCTCCCCCTCCTTCTCCCCCCTGAAAAGTTGGGCGGGGGGGCATCTCATCCAGTGGTTGTGCCCACAGGGGGAAGGAAGGAGGGGGAGGGAAACCGGGCATGGCCGAGGAGGGGGCTTTGCAAGGCGAAGAGGTCAGTTAGGGCAAGGGAGCGTCCCCCAACCTCCCCCCCTCACCGCAGCGGTGGGCCAAGCCCTTTTCCCACGGAGGGGGGCGGCCCAGAAGGAAGGGGGATTTTTTTTGGTTAGTTTTGAAAGTTCTTTAAGGAACTTCACGGCGTTCCAACGCCATGGGGCAGGTGGGGGGTGTTCCTGTGGCCCGGGAGGGGGGGCTAAGGGGCAGGCCCTATTTGGCTACCCAAGGAGGGGCCCTCCCCCTGGACGCCCAGCTGTTGATATCCCCTCCTCCCCCTCCGTGCACCTGTGGGAGTGCCACCTCCCCCCCCCCATCCTAACCACTTAGAGGAATTGAGTGGGGGGTTTAAAAAGACATCTTCCTTGGCCTCGGCCTGGACCCCCTCCCCTTCATCTGCAGTGGGGAGTGATGTGGAGTGGGGGGGGGTTCCTGTGTCCTGCCCACTCACTCACCCATCCACCGCAGGGGAGGGGAGGGGAAAGAGAGCTAAGTAAGCGAGGTCCCTTCGCCTGGAGACCCTCCCCCAGTGCAGTTCTGTCTCCTCCCCTCAGCCCCAACCACTGGGGGGCAAGAAGGGATACCCTCCCCAGGGCCAAGCCCCTTTTGCCTTCACGCACACACACACACACCCAACAAGTGAGTGAGATGAGAGTGGGGGTCTCGTGGCCTGTTCCACACTCCAGGGGAAGGGGGCAAGGACACCCTGGGACAAGAAGAGTCCACTCCCCAGCTGCCGAGACCCCTTGGGGCAGGTGAAGGGGATAAGAGGGGGGGTCTCGCTTCCTGGGCCACCCACCCAACAGGTAAAGGGGGCAAGGACCCCCCTCCTTGGCCTCCAAGCCCCCTCCTCCCAGCAAATGAGCAGGGGGGGGGCTCCCACATCCTGCTCTGGGATAAGAGACCCCTCCCCAACAGCGGGGCAGGTGAAGGGGATAAGAGGGGGGTCTCGCCTCCTGTCCCACCCACCCACCAGGGAAAGGCGGCAAGGACCCCCCGCCTTGGCCTCCAAGCCCCCTCCTCCCAGCAGTTGAGCAGGGGGGGTCTCACATCCTGCCCTGGGACAACAGGAGACCCCTCCCCAACAGCGGGGCAGGTGAAGGGGATAAGAGGGGGGTCTCGCTTCCTTGCCCCCCCCACACCAAGCCAGGGGGGGGGGTCAAGGAGGGGTCTCCTCACCTGCGGCGGGGCATCGGCGGCGGCGGGGCTGTGCGGGCGGGCGTGGCGGGGCCAGGCGGCCAGCAGGAGGCTGAGCGAAGCGAGGAGCAGCGCGGAGAACGAGGCCAGCGCCAGCGCCGGCAGCACCAGCCGGCCGGGAGGCTCCCGTGCCCGGCGGCGCCTGCCCATGGCCGGCCCGAGCGACCCAGGCGCTCCGCAGCCAGCCGGAGGTGGCCGGAGGAGGAGGAGGAGGCGGAGGCGGAGGAGGAAGCGGGGCCGCCCAAGGGAAGCCGAGCTCGGCCGCCCGCCAGCAGCAGCAGCAGCGCCCGGTGCCGCGAAGAGGCGCAGCCCGGGAACTGCGGGGCAGGGAACGCCCGCCGGAGGGGACGGGCCTCCGGGACAGGCGGAGAGCCTCCCCGGATAGGAGCAGTCTACCTTGGGCAAAAGTTTGGGGGGCTTTTGTTGTTGTTGTTGCTTCCCGGCGGGGTGGAGTTCCAAGGCCCATCATCCCCAGCCCGCATCCGCTTGGGGAAACTAAGAGAGAGTAAGGGAGAAGCAGAGCCTCCCCGGACAGTTTGCAGTCTACCTTGGCCCTGGGGGTCGCTTCCTGCCGCCTCCCCGCTAACTGGGCCCCGCTTGGGCACTTCCCGGCGGGGCCCCATCATCCACCAGAGCCTCCCCGGACAAGGGCAGTCTACCTTCCAGCCAGCCCGGTACTGCCCATCATCCGCAGCCCGCCTCAAAGTTCCAGCTTGGGGGAAACCGTGGGGCGGATGGTGGTGGGGGGAAAGCGGAAACCCTCTGCAGAGCCTCCCTGGATAAGCGCAGTCTACCTTCTCCTTGACCCTCCCCCCCCCCCGGGAGAATTGGGATTTGCTCACATTTGACCCGCCGGCTTTCTGGGGAGGGGGGACTCCAAGCCCCATCATCCCCAGCCCCGGGGGGAAACAACTATGGGCTGAGATCCGGGGATTCCCGGCAGTCCACCCCCCCCCCCGAGAGAACAGCTGTACCCCCTTTTTCCCCACTGGCTTCTCGGAGAGATGGGACTCCAGCTCCCATCATTCCCAGCCCGCACGATTGGGTAATAAGCTGAAGGCTTCAAGGCCCCGATCCTGGGCAGAGATTCCCGGGGTCGAGGGGGGGGCTAAGGGAGTGGGAGGGTCTCTAAAGGGGCTGCTCCCCCTTTTGCTTGGCTGCTTCCCGGATGGGAAGGACTCCAAGCCCCATCGTTCCCAGCCAGCATGCAGGCTGCACTCCGGGAAAGCTGCGCTGGGCGGAGATCTGTGTGCATTGGGGAGGAGCTGGGAAGGTGGGGGGGCTCAGTTGGGAAGGTCGCCCCCTCCCCACTTGCAATCACCCCCCTCGCCCCATTTGCAATTATCCCCCTCGCCCCCTCCCCACTTTCAATTACGCCCCCTCCCCTCTTGCACACCCCCTCCCCACTTGCAATCACGCCCCTCTCCCCCTCCTCACTTGCAATCACCCCCCATACTTAGGGGGCTAACCTCGACCCCCTTAATTGGGGGACTGAACCCCCCCCGTTGAACCCCCCGCAGCACATCTGGGGAGAGACCCAGACCCATGGGGGAGGGGGTGTCCCCCAACCTTCTTTCCACCCCCCCTCCCTGCCTGTGCCTCCCTCCCTTTCTCCCCCCCACCCTCCGCCTCTCCAGTCTTAAAAATGTTTGTGCCTCGCTTCCCGCTGGCCCCCATCGGAGGTAGCGTGGCCGAGCGGTCTAAGGCGCTGGATTTAGGCTCCAGTCCCTCCGGGGGCGTGGGTTCGAATCCCACCGCTGCCAGAAGGTTTTCTTCCCCGAGGCTTTTGTCGGAACGGAAGACACGCGGAAGGGAAAAGCGTGTCGCTCTCCACGGGTCGAGACAGTTTACATGTTTCTTTTAATTACGCGAGTCCGAGCGTGTAATATCGCCTTTATGTAGACCTTTTCGCCCCTCTTTTTCGCAACCGGCGTTGGTGGTATAGTGGTGAGCATAGCTGCCTTCCAAGCAGTTGACCCGGGTTCGATTCCCGGCCAACGCAGTTTCGTTTTTTCCTCCCTTTTTGCAATTCATTTTTCTTTGGAGAAAGTAAATCACATATTTCTGTGCAAGAGGCGTTTTTTGTCCCCCCCAGCCCCAATTCGTAAGAAGCTTTATTCCGACTCCCCCGCTTCCCGGGCAGCACAACAGACGCCCCCTGCTGGCCTGTGGAATCCAAGCCAAAATAAATAAATAAATGTTTTCCAGGAAGCCAGGTTTGCAAGGCCAGGAAAGGGGAATGCAAACGCCCAAGAAATGGAAATAATCCTAATGATTTCTCGGCTTCTAGAGCCAGCTGTTTGCAGGGCGTTCAAGAGGGTGGAGAAAAGCGTGCAAACGGCCTTTGGAAGAGGGATTTTTGGTTTCTTGTGCAACTGATCTACCTCGCAGGGGTGTTGTGCCGCAGGATTTGTTGCAGGATGGGTGCAAAAAAAAAATTACAAAAAATAATAATACATCAATCATTTTAATCATCTTCTTTTAATGACCCTCAAATCCCTTGTGAGGTGAAGTCTGGGCAACTCAATGAAGCTAACAGAGTGTTTTTTACTGGCCGGATGCCCTTCCCTGTTGCCAATGCGGAGTTTTGTTCAGCAGATATATTCTCATTGTGCCCAGACAGAGAAATATCTACCTACTTTGCATTAATCATTTTAAGGACCGTTCAAAATTACGGCACTGTTACAGTGACCGATGACCCTTTTTCACACTTAGTGGCCGTTGCTGCATCCACTTGATCAAGTCACGTGATCAAAATTAGGATACTTGGCAATGGGTTCATAATTACGATGGTCACAGCATCAGACAATCCCCCTTCTGCAATCTTCCGACGAGCAAAGTCAGGGGGTAAGCCAAGATTCGCTTAACAACCTCACAGCAAACTGAACCAAACGGTGCGGTTTGTTTAACAACCACTGTGGGAAGAGAGGTCTTAAAATGAGGCAAAATTGAAAAAAATTCCCTTCAACAAAAGTCTCGCTTAGTAACAAAAATGTTGGGATCAATTCTGGTCGTAAGTCGAGGACTACCTGTATTTGGCGGGGGGGGGGGTCAACTGCGCCTGCCTCTGGAGGTTTGATCTTCTCAGGCCTTGCAAAAGTTGCTTCTCTGTGTAGTTTGAATTGCACACAGGACCACAATCTTCTGCAGTGTTTTTCAACAACTTGAAGATGGGTGGACTTCAACTCCCAGAATCCCCAAGCGAGCATGCTGGGGGAAGGGGCGGGGTTAGGGAGGGACTTCCTTTTTCTTTGCCTATTGGGACACAGTGATCTTAAAGTACAGGAAGTCCTTAAGCTTAACAGTATTCGCTCAGCGACGGTTCAAAGTTATAACAACACTGAAAAATGCGACTTGCGATGGGTCCTCATGCTTATGACCGTCACAGCTTTTCCTGTGGTTGCAATTTGGGTGTTTAGCAACATGTCCCGGGATCACATGGTCATTATTAGCAACCCAGCTGGCTTCCGATGAGCAAAGTCAATGGATAAGGTGGCAGGTCAAGGTTACATGATGCCTCACTTAATGACCGTGGCAAAAAAAGGTTATAAAATCAGGTCATGTGGATACATCACTTAACTACCATCCTGCTTAATAATACATTTTCCAGTATTGGTGTCTGAGGCAGCCTGATTTGCACCCGTGACATGATTTAATGAGCCTGGGGGGCTTACAGCCTCAATTTTACGCCTCTGGGAATGACCCCAGGAAGTGAAACTGACCACAAAGCATGCAAAAATGATGAACATTGAACCAAAAGGGAAATGAAAATGGAGGTGCTCTTCACCCATGACAACTCTTCAAACGGGGTGGGGAGCAATGGGCCTTTTATGACTCATGGACTTCATCTCCCAGAATTCCAGAGCCAACATGGGGAACGATGGTCCCTTTGATTTGTGGACTTCAACTCCCAGAATTCCAGAGCCAACATGCAGAATGGAGGCCCATTTATGACTCATGACTTCATCTCCCAGAATTCCAGAGCCAACATGGGGAATGGAGGCCCATTTATGACTCATGGACTTCATCTCCCAGAATTCCAGAGCCAACATGGGGAATGGAGGCCCATTTATGAATCATGGACTTCATCTCCCAGAATTCCAGAGCCAACATGGGGAACGGTGGCTCCTTTATGACTTGTGGACTTCAACTCCTAGATTTCCAGAGCCAGCTAGCTCAGGAATTCTGGGAGTTGAAGTCCACGAGTCATAAAGGAGCCACCGTTCCCTACCTGTTTTAAGAAGTCTGGAGTTCGATTCCCAGAATTCCCCAGCCAGTTTTGACAAACTTCCTGACTGTAAGGGGGGGCACTGTTCCCCCCTCTCCCGACAACACAATCTGTAACTCCAACCCGAAGACTCCTTGTCACCCCCACCCTTGCAATCCTGAGGTCCACAGCCACCCTGAGAATGGTTTACAGGTGGTCCTCCAGTTCTGACTGTACTGGAGCCAGCCCATTACAGCCGTAAAACAGGTCAATCATTGACCAACCTGATTTTTGGGGGGGCGGGGGGGCATGTTTTTCTTTTGTGATGCCAAGTAGAACTAATCCTGGCCTCAACTCCCTCCTTTTTGATTTAGCATCTCTTCCGAATACTTTCTCAGCCGGTGCCTAAAAGCCTGAGCTTTCGGGCACTCCCACCACATTTGGTAGAAGGTCCCTAGTGCAGCATTGCATTTTCCAACATCCTGGCAATATGTTTTTGTTCGTTTTAAGCTAAATTTGTGGGTGGGATGTGCCACTTGTAGGACACCACAAGGACACACCCACACCCATGTTGGAACTTCGGCTCTCGGTTGTTAAGTCTCCTTTTGTGAAGTCGGTCGTAACTTTGAGCGGCCACGAGAACCGCCAGTATTCCGAAAGAGAAGCCCACCCCATTTGCACAATTTCAAACTCCAAAACACACACTCACAAAGTCAACTGTTTGTAAAAAAGTTTATTATTATTTTTTTTTGTCCAGAAAGTTAGCAGTTTTGCAGAGGGGAAAAATAACACCCACAAAAGCAAGAATCTCAAAACGCTCGACGGAAGAATGTCGCTTCCACGGCCCCCCGTTTCGCTTCCCCCCTCCCTCCCTCCCTCTGTTGCTGGGGAGGGGCTGGGGGGCTGACTATCGTCCCGCAGCCACATCAAAGCCTCTAAGCCCCCCTTCACTCTGACATCTGCCCCCCAGATCACACACACACACACACACACACCGGCCTCCATTAGCGGGAAACAAGCAAAACGAACCGGGGGAGGGGGGAAATATCTGGATTTTTTTTTTTAAAAACATGCTATGCAGGACTCAAAGGAAAACTCCGCCAAAACCAGGCTTACACTTCCCCCCCCCCCATAAAAGATTTGAGTTAAAAAGAGTGTGAAGAGTTTCGGGGTGCTCGGAGGCCCCCCCCACGCGCGGAAATGAAGACACAACGCAGTGAAGTCAAGAAACCTTCTAAATTTTTTTCAACATAAATAAAATCCCAACCGGATTACAACAGAAAACCTACGACGGAGGGCCAAGCTGGGCCCCCCGGGAAAATGGGGGTGGGGTGTCAGCAGGAATCGGGGTAACAACCCCCCCCCCAACTTCTGGTTACAGATTTCGCGGGTTTATTAGGAAAGCTACGCAATCGTTTTACAAGGTTGGCTGGTTTTTTTTCCTCTCTTTTCCTAAGAAACAGGCAGAAAAGAACAGTCGGAAGGAAGAATCGAGACCACGACCACCGAGAGGGGGCGCTAAAGTAAGACAGTGCCCCCCCCCTACGGCCACCCCTATAAAAATCTTAAGTTTTCCTTTGGCAACTGGGCAAGTCAGCCGCCCCCCCCCATCCCCTAGGACTCTCGAGTGTCTGCCCCACCTGCCCCCAAAATGTCCAGACTTCTCAACAAATCGTTGTCAACCCGCCGTCGCGCCGCGACTCCTCTCCATCCGGACGGGAGTCCCTTCAGTTCTCTTCGTCGCTGTCGTCTGGACTGATGGCCGGGCTGGTAAGGCTGTAGGTGGGCGATGTGGGGCTGTAGCCCGGAGAAGTCGGGGAGTAGGTGGAGCCTTTGGGGGAGGTTGGGGAGTAGGTGGGCGAGGTCGGGCTGTACTTGGGGGAGGTGGGCGAGTAGGTGGGCGAGGTTGGGCTGTACTTGGGCGACGTCGGGGTGTAGACGGGTGATGTCGGCGAGTAGGTGGGGCTGGTCGGGCTGTACTTCGGCGTGGTCGGGCTGTAGGTGGGCGAAGTCGGGCTGTACTTGGGGCTGGTCGGGCTGTATTTGGGGCTGGTTGGGGTATATTCCGGAGAGCTGGGGCTGTAGGACGGGCTGGTCGGGGTGTACTTGGGGCTGGTCGGGCTGTAGCTGGGCGAGCTGGGGCTGTAGCTGGGCGACGAGGGGGTGTAGGTGGGCGACTGTGGGGTGTAGCGGGGGCTGGAGGGGGAGTAGCTGGGCGAGGTGGGACTGTAGGACGGGCTGGTCGGGGAGTAACTCGGAGATGTCGGGCTGTAGTTTGGAGACGTCGGGGTGTAATTAGGAGAGGTCGGGCTGTAGCTGGGCGAAGTCGGGCTATAGCTGGGCGAAGTCGGGGTGTAGTTTGGAGAAGTCGGGCTGTAATTCGGGCTGGTGGGGCTGTAGCTAGGAGAGGTTGGGCTGTAGCTGGGAGACGTCGGGCTGTAGCTGGGCGATGTTGGACTGTAGCTGGGGCTGGTTGGAGAATAACTAGGTGACGTCGGGCTGTAACTAGGACTGGTCGGGCTGTAGCTGGGCGACGTCGGGCTGTAGCTAGGTGATGTCGGGCTGTAGCTGGGGCTGGTTGGAGAATAACTAGGTGACGTTGGGCTGTAACTGGGGCTGGTCGGGCTGTAGCTGGGCGACGTTGGGCTGTAGCTGGGCGACGTCGGCGAGTAACTCGGGGAGGTGGGGCTGTAGCTGGGGCTGGTGGGGCTGTAATTGGGACTGGTGGGCGAGTACGAAGGGGAGGTGGGGCTGTAGGAAGGAGAGGTGGGGCTGTAGCTGGGGCTTTGCGGGGTGTACACCCCGGGCGAGCGTGGCTCGTAGGCGGGAGAGGTTGGGGAGTAGCTGGGAGACATGGCGCCCCCTGGAAAAGCAGAAGGAAAGCGACGTTAAGCCAGGACTCCACCCTTTGAGGATGGCATTGGGGAGGAGAGCGGGATTGGGGTCGCCACATACCTGGAGACGGAATGTAAGGGCTGGAAGGTCCCGGAGAGCCGGGGGAGCCGGGAGTGGGCGACCAGGCGGGGGAATACCCGGGGCTGTAACCGCTGGCATCGGAAGCCGCGCTGGGGGAGAAACTGGCGGCCCCAGGGGTCATTCCGCTCCCTGCAAAGAGGAGGAAGAGATGCAGGTGAGAGAGAAACCAGCTCCTCCCCCCCCCACAATTTCTCTACTCCTCCTTTCCTACATCCTTCTTCTTCCTTCCTTCCTTCCTCTCCCTTTTTCTTCCTCCATCCCTTCCTTCTCTCCCTCTTCCTTTCCTTCCCTTCTCCTTCCCATCTTTCCCCTTCCTTCCCTCCCTCCCTCCCCCCTTCATCTTTCCTGCTTTCCCCCTCCCTCTCCCCTTTTCCTTCCTTTCTTCCTTCCTTCTTCCCATCTTTCCTTCCTTCCATTCTTTTTTCTCCCTTCCTTCCCTTTTTCTCCCTCTTCTTTCCTTCCCGCCTTCTTTCCTTCCTTTTCTTTCTCCCTTCCCCACCCCGCAGGGCTGTGAGCAGAGGGCACTTTGGCCCCGGGGGAGAACTTAACAGGAAATTAATTTAACGAGACCCGCCCGCATTCTTCTTCTCCTTCTCCCCTTGCTCTGCGCATCCTACAATGTTGATGTTGGCAGGGAAGCCCCCTAGGGCCGACCCACCCCGGGGGAGGGGGCTGAAGGTGGGGGGGGCTGCATATTTGAAGTGCGCACTAGATGAAGTGCTGGCAAACTTCAACACCCACAATGGAATTCTCCGATTAGGAAGCCAAGATTCTTTTTTAAAAGGGGAAACGGGCTTGGCGTGTGCCAAGTTCACCGAACCGTTTTGATTCCAAACAGACCTAAAGACATTGGAGATCTGAGATCCTGCGAGGCGTATTTCCGTAATAATCATCCCAAAGGGGGGTTGGGATCAGTTCTCCCTGCCTGGGGACCCATTGATGGGGGCCTTCATTGCTTAACGGATGCAAATCAGCCCATCCGGACAAACCCCCATCGATGGGAACCCCTGATTAATAGTGACATGGAGTGATTAGTATATGTATTTGGAGGTCAGGGTGCAGGCATATATATATACATATATATATGGCTGCATATAGCATATCTTTATGTGGGTTGTGTATGTGTACACTTTGGAGAGCAACAGAACGTCATTTTTAATGTGTGTCAATGTGCCCACGGTCAAAAATGACAATAAAGCTAAGCTTATCTTAGTCACCCTAAATCTTATATGTTACCTTGAATCTTAAATTTTATCTTAAAACTGACCTTAAATTTTATTTCTTCTCTTAAATCTTAACTTTATCTTAAATCTTCTCTTAAATCTTAACTTTATCTTAAATCTTCTCTTAAATCTTCCTTTATCTTAAATCTTCCATTATCTTAAATTCTATCTTAAATCTGACCTTAAATTTTATCTCTTCTCTTAACTTTATCTTAAATCTTCTCTTAAATCTTCCTTTATCTTCTTAAATTATCTTAAATTCTATCTTAAATCTGACCTTACATCTTACTCTTAACTTTATTCTAAATCTTACCTTATCTTAAATTTTATCTTAAAACTTACATTAAATCTTATCCTATCTCTTGTCTTAAATCTTAACTTTATCTTAAATTTTCTCTTAAATCTTAACTTTATCTTAAATTTTCTCTTAAATCTTAACTTTATCTTAAATCTTAACTTTATCTTAAATCTTCTCTTAAATCTTCCTTTATCTTAAATCTTCCATTATCTTAAATTCTATCTTAAATCTGACCTTAAATTTTATCTCTTCTCTTAACTTTATCTTAAATCTTCTCTTAAATCTTCCTTTATCTTCTTATATTATCTTATATTATCTTAAATCTTAAATCTGACCTTACATCTTACTCTTAACTTTATTCTAAATCTTACCTTATCTTAAATTTTATCTTAAAACTTACATTAAATCTTATCCTATCTCTTGTCTTAAATCTTAACTTTATCTTAAATCTTATCTCATCTGATCTCGTCCTAAGCCAGGAAGGAGCCCCTTCTCTGCAGGAGGCCCGATGGTTACTTACCCACACTGGGTGACCAGGCGCCGTAGGCTGGCGTGGCACCTTGGTTCCATGGGGTTGTGGCCGGGGACACCCCACCCATCGGGCTGGGCGCAGAGCCGAAGAACATGCCGGTCGCTGTAAGGGAAGAAAGAGGAGAGTCAGCAGGGAAGATGTTGGGGCAGCAAATAGGTTGGATGCAAAAGGCCGGTCCCAGATGTTCCGTCTTCCAGATGTGGGGTGTGACCTGACTCTCAATTGTAGCCTCTCTGGGGGGTTGGAGGATAACCCGGGCCTTCCCCAACCAGCGCCCCTCCACCTGGGTCAAATCTGAGGCTGATAAACTGATCGCAGGGACTCCTCGACTTACAACGGTTCATTTAGTGACCGTTCAAAGTTACTACGGCATGAACAGAGTGACTTATGGCCGTTTTCCACAGTTACACTCATCGCAGAGTCCCCATTCACAAAGGTCAGATGCTTGGCGACTGACTCATAGTTACGACGGTCGCAGTGTCCCGGGGTCACACGATCCCCCTTTGCGGGGACGACGACCGGATTCACTTAACAACCATTTGACTAAATGTAACCACCGCAGAGATTCACTGGCAAGGAAGGTCGTAAAAGGAGGCAAAACTGACTTAACAAATGTCACATTTAACGGCAGAAATGTTGGGCTCAATTGCGATCGTAACGTCCGAGGGCTACCTCTGTACAGGTGGAACATTATTGGCAACCATTTGTTTAGTGGCCAAGTTCCACAACTGCTGGAAAAAAAGTGATTTATGACCTGTCCTCGCACTTATGACAGCGGCAGCATCCCCCACGGTCACATGGTCCAGCCGGCATATATTCAAGTCATCGCCATTTGCGACCATCCTAGGCCCGGCTTCCAACAAGCCATGTCCATCAGGGAAGCCAGATTTCGCTTCAACGACCGTGGGATCCACTTAACGACAGTGAATCGTTTACTTAACTCACTTAACAACCGCCTTGCTTAGCAACGCTAATTCTGGTTGTAGATTGAGAACTACCTGCACAGGGAGGGGATTCTGGGAGCTCAAATCTCTCCCAATCCAAATGATAGGATTCCCTGCTCTTGCAACCGGTGGCTCCTCCCCCAGCCCCTCCCCCTCCCCTTTCTCGGAACACCCCCCCACCCCCCAAGAGAGGCAACCATGACTTACGGCCCCCGACGCCCAGCCCAGTGATGTTGGTGGGGATCTCCATGCCAAATTTGCATTTCTCAGCGTCCAAAAGCAGGTCGAAGCAACCGGTGCCGGCAGGGGCCAGCTGGCCCAGCATGATGTTCTCCGAGACCCCTTTCATGGGGTCGCTCTCGCCGTGGGCGGCCGCCTCCATCAAGACGTCCACCTGGGGGAAGGCGAGAAGAGCCCCCGTTGGTGGGGTTTTGAGCCACGGGTCCACGGCAGAGCCAAACCCCCTCCCTCGGTCCCGCTCGCAAACGTCCGGAGGGCAAGTGTGGCAGGTGGGAGGAAGGGGTCAAGCGAGGAATTAGCCTGGACTCTAACTCCGTAAGAGCCAAAGCAAGAGGGCGAAAACCCTGTCGAATACCCTTAAAGCAGGGGTGTCAAACGCGATTTCATTGAGGGGCGCATCAGGGCTGTGTTTGAGCCCCGGGAGGGAGGGAGGGTGGGTGTGGCCAGGGTGGGTGTGGCCAGCTCGACGTCACTCCTGTTGGGGGCACCTGTGGCGGCCAAATGCTAAGGCAGAACTTCCCACAGACCCTCCTTCCCTCTCATTATAATCTCCTTCCCCTTTCTTTTTCCTTCTTTCCCTCCCTTCCTTTTCCTTCCCTCTTCATTCTTTCTTTTTCCTTCTCCTTTCTTTTTTCCCCTTCCTTCCCTTCCTTTCCCTTTCCTCATTCTCCTTTTCTTCCATCCCTCCCTTCCTTTTCCTTCCCTCTTCATTCCCCTTTCTTTTACCTTCCCCTTTCTTTTTCCTTCCTTGCTCTCTTCCCATCTTTCGTTTTTCTTTGCTCTTTCCCCTTCCGGTCCCTTCTTGCATGCTCAAATGGAAAAGGAAGGGGAAACGTTTCTCCTTTTGTTTTTCGTTTGTTTTCCTAGCCCTCTGCCAACGAAAACGGAGCTCGGCGGGGGCAGGCATGGGGAGCGGCCCATCCCGAGCTCCATTGGAGGCCGCCGCAGCTGCAAATGGAACCCGGGAGGACCACACGCTCCGTTCTGGCTGGCAGAGGCACTGCGGGCCAGTCCTTGGCTGTTTCCAGGGCCTACGCAGGGCCTGGAGTTGGACATCCCTACCTTAGCGCCTTATCTGGTCTTTCCAGGCAGAAGCTGCACCTCTGGGACGATTCTTGTATCATAGGCCTAAAGCAATAGACGGTTGGAACTCGACGCCTCAGGTGGGCCTGGTCGTTCGCGCTTGGCACAAACTCACCGTCTCCTCGAAGGAGCACTTCATGAGGGGCCCCGTGTCCTGGCGGTTGACGCCGTGCCGCGTGATGGCCATCAAGTGCCCGCGGCAGGTCATGGTGTCGCAGAGCAGGGCCAAGTGGCGGTAGTTGACGTAGGAGCCGTCGAAGGAGATGACGTGGTACAGCTCCCGTTCCAGAGCCTTCCTCACCGCCTCAATTCCCAGCACCTGGTTAACGAGGGAAGACGGGTTTTTCAGGGTCGCCTGGCGCTCTCCAGGACACCCCCACCGCTTATCCCAACCCCGAGGAAACGCCCCACCCGCTCGGGGCTCACCGTGAAAATCTCCACGATGTCGTTGGAGGTGGTGCGCACGGGGTCGACGTCTTTCTCGCTGAGCACGCGCATGAGGCTCACGCCGTCGGTTTCCAGGATCCACTCCTGGAGGGCTTTGAACTCGCCGTCTTCCGTGATGATGATTTTCTTCTTGTTGTCGGTCTGGGGCAGGTGCATGTACACCTGAGGGAGGAGGAGGAGGAGACTGATGAATTAACAAGGCCAGCAACCCTGGTGGGATGGGGGGGGGAAAGATAGGGACTTTGTTCGAGAGGGGAGGGCGCCACTGTTAGGACCGGGCCTCCCGCCCTCACCTTGCTGATTTGCTCAATGCCTTGAAGGGTCATGTCTGTCAGCATGTTGGATTCGATGCAGCGCAGGAAAACGTCATCGTCCATCTTGTCCACCACCTCTTCCTCCTAAGCCACCGGAGAAGAAAGGTCTCTTAATGTACCACACATCCAGTATAATAAGGCAGGGAGTCTCCAACTTCGGCAACTTTGCGACTTGTGGACATCAACTCCCGGAATTCTGGGACTCCAAGTCCACAAGCCTGTGTAGTTGCCAAGGTTGGGGGGCCCTGGTGCAAGGGCTGTGACAACCCCTGTGTGGAGTAAACAGGCCGAAGACTAGCAGAGTGCATCCATCAACACCAATTAGAACATGGGTAGCTTCAACTGGGTAACTGACAGCATCCCAAGTCCAAACACACTAGGGAATTCCTGGGACTCAGACAAATCAGCCATCGACAGACGCACAGGGATAAATCACGTTTACACACCATTCGAAATAAAGCCTACAGCACGCAATGTAAGGAGTGTAACAGTCACACCGTAGGACAATCAGGCAGAAGATTAGCAAAGCACATCCATGAACACCAGCTGGAAGACACAATGAAGACACTCTCACAACGCATGGGCAGACTCTGCTGAATAGTTTCTACTCTGCCCATCGTAGGCCAAAAACCCTGGGGAATTCCTGGAAGCCTGGTACTCAACCAGCCATCGACAGACACACAGGGATAAACCACGTTTACACAGCATTCGAAAGAGACAATAAAGTCTACAGCAGGCAATGTAAGGATTGTAGAGCCACACTGTAGGCAGAAGATTAGCAAAGCACATTCATGAACACCAGCTGGAGGACGCAATGAAGACACAACGCATGGGCAACCTGGAAACTGGCACCAGACTATTTAGGGCGGTTGGCACTGCCATGTACTCAACCCTCATTGGTTGGTGGAACCAAGGCTGCCTTTGACCCAAGACCATCAGCCCCAAGCTGGCCCGGAAGTCATGAACACCTACCCACCCGAAAATGAGATACCCGAGGAGGTATCTGCTTCCTTCAACTGAAGACGACCCCGGCAATTGTACCCACTTCCCGTCAACTCCAATCCCCAGGGGTTTAATGGTAAGAAGACTGCCTTCCCCACCTCCTGCATCTTGTTCTCGTCGCTGTTCATGATTCGAATGCGCAGCACCAGCTTCTCAGCGTTGTCATCGTTGAAGATGCAGTTGAGGTCATCTCCAAAGCCTGCAGAAGAACAAAGAAGGGTTGTCCATAGGCTGCCGCTGGACAAGGGGAGGCAAAGGACAGAGGGAACTCCGGCCATCCACCCCGCCTCACCGGCGTTGATCTTCTCGGCGATCTGCTCCATGGTGAGCTTTCGGTCCGTCATGTGTTTGCGGTCCAACTCCACCCTCAGCAGCCAAGGGGAGATGCGGGTGACGTCGAAGTCGGGCATCTCGTAGTAGACGTTCACCCACTCCTGGTCCTCGGCCACCACGGTGTTCTGAGGGTTGGGGTCGTAGTAGATGGCCGTGTTGGCCGTGACCTTGCGAAGGGTGGTGTGCTCCAAGCGACAAAGGATGTCCTGGGATGGAGACACGGAAAGACGGTGAGGCTGGAGAGTCAAACCTTGGAGGTTACTTTCTTGGGGAGGTCTAAAACTGGAGTGTGGCCACCCATTTGCAGTTGGCTCTCAAGAGACCATCACCATCACCATCATCATCATCATCTCTTTAGCGACCCCATAATCGCTTGCAGAGTGGAGTCTGGGGAACAGAATGGAGCTAGCAGAGTGTTTTACTGGCCGGATGCCCTTCCCTGTTGCCAATACAGAGTTATATTCAGCAGATATATTCTCATTGTGCCCAGAGAGAGAGAAGTATCTGCCTCTACCTAGGATCGAACTCACAGCCACCTGATGGTGAGGCAAGAGCTCCACCTCGATGGAGAAAATGTTGAGGGCCTAACCCACCACCATCTTCAGGCTAAAATTTAGCCCCGCCCTGAGTTGGGAGAGAGACCTCCAGCACGGGGGCCACGGAACAGTCTGAGATTCCCTCGTACTCCACAGCCAAGGTCAACTTCACCCCCAGGCCCTCTTCCCTCTCCTCACCTTGGCCCTTTCAGCATCCCGAGCAGACTGTCCCAGGAGGAAGACCGTCAGAGAAGGAGTCTTGGGCTTCTTGGAGATGTTGATCAGCTCCTTCAGCCGAGGCACCCCCAGGGTCACGTTTTTGGCGGAGACTCCAGCATAATGGAAGGTGTTGAGGGTCATCTGGGTGGCAGGTTCTCCCAGGGACTGGGCAGCCAAGGCCCCCACCATCTCACCAGGATGGGCCTGTGGAAAAAGGACAGCTGGACTTCAGGCGAGTTTGACAGCTCGGCTGTTTTGGAAAGTCAAAAAGAGGGCTGTGAAAATATCTACAGACCCCTCACATCCTGGACATCAACTGTTTCAACTTGTACCCTCAAAACGACGCTGTGGGGCACTGCACACCAGAACAACTAGACACAAGAACAGTTTTTCCCCGAACGCCATCCCTCTGCTTAACAACTAATCCCCACAACACAGTCAAACTATTTACTAAGACTGTATTACCACTCCCTCAAATGCAGAAATCATAAAAAAAGGTGCTAGAATGCTCGGAAATGGACAAACTAACGATGGAACTAAGAGACAGAGAGGAAACAAGAGTACTACAAGATATGGAACAGGTGGCCTTTTCAAGAGATGTACAATGAACGTGTAAGTAACGCATAGTAAACACAATGAAGAGATGGCATATACTTAGAAAGCAATAGAGATAGAAATATTGTATATAGATGTATATACTGCAGGGGTGTCCAAACTTGGCAACTTTAAGACTTGTGGACTTCAACTCCTAGAATTCTGGGAGTTGAAGTCCACAAGTCTTAAAGTTGCCAAGTTTGGACACCCCTGATATACTGTAAAAATGAGAAAGTATGAAACAAAGAGGAATATGTATAAGATCATAGAATGGAAAAATGGAAAACCCAAAATCAGAAAAAAAGAAATACTGATAATGGAAAGCGTTCAAAGTATAATTATGATTTTAATGTTTGGAAAATGTCAAATAATTAAAAACAACAACAACAACTAATTCACTGTCAAACTATTTACTAAGGCTGTATTACTATCATTCTTCTCATCCCTCCTAGTACCTATCTCCTTCCTACTTATGACTATAATCTTGTGGCTTGGATCTTTACAATTTATATTGTTTTATTTAGTTTCCTAGCATGATTTAATTGCTTTTTTAGGATCCTATGACTATCACTAAGTGTGATGATACTTGATGAATGTATTTTTTTAATGTACAAAGCTTAATGCACCGAAGACAAGTTCCTTGTGTGTCCAATCACACTTGGCCCATAAAGAATAAGGAGGTTTTTAAGAGACTGGGCAACCCCTTGACTGAAATGGTAGAGGGTCTCCTGCCTGAGCAGGGGGTTGGACTAGAAGACCTCCAGGGTCCCTTCCAGCTCTATTCTGATCGATTTAAAGCCAACGTCAGGCCATCTTGAGGAAAACTGAGCTCCTAAAAATAGCTTCCCAAGCTCTTGTGGATTCAGTTGCAGGAAAGGGAGCAAAAGCCAAGAGAAAATTAGGAATCTCGGCCTTGTACCAAGAAGATTCTGGCCATCTTCTGACCCCTGTCGAAAAGCCGGGGCAACATTTTCCACCCTCAAGCACTCAAAAGAATTGTTTATTTCCCATCCGGAAAAAAAACCTGCAGCAGCAGCAAGGAATTCTGGGCCGTGTTTAGTGTCCCAGTGGGACCATTCCTTGGCTAGGCTGAAATCCCCCCACCCACCCAAGGGAGAGACTCTGCCCCCCCTTTCCTCCCCCGCTGTTTCCACAGCTGCTCAAATTGGAAACGAGAACGGTGCAAAAAAGGGGGAAGTTTATAGAAGTTTCAAAGCAGAACTTAAAAGTAGATCCCAGGAAGTGAAATAGCTCGGTTTCACTGCCTTTTTTTTGTTGGACCGGTGAGTTTCCTTTGTGTGTGTGTGTGTGTGTGTGTGTGTGTGTGTGTGTGTGTGTGTGTGTGTCTGTCTGTCTGTCTGTCTCTCTGTGCGTCAGTAACTCACAATGGCCTGGTTGAACTTGGATTCAATTTCTCCCAGCAGCCAGTCAAAGGCTTCCCCGCTCAGCCGGAATTCCTCGATCATGCGACGGCTGCAGAGGGTGGAGCGCAGGTGGATGTTGAAGAGCAGGGTGGCGTTTTCCTGGGCCTGCTTGCTTAGGGGGTCGTCCCCATTCACAATCACCAGTTTCTTGCTCAGCTCCTTCACGCCTGGGAGGGAAGGAAGAAGAAAAAAAGGCACCGATTTTTAAAAAGGAATTATTTTAAAAAATGTATACGGTCGACTTACAACTGTTTAAAAGTTATAACAACACTGGGAAAAAGTGAGTTAGGACTGTTTTTCAACACTAACGACCGTCACAGCATCACTCTGTGTGTGTGTGTGTGTGTGTGTGTGTGTGTGTGTGTGTGTGTGTCTCACATGATCAAAATTCGGGCACTTGGCCACTGACTCATATTTATGACGGTCGCAGCGTCCCTGGAAACCTTCTGACCAGCAAAGTCGGCGGGGGGAAGAGCCCAATTCGCTTAGCAATGGCATTGCGATTCTCTTAACGCCGGTGGCAGGAAAGGTCGTAAAAGGGAGCAAAACTCACTTAACAAATGCTTCGCTTCACAACAGAAATTATGGCCTCAATTGAGGTCGTAAGACGAGGACCTCGCTCACAGTGACTCTAGCCAACTTCCAGACAATAAAAACACAATGTAAAGAAAATTAAAAAAAAAAGAATTTAACAATAATAAAGCGATAATAAACATTTTTTTTAAAAAGCCAGCGTTGGTTCCCCACCCCAACTCACCGTCCACCACCTTGATGGGGTGCAGGTCAGAGGGGAGGCGCGTGTTGATGTGGAAAATTTTCTGGGCGTTCCAGATCATGCGCAGCAGGTTGCAGGGGAGGACGACCTGTGACAGGAGGGAAATGCATGTTAACGTCGCTTTACAATCCCTTGGTATAAGGCTACACGTGGAATACAGCATTCAGTTTTGGTCACCACGATGTAGAAAAGATGCGGAGACTCTGGAAAGAGTGCAGAGAAGAGCAACAAAGAGGATTAGGGGACTGGAGACTAAAACATAGGAAGAACGGTTGCAGGAACTGGGTATGTCTAGTTTAATAGAAAGAAGGACTAGGGGAGACATGATAGCAGTCTTCCAATATCTCAGGGGCTGCCCCAGAGAGGAGTTAGGGGGTCAAGCTATTCTCCAAAGCCCCTGAAGGCCAGAGAAGGAAGAATGGATGGAAACTGACCAAGGAGAGATTCAACCTGGAAATAAGGAGGAATTTTCTGACAGGGAGAACAATTCACCCATGGAACAGAAGTTGCCTCCAGAAGCTCCATTACTGGAGGCTTTCAAGAAGAGACTGGCCAGCAACTGGTCTGAACTGATATAGTCTCCTGCTTGAGCAGCGGGCTGGACTAGAAAACCTCCAAGGTCCCTTCCAATTCTCTTATTCTGATAACACCTGTTCCTAGCGTCCTGTGGACCAAGGTAATGTCCACAGGTTCCTCCTTTTTTAAAAAGGTTTTATTAAACACACATTAAAACATTGGACACAGTGTAACCGTCCTGGCAATGCCTTTGCCACACAGTACATAGTAGAATATAAAGTTAAATATTATAACCACTATGCTTATTTACCATTGGTCTATTCGGTATTTACAAATATAAGGATCTCGTAGTTCTCTCCATGTTGCTTTGCTCTTGTCTTATACATTTTCACTGTTACGATTTCATACCTAATTCTAATCTCCATTCTATGACTCTTAAGTCATTGCCTATTTTGAGTCTTTCCTTTTTTTGGTTCCAACCGTCGATAAAATTTATCCCAGATCTTATAATATTCTGACTTGTCTTTGCTCTTCGATTCCCACGTCAATTTATCCATTTCAGCACAAAACGGGAATTTTCCTAATTGCTTCCTTTTCTTGTGGAATTTCCCTGTTTTTCCAGTTATGGGCAAAGACCATTCTTGCTGCCGTGATAATATGTATCATTAAGTAGATTATCCCCTTGTTATGTTTATGATTCCCAAAAGAAATAGTACTGGTTTGAATTCTATTTCCTTTTCGATTATCTCTATCAGCCACCTTTGAATTTTCCGCCAATATTGTTTTTTTGGCACGGCCACCACGTAGGGTAGTACGTGCCTGATTCATAATCACATTTCTAACAATTTGGCGCTAAACGGGGTTCCTCCTTCTGTGACGCTTCCAAACGGAAGGCTGAAATGGCACAGAGGATGGACTCGTCCCTCGGGCAATGTGACGACACGGAGCCATGGTTCCTGGTGTGGGGATGCACGTGCCACAGGAGGGAAGCTGAGGCAGGTGGGTGAGGGCCCAGCCTCACCTTGCTGTCTCCCGTGGGGAAGATGACCCTCAACACCTCCCGGTCCTCCTTCATCTTCTCAAACTCCCTCTCCAGCTCGTTCTGGATGTGGGCGTTGCTGAGGATGTCCTTCACCATCTCCTCTTGCAGGGTGCGGCGCAGAGCCCGCTCGTTGGCGTAGTCAAACTTGAACCTGGAAAAGAGGGAAGCCAAAAGGAGAAGGATAGATATTGGGGTGGACGGACGGACAGGGGGGGACGTGCCTCCTTCAACTCTTCTAAAGCAGGGTCTCCAAACTGAGCAGAGCTTGTGGGACTTCAACTCCCAGGATTCCCAGAGCCAGCCGTTTGCTCAAACCAAGGTATGTTACGTCGGCCACATAGCCCACCGTCTATTAAAAGAATTACCCAATCAGAAAAGGGGACCAAAGAAGTCTAGCCACGTTCCTTCAGGCTGGCTGGGGGGAATTCTGGGGGAGCTCAATCCCACATTTATCTTAAAATTGCCAAGGACACCACCAGGCACATCCTCTTTGGCAAGCCCCAGGGGTCTGGAGGAAGCCAGTTTCCCCATCTGGACCCACACGCCTCCCCCTCCCCCCCCCCCAAGAACGCAGGGCGCTTCTCGTCCACTTCATCCCAGCAGGAGGACCGCCAAAGAGATACCCCAGAGCTCATCTTTCGTGTCCGGCCCTCCTCGGCTGGTTTGGTCCTGTGGGGAAGTTGACTGGGTGACTTTGGGCCAATTGCCAGGAGATGGCGAGTTCTAGTCCTGCCTTAGGCATGAAAACTGGTCAGGGGGGGGGGGAAGACTTCATGCCAATCCCCCTCTCTCAGCCCACCCCTCCTCACAGGGTTGTTGTTGGGGGGAAAATAAGAGGAGAAAGGATAGTTGGATCTGTTCGCCCCCTTGAATTATTTATAGAAATGAATCTTGAGCAGCTTTCAAATCCCGCCAGGTTGACTCAGCCTTCCGTCCTTCCGAGGTGGGTAAAATGAGGACCCAGGGAGGGAGGGAGGAAAATGAGAAGGGAGGGAGGGAGGGAGGGAGGGAAGAGAAAAAGGCAAGAAGGAAGAATGGAAGGGAGGGAGGGAGGAAAATGAGAAGGAAGGAGGGAGGGAAGAAAGGAAGGAAGGAAGCCGTAGTGACACAGTGGTTAGAATGTAGCATTGCAGGCCAATTCTGCCCACTGCCAGGAGTTCGATCCTGACCAGCTCGAGGTTGAGTCAGCCTTCTGTCCTTCCTTCTGAGGTCAGTAAAACGAGAACCCAGATTGTTTGGGGGCAAGAGGCCGACTCTGCAAACCGCTTAGAGAGGGATGGAAAGCATTGTGAAGTGGTACATAAGACTAAGGGCTATTTCTTGGGATGGAGAGAGGGAAGGAAGGAAGGAAGGAAGGAAGGAAGGAAGGAAGGGAGGGAGGAAGGGAAGAAGGGAGGAAGCCGTGGTGGCGCAGCGGTTACTGCAATGCAGTATTGCAGGCTAACTCTGCCAACTGACAGCAGTTCGATCCTGACCAGCTGAAGGTTCACTCAGCCGTCTGTCCTTCCGAGGTGGGTAAAATGAAGACCCAGATTGTTGGGGGGGCCAAGACTCTGTAAACCGCTTAGAGAGGGCTGGGAAAGCCCTGTGAAGCGGTATATAAGTCTTAAGGGCTACGGCTATTTCTCCAAAAAGAAAATGAATGCCCCTTGCAAAGAAACTCAGAAGACCCCAGCAGGTAAGAGACCGAAGTCCTGGCGTCTCGGCTCCAGAGGACTCACTTCTTCTCAAAAGCCTTGTTGGAAGGCTTGAGGGTGGCCAGGTTCTGGAACTCCACGCTCTCTCCGGCCAGCCCATCTTCGCCGTAACGCAGCTGCACCACCTGGTTGATGGAGTTCCGGACGGTGGCGTCGTACTTCACCATGACCGACTCCATGGACTTGATGAGCCGACGCTGGATGTAACCTGGCAAGCAGTGGAGATCAGAGTAACAGAATGAGAGGGAGGGAAGGGAGCTCTAGAGGTCTTCTAGTCCACCCCAAACCCCCCACCCCGTTCGAGCAGGAAACCCTGTATCGTTTTCAGTCAAATGCCTGTCCAAGTCCCTTCTTAAAAGCCTCCAGTGATGGAACACCCACCACTTCTGGTGGCCAGCTGTTCCACTGGTTAATTGTTCCAACTATCAGTACATTCCTCCTTAATTCCAGATTGCTACTCTCCTTGGTTGCAATTTCCATCCGTTGCTTCTGGTCCTGCCTTCTGGACCTTCGGAGAATGGGTGGACCCCCTCCTCTTCTGTATTCAGTGTATAAGACGCACCCAGATTTTCAGCCTCTTTTTTGAGGGGAAGGGGTGCGTCTTATACTCCGAAAAATATGGTATGTACGGAAGCTGACCAGACTAAGGACGCTAGCCAGATGAATACCTGGTAGGCAGAATTCCCCCTCCCCTTATTTCCCTCCCCCCAAACAAATGTGCCTCTTATACTCCGGTGGGTCTTATATTCCGAAAAATACGGTTAAGAGTAGAGGGATTTTGTCTCCTTGCCACACTTTGTGACCTGGCCCAGATGGCCGGAGAACGTCTCTGAGCTTTTCTCCCTGAAAGCAAGTCAACCCTCATCTACAACTCACCCGTTTCGGCTGTTTTGACGGCTGTGTCGATCAGCCCTTCTCGGCCTCCCATGGCGTGAAAGAAGAACTCGGTGGGGGTCAGGCCGGCCAAGTACGAATTCTCCACGAAGCCCCTGCTCTCCGGCCCGTAGTCGTCTTTGATGAAGTGGGGCAGGGTGCGATGCTTGAAGCCGAAGGGGATGCGCTTCCCTTCCACGTTCTGCTGCCCCACCACGGCGATGACCTGGGGGGGCGGGAAGAGAAAGGAGTAGTTAGCCCAGGCTTCTGGGGAAATCACGCCTCCCCAAGTCTTGAGTTTTCTTTTTCTATCCTGCCATCATCATCATCATCTTTATCTCTCTCTCTCTATAAAAATGTGTGTCTCCGTGTGACACGCATAACTCTGGAAGGCCTCAAACAATTTCAACTAAACTTGGTACGCAGATGACGTCCTCTCTGGAAACAAATACTGTGGGGGTAAGACGCCCCTAAAACCCCTCAGGGTGTGTGTTCTGTTAAGATACAGCCTGTTGTGCCTTAAAACGGCTTCTACTGTACTTCCGTAAAATGGCTTCTACTGTACAACGCAGCAGAGTTGCCATGGTAACGGCTTCACAGTACTTCCACAAGGGGGCTCCCTCTGGTAAGGGGGGGAAAATCCAACATTAGAATAGGACATTTTCCCCCCTATAAATAAATACGCGGGCAACGCCGAGTTATCGGCTAGTTATTTATAAATAAGGGTGAACATATCCGGTGTTCCTTCTTCCTATTTTCCCCACAACAACAACCCTGTGAGGTGGATGGTTGTTGTGGGGAGCATTGGATATGTTCATCCTTATTTATGGATTGGACTGAGACAGGGACTGGCCCAAAGTCCCCCAGCCAGCTTTCATGTCTAAGGTAGGACTAGAACTCCCAGCCTCCTAGTGATTGATCAAAAGTCACCTAGCCAGCTTTCACGGCTAAAGCGGAACTAGAACTCCCAGTCTCCTAGTGAGTGACCCAAAGTCACACCTATCCAGGCTTCTGCCTAAGATGGAACTAGATCTCGCTGTCTCCCACTTAACCCCTAGACCATACTGCCTCTGCAAACCAATTGCCTGCACAGGGAAAAGGCCGATGTTCTACCGGCTAAGTCAGATCCGGAGTTGTGGGAGGAGGGTCCTCCTACCTGGGAGATGTTGATCTTGGAGCCTTTGGCCCCCGAGACCACCATGGACTTGAAGTTGTTGTACTCCGAGAGGGACTTCTGGGCCGAGGAGCCGGTCTTGTCTCGGGCGTCGTTCAGGATGCGGTTGACCTGGTTCTCAAAGGTCTGGCGCAGGGTGTTGCCAGGGGTGGGCTCCAGCTCGTTGTTGTGGGCTTTCTCGATGACCTGGAGAATGGAAGAGACGGGCAAGGGTTCAAGGCAGGCCCCAGGACTGGCTTCTCATGACTGACCGCTCCCTCCCTCCCTTCTCCTTTCCATCTATCTCCTTCCTTCCTCCCACATTCCCACTCTCCCTCTCTCTCCTTCCTTCCTTCCACCTTCTCTCCCTCCCTCCTTCCCTTCCCATTTCTATTCCTTCCCTTCCTTCTCCTTTCCATCCACTCCCTTCCTCTGTCCCACATTCCACTCCCTCTCTCCCTCCTTCCCTTCCCATTTCCATCTATCGCCTTCCTCCCTCCCACCTTCCCTTCCACCTTCCCTCTTTCCTTCCTTCTCCTTTCCATCTACCGCCTTCCTCCTACCTTCCCTCTCTCCCTCCTTCCCTTCCTCCCTCTTCCCATTTCTATTCCTTCTTTCCTTCCTTCCTTCTCCTTTCCATCTATCACCTTCCTCCCTCCCACTTCCCCTCTCTCCCTCCTCCCTTCCCCCTTATCATCTCTATTCTTTCCTCCCTCTCTCCACACCCATCAGAGGGAGATTTTTCCTCATCAGATTTCCACCATTTCCCTGTACCGGCTTCCCTGCATATTTTTCAGCTCTCTACGGAAGATTTCCCACACTATTTTGATTTTAATTTGTCAGGAAAATTTATCCCACTTTTAAACCAACTTGGAAACTTTTCCCAAGGCAAGATTAAGTTTGTGGAAACTGGGCCAGCTCCCTCCAGACTCAAGGACCAAGTACCAAAAGAAGAGAATATTTGTAAGCTCAGGACTTAACTGAGGGGTCCCCTGGTGGTCTCTGAGCTGGGCTGTTTTCTTGCAGACGTTTTATGACCCAACTAGGCAGCATCATCAGTGCTAGAAGGGAATGGGGTTAACCAGCACTGATGTTCCCTAGTTAGGTCACGAAATGTCTGCAAAAAAGCAACCCCGCTCAGAGAGTGCCAAGGACTCAACAGTCCTCCTCCTCCACTCTGCAAACCTCCCTCCCTTCTAGCCCTGACGAAGTTATCTAGTTGGGTCGTGAAATGCTTGCAAGAAAACAACCAAGGTCAGAGACCACCCAGGACCCCACAGGTCTTTCCCTTTGTGGGTGACCCAGCCCCAGCTCCTGGCATCCAACCCACGGCCTTATCAGCATCCTAGCTTTGGGGGTCTTTGCGGCTTGCCCCCTACCTCTATCACATCCTGTTTGGCTTTCTTGATGGTGTTCTGGATGTCCTGGTAGGTCTTGGCATCAGCGATGGAGTCCCCGATACCGATGGTGTGCCCTGAGAAAGAAGAAGAGCGATTGGAAGGCCGGGAAAAATGACAACCACCACAACCGGGCATTCTCCTCCCCCAAGTGCTCTTTGCAAAAGCCACATAGCCCTAAAAAAACCAAGAGCTTTCCTTGCTCACACTCGCCTGGCCTTTCAAAAGCACGGCTCGGCTGTCTTGCTTGGGGCCTCACAGAGCAGCACGCAGCTGTGGAGGGCTGGTTAGCGCCCCCAAAGATCCCCCCCTTCCAATTAAATCTGAGTGTTAAAATTGTAACTATTCTTGCCTCTATTTTAAATTTAGTTTCCATGTTGATGCATGCTTAAATAGATAAGGCAGACGAAAGATAGATAGATAGATAGATAGATAGATGATAGATAGATAGATGATAGATAGATAGATAGATAGATAGATAGATAGGGTAGATAGATAGATATGGTAGATAGATAGATAGATAGATAGATAGATAGATAGATAGATAGATAGATAGATAGATAGATAGATAGATGATAGATAGATAGATGATAGATAGATAGATAGATAGATAGATAGATAGATAGATAGGGTAGATAGATAGATATGGTAGATAGATAGATAGATAGATAGATAGATAGATAGATAGATAGATAGATAGATAGATAGATAAGGTAGATAGATAGATATGGTAGATAGATAGATAGATAGATAGATAGATAGATAGATAGATAGATAGATAGGTAGGTAGGTAGGTAGGTAGGTAGGTAGGTAGGTAGGTAGGTAGATAGATAGATATGTTAGATAGATATGTTAGATAGATTATAGATAGATGATAAGATAGATAAGATAGATGATAAGATAGATAGATAAGATAGATGATAAGATAGATAGATAGATAGATAGATAGATAGATAGATGAGATAGATAGATAGATAGATAGATAGATGAGATAGATAGATAGATAGATAGATAGATAGATAGATAGATAAGGTAGATAGATAGATAGATATGGTAGATAGATAGATAGATAGATAGATAGATAGATAGATAAGGTAGATAGATAGATATGGTAGATAGATAGATAGATAGGTAGGTAGGTAGGTAGGTAGGTAGGTAGGTAGGTAGGTAGGTAGATAGATATGTTAGATAGATATGTTAGATAGATTATAGATAGATGATAAGATAGATAAGATAGATGATAAGATAGATAGATAGATAGATAGATAGATAGATAGATAGATAGATAGACAGACAGACAGAGTAGAATAGACAGGTAGTCAGACAGATAGTAGGCAGGTAGTAGATAGGTAGACATTGAATTAGATGATAGATGGATACATACAAATTGAAAGAGATTGAAATATAGATATAGACAGACAGGTAGGTAGGTAGAAAGAGACAGACAGCAGATGGATAAAGACAGACAGACCAGTAGGTAGATGGACAGATAGCAAATAGGTATTTAATTAGAGGATGGAAAGATAGATAAAATGCTTTTGGATTTTCAGCAAAATATCCCATGTGATATGAAGACACCTGCTGATGCCTCCCCGTGGCTTTGCTGACCCCCCCCCCACCCCAAAAGCAGCCCTCTTTTCTGAGGAACCAAACACCAGACCCCACCCCCACCTACTTTTCCCGAAGGCTTCCCCAATGCTTGGGAGGGGATGAGGGCAAAATCCCTGCGGCCCCTGCCAGCCTCACCTTCGATCAGCAGCCAGTTGTTGATGACGGTCTGGATGTTGCTGTAGAACAAGCGGGTGACGTCGTGGCCCATCTCCAGGTAGGAGATGTGGACCAGGGAGCCGGCTGAGGTGCCCAGGGACTTCTTGCACAGGATGCCCATGATCAGCTCTCCGTTCTCCACAATCACCTGCACGTTGGAAGGAGGAATGCGGAGCCAGTCTAGTCTCGCCCTTGATCCGGAGGCTGAAGGATGAAACTCCACCACCCAAGCTAAGCCTGGGTTGAAGGGTATGTCCCCAGGGGGCCGACCCCGAAGACTATCCCTTCCAGCCCTCCTCCCTTCATCACTGGTGGGGCCCAAACGCTTCTATTAACAGGTTGGGTGCTCTGTAGATCTTACAGATGAACAGAGTTGGGAGGGACCTTGGAAGTCATCTAGTCCAACCCCCCGCCCAAGCAGGAGGCCCTACACCATTTCTGACAGATGGCAGTTTGGTCTCTTCTTGAAAGCCTCCAGGGATGAAGCTCCCACAACTCCCGAAGGCAACTTCCGTTCCATGGGTGGATTGCTCTCACTGTCAGAAAATTCCTCCTCATTTCCAGGTTGAACCTCTCCTTGGTCAGTTTCCATCCATTCTTCCTTCCCTGGCCTTCAGGTGCTTTGGAGAATAGCTTGACCCCCTCCTCCTCTCTGGGGCAGCCCCTCAAATACTGGAAGATTGCTATTCTGTCTCCCCTGGTCCTTCTCTTCACTAGACCAGCCATGCCTGATTCCTGCAACTGTCGGTCGTATGTTTGAGCCTCCCGCCCCCTCATCATCCTGGTTGCTCTTCTCTGCACACTTTCTAGAGTCTCCACCTCTTTTTTATAGTGTGGTGACCAAAACTGGATACAGGATTCTAGCTGTGCTCTTACTAAGGCTTTACAGTGGTATTAGTACCTTCCTTGATCTTGATTGTATCTCTCTGTTAATGCAACTGAGGATTGCATTGGCTTGTTTGGCTGCCACTGCACACGGCTGGCTCCTATTTAGCTGGTTGTCCACAAAGACTCCGAGATCCCTCTCACAGTGACCGCTATTAAGCCAGGTTTCACCCAGTCTATGTGTGTCCTTTGGGTTTTTCTTGCCTAAGTGTAAGACCTGACTTTTTTTTCTACGTTGAATTTCGTTTTGTTAGATAAGGGCCCAGGCTTCGAGTCTTTTTCCAGATTTGCTTTACCCCTGGGGAAGCAAATCTCCAGAGAGACGTACACACACACAACACACACACTCCCTTCCTTCCCAGCAGGAAGCAACTTGGGGGGGGGGGGTACCTTGGTGTCTCCTGGAGAGATGTGCTTGTAGGGGCCGCTGTCTTCGTCGTCCGGATGGGTGCTGTGGGTCCGGACACAGTTGATGTGTCCCGGGATGATGAGGGAGAAGATTTGCTTCCCGGTCCAGAGCGGGCGAGGCTTCAAGATGGCCGGCTGGGGCACTTTGCCATCCCAGGTGGAGAGGAACATCAGCAGGTTCATCACTTCCCCCTGGGGGGTGGGGAGGGGGAGGGAGGAAAGAGGAGACAAGAGGTCACATTCCGCATCCTCCCGCCTTCTACGCTAACTCTACGGCAGAGAGGGGCAAACGGGTGTGGAGCCTTCTTGGAACTGCTGAAAGGACTGTGTTGTAGACCGGAGATAGATGAGGTGGTGTCCCTCCCCCTCAGTTGAGAGAGGGCTGTTCAACTGGGGTCTAGATGGCCTCTTGGGCCCCTCTTTCAAACCAGCGGTTCCCCTCTGTCCCAATTGTGGATTTTGCCCTCTTCAAAAGACTGCCACGTGTCTTTTAAACGCAGGCGGACGGCTGACTCTCGTCCTGTTGCGTTTGTTCTCCGGTGTTGTGCCAGGCGTTTGTGAAGTGGCTGTTTTGTTTCCCCATCATCTTATCGCCAATCTCCAGTTTACAACACGGTCCTTTCAACAGTTCCAAGGAGGCTCCACCTCCATTTACACCACTCTGAGGACACAGAGAAACCTCCAAGTGGCCTCAAGGACCCTCTAAAAGAATTGCAAATGACCATCTGCCTGCAAGGAGTAGAAATCCTTCCATCCTTCGCCATTCAGTGAGAGCTGATGAAGCTTCTTGGATGAGAAGCAAAACGTCCCAGAAACTCCAGTTGAAAAAAAAGCACCTTTGGGACAAACATCACCCGGATGACTGAGAATCTCTATAGGCAACTACAGGTAGTCCTCGACTTACATCAGTTCATTCAGTGACTGCTCAAAGTTACGACAGCACTGAAAAAAGTGACTTACGACTGTTTTTCACTTACGACCATTGCAACATCCCCGTGGTCACCTGATCCAAATTCAGACGGACTCCTATTTATGACGGAAGCAGCGTCCCAGGGCGATGTGATTCCCCCCTTTTGCGACCGTCTGACTGGGCAAGCCGGATTCGCATAACGAGCATGTGACTAAATTTAACTGCCCTGATTCGCTTAACAACTGCGGTGAGAAAGGTCGTAAAAATGGGGCAAAATTAACAACCATCTCGCTGAGCCACAGAGACTTGGGGCTCAGTTGTGGTGGTAAGTCGAGGACTAGCTGCGATCAAGAAGAAGAAAGGTGACCTCGGGTTCCAGAGCCCTTTTGGCTCAAGAAATGGATGGAGGCTCTCACCCTCTCCAGGAAGACGTCCCTCTTGGTGAACTTGCGGACGGCCGTCAGCGTGTCCTGCACGATACCCATGACGGGCCTGTTGGACTGGGGCGTGACGATCATACGGGGCACCATGGCCAGTTCTTGGATCTCCGCCCGGGTCTCCAACGATTGGGGAAGGTGAAGGTTCATTTCGTCGCCGTCGAAGTCGGCGTTGTACGGGGTGGTCACACTGACGGATCGAAAGACACCAAATCCGTGTCAGGACACAGGGGGAGGGGCAGCCACAGTTTTTGGGCCCTTTGCAAGCTGAGGCCACGGAAGGAGAGCTAAGCTGGGCTCAACCCGGCTTCGGAGGACCTGTAGGTGTTAGCTCCGGCATGACGCACGGGGGGCCGGCCTTAACAGGACTTTGTGGCAGGACTGTGTGTGCAGAGGGTTACCACCCAGGCTAACAGCGTGGTTCCAGGCGGCAACGGAATTAGACGTGCCAGTCTAAGACCACCTTTACCTTAGAGGGGTCCATCTCTAGCCCCCTTGTTGATTTTTTTTTTTTTATAACAAAGATTTATTGGTTTTTTTAGTATTTTGCAAAGGAAAAAGGTAGGGGAAAGGTTACAAATTTTGGCAACTGCAGTGTGCGGTAGGTGCGCCCCCCCCCTCCATACTCATAGTATACATTTGCACATATTTCATTATTAAGTAGTAACATAATAACATATAGTCAGCATATAAATTCAATTAATGATTTCGATCAGTTTATGTCAGGTGGATTTTCTTACTCATTTTTGTGATCTGAGCTTTCTCGATGTTGCCCCATCTCCCCCCGCCAACAGGGCTCCGGCCCCTCCCGTGTCCTGTGTATCTGGTGGAGGATCATCAGGTTTTTCTAGAAGTAGTTTGTTTTTTTCCATAAAGGCCTGTGCCTCTATGAGTGTATTGATTCTAACTCTTGTCTCCTCCCAGAATATTAGCATACCTTCAGGCATCAACCATCTAAACCACACCCCCTTCTGGTATAATTTATTCGCTAATTGCGAATAGCTTTTTCTTTTTTCTCTTACTTTCTTGGGGATCTGTTTCAGAATGGTTATCTCCTTATCTTTGTATGTCAGGGCTTGCCCCCTTTGTGCGCTCAGAATTTCATCTCTTGTGCTTTTTCTGAGGAATTTAATGTGTACCTCCCTGGGAACATTGTGTGTTCTAGCATAAGCTGAGTTCACTCTATAAACTTGTTGATTTTTTGAGCACCTGCCGCACCAGTTTTATGTGCCCCTCCATTGTCTGTGTGTATATGAGAATATCGTCTAAATAGACGAGTACTCCCTTGTACAGGTGTTCATGCAGAACTTTGTTGATGAACTGCATGGACACAGCTGGTGCACCCTGTAGACCAAGTGGCATAACAACCCGGTATTGATAGCTGTCCAAAGGGCAACCGAAGGCCATTTTCCACCACTTAGGAGGACCGGGGGTGAAAAGGTGGCCCTCTGCAACTCAGGGGCGAAAGACGCAACTCCGTCCTTGTCAATGCAATCGCAACAAGCCATACGGCCCAAGCGGGGTTGCGTGTGGAGTCTTTGGTGCTCTCTGAGCTGGGTTATTTCCTTGCAGACATTTCAAGACCCGACTAGGTAATGTCATCAGTGCTAAATGGCAGTAGGGTTTTCTCCCTGTTTCTAGACAGAGGCTTGCTGGGAGGAGGGGGGGTGTTGGTCTTTCGGCAGGGAACTATACTCCAATCGGCGAACTACCAACTGAGACAATCGAACAGTAACATGCAGGTAGAAAACCATATTTTTAATGTTGCCTTTTTATATTTGTGTTGTATTTGTGCTGATAAATATCTTTATTTATTTATTTATCAGCACAAATACAACACAGACACATATATATATATGTTCTCACCTAGGCTTCCTGAGAAAGCATAAATCATAAACTTAGTCCCCAAAACCCTGTTTTTATTTCCACAGCTGTGAATTATGTTCATTCATAGCCTGTAATGGTTCACAAACAGTCTGGGAAGAGTCCTACAGAAGTCTGCCAAAGTCTTTCAGGCAAGGACTGAGAAGCACCCACCTTTCTCTCCCTTGAAACGCTGCCGGAGCCCTAATGGCCAATTACCTTTGCAAGGCCAAACGGAGCACAGAGTCAAACGGAGCTTCTCAGAGTTTGAACCGACCAAAACGAACAAAATTGTTTTCTGCAATAGTTTGCTCCTCTTTTATGTCTTATAAAGAGGGGCCAATCACCTCCAAGCCTTACTCCCGAGTCACCCTTTTTGTCGTAACTGTTCTTGCCTTCTGGCAGCTCTGCGCATGCACACACTTGGGAATAGACTCCCCCTGTTCTTCTGCCTGGCTGATGCCTGACTCCGGAGGCAGCACACTACCAGATGGTCCTGGCCCCCCTCTCTGCCTCTGACACAGAGCCCTCATCCGAGCTTCCCCGACTCCAGGACTGGCCCATGTTCCTCCCCAACCTCCACACTGTCCTGACTCTGCTGCCAGATCCACAGGCCACCGGCAGAGCACAACAATCTCTCCCTCTCAACCCACCTAACAGGGGTCTTGTGGGGAAAATAGGAGGAGGAAGGTGTGTTATATTCACCAGCTTGAGTCATTGTAAGAAGGATCAAGGGGGGGGGGGGGATACAAACAGCTAAATAAATGCAAACAATTTCTCCCCCCCCCCCCTCGGGCAGTAGGGAGGAAGCCAACCTGAGATTGAGCCGGAAGGTGGACCAGGGTAGGATACGGACTCGGTGGCCCATCATGGACATTTTGTGTAGCGTGGGTTGCCGGTTGAAAATGACAATGTCTCCATCGCACATGTGTCTCTCCACCTGGAAGCGGGGAAGGAAGTCATCAGGGACGGAGAGAAGAAAATCCAGGTGAGTCTAGGGCAAAGGAGACCTTCCCCCCCCCCCAGAAATATCAACCTCAATTCTGGGCTTGGTTAGCGCCGAGGAAGCAAAAGGACAACACAAGCTAACCATTTGCCAGGATTTGCAGAATGATTTGTTTTTTGTCCTTTAAAAAAGGTGTGCTACAGATAGTCCTTGGCTTACGACCACTTAGCACTGAAAGAAGTCACTTACGACCGCTGCCCACATTTAGGACCGCCATAGCATCCCAACAAGTCACGCGATCAAAATTGGGCTGCTTGGCAACTGTGTCTTTACGACGATTGCAACATCCCAGCACGTGACCCGCACTTGTGACCTTCCCGGCCAGTTTCCAACCAGCGGGGCAAAGCTGGATTCGCTTAACGACCGTGTGAGTCGCTGCAATGATTCGCCTAACCCCCTGGGCTTTAGAAAAGCTCATAAAAAGGCTCACTGAGCACCTGCCTTACTTAGCAACAGAAATTCCGATCCCAATTGCGGTCGTCAGTCGAGGACTATCTACAGGTCGTCCTTGACTTGCGACAATTGAGGCCAAGGCTCCTGTTGTTAAGTGAGACATTTGTTAAGGGAGTTTTGCCCCGTTTTACCACCTTTCTCGCCACGGTGGCTAAGTGAATCACTGCAATTGATAAGTCAAGTCACCCGGTTGTGAATCTCTCTTCTCCCGCGGCCTTCGCTTCTCAGGCGGTCGCAAAAGGGGACCTGACAACGGTCATAAGTGTGAACCAGTTGCCAAAGCGCCTGAAGTTCGAGAGCGTGATTGCGGGGCTGCCGCAACGGTCGTAAATGTGAAAAATGGGCACAAGCCCCCTTTTTTTCAGTGCCGCTGTAACTTTGAACCGTCACTAAATGAACCGCTGTAAGTCAAGCGCTATCTGTGTAGCATTTCCTGCAGTTCACACGCTGCCCAACCGGAGTTGGCAGGAAAGATAATCCACCCTGCTGCCCACTGGGGGGTTAGGGCCACTCTCCTGCCCCACTGGGACCAGTTCCCCCTCCACACACGCTCCTCCTTTGCAGCCAGACTGACCTTGTACCCAATTTGCAGGTGAAGGTCGCTGGACTTCGGGTGGAAGCGGAGGTCAATCCTGTCTCCGTTGTGCCGGATGATGTACTTGGCACCGGGATACTGACTGTTCCCTCGGCTCACCAGCTCCTGCAGCCTGGGGGTGGGGGGGGGGGAGGCAAGAGAGTCAGAGAGACCGCCAGAGCAGCAAGTGCCGAGTGTCGCAGGGAGGGGGCTGCCAAGGCTCTCACCTGTCGATGTTGAAAGGCGCCACGATTTCGGCGAAAGTCATGTTGGCGGCGATGGAGCGTGGCACGCCCACCTGGTCGATGGAGAGGTTGGGATCGGGCGTGATGACCGTCCGGGCGGAGAAATCCACCCGTTTGCCCATCAGGTTCCCTCGCACACGGCCTTCCTTCCCTTTCAGACGCTGCTTCAAGGACTTGAGGGGCCGGCCGGATTTCTGCATCGCCTGCAAAAGCCAGAGCGGGCATCAGGCCTCCGAGACGTTAAACCAGAAAAGGAGCCCGGGCTTTGGGGAAGGGGGATCAACAAGGCAGCGGGTGGGATTTTAGACCCTCCCCTCTCTCTGTCTTCACCGTCCCTTCCTAGAAGGGTTTTTCCCCCCCCTAAAATCCCACATCCTCTCATCCTGCAATGGAGGAACTCGGCTGCCCATTGTCCCCCGTGGAAAACAGCTAGGTCCCCACTTTTGACACTCTTCCAAAAGGCTCCAGGGACATGGTTTCGACAAAGGGGCCAGGAGACCCCCAGGGTGATATGGTGGGATGGTTGTCGGGGGGGGGGGGGGGAGTGAGGGTTTGACGAGCCAGGCACTGATCTACAACTGGGTGGGACTGGAACGTAGTCAGCCTTAGATCCGTGGGGCTGCCCCCATCCCACCCCTGGGCGTGAGATGGAGACAATGGATCCCCTCGCCCCACCTGGGCCACCACAGGCACCCCCTCCCCAACGTGAGCGACATCAAGCCTACCCAGTCAGCTGCGCCCACTTGGGCCCCCAAGATCAACCACAACCCTGATGCAGTCCTCAATGAAATCAAAAGTTGGACACTCCTGTGCTAGGACTACAATTCCAAGGAGGGCTGGCTGGGGAATCCTGGGAGCTGAAGTCCTCCCACCTTCCAGTGTTCGGGATTGAGAAGCACTGTTCTATAAAGTATGGGGGACAGGATTTGGGGGGGGGGGGGAATGTCCTCAGGGCTCTTCCTGCCCATTCTTCAGGCACTTACCCGGGGCAGCCCAGGAAGTTCATTGTCCACCATGGTGGCCACATGGAACTGGAGAAGCTTGACGTCTTCCGCGATGACGTGAGCGGCCGCCCCGTTCTGCTCGTTCCGCCGCAACTGGTTGTTGATTTTCACAACGTCGGCCAGCTTGTGAGTCAAGTCGTCCTAGGGGGAAGGAGGGAAGGGGCTGGAGGGTCAGCATTTAGCACCCCTTGTGTGAGACGAACCACAAGCCCTGGCCCTTCCCCGGGTGAGTCCCCCTGGAAGCTTGGATAGGATGCTAAGACTGTGAATTCAGTGCTGGGTCTGGGTTCAAATCAAGCCTCCCCACCCCCACCACGAGTCGCCTGCAGCTACCTGATTCCTGGCCGCGCCTTGCATGACGACGGCCGGTCGGACGGAGAGTGGAGGGACGGGAAGCACGGTGCAGATCATCCACTCCGGCCGGGCGTATTTGGGGTCCATGCCCAAGATGAAGCATTCCTCATCCGAGATCCGCTTGAAGATCTCGTGGACCCGTTCGGGGCTGAGCAGGATCTTCTTCTCTTGGGAGTCCTCATTCACGTGCTTCCACTCGGCATACAGCTCCAGGCCCGAGCGGCGGATCCTCGGCTGGTAGCGTCCGCAGCCCCCGTGGCCCTTGAGGGAGGGAAGACAGCGTCACTGGGGGGCAGGGAGGGGGCGGGGAAGGAAACCCTGGTGCAAAAGAACCTCTCTCTGGGACCCTTATTGTCTTTTTTTTTATCCCACCTTTGTTTACAAAGTAACTCAAGAGGATGGACGAACTGAATACTCCTCTTCTAGCTCCTGTTTTCCCCAGGGGGTTCAATGGTGAAGGCATCAGGTTAGAAACTGGGAGAGCGTGAGTTCTAGTGCTGCCTTAAGACATGAGAGGCGGCTGGGTGACTTTGGGCCAATTCCCAGAAAAATGGGAATTCTGCTTTAGGCGTGAAAGCCACGTGGTTGACTTTGGGCCAACGACCAGGAGAATGTGAGTTTCATGCCTTAGGCGTGAAGAGAGATCTGGGTGACTTTGGGACAATCAACAAGTGATGGTGAGTTCTAATCCAGCCTTAGCTATGAAAGCCAGCTGGGTGACTCAGCCCAACCCACCTCACAGGGTTGTTGTTGTGGAGAAAATAGGAGGAAGGAAGGAAGGAAGGAAGGAGCATTCGTCTGTGCGGTGCTTTGAGTTACAAAAACAATACCGGCAAAATAAAAATAAAAATCTAAAACCAAAAGGCAGCTGGAGAACTGAAATAGACGCCAACAGCTATGCTCTATTCTCTTGAAATGTATATTTTCGCTCTAGACAATATTTCTCTCGTTTTCTTCTTCTTCTGGGAGAGCACTTCCATTTTCACCCCAATAGTCTTTAAAGAGTTAGCCAAAAGAACGTTAGCAAAACAACGTGTGACCAAACTGAAATTCACTTACCTATTTATCACCTAATTGTGTGTGTGTGTTGCCACAACGTTTCCTTTTGAGTTTAACAGGAAACCTCAATCAAGCCGGGGAGACTTTTAGGCAAAATTCAGACCCAATTAATTTATAAAAAGCTTGTTCAGACTAAGAGCCCTGGGGGGGGGGGGGGGGGGGGACCACTTGGCTTCTCCTAAGTGGGCCTCAATTACTTTAATTCGGAAGAAAACTAAGGCACAATCGGCAGAATCGCCCTTGGGTGACCTGCAAGGAAATTTGGATGGGGAAAAATAAAAAGCAGCCGTTAATGGGAGTTTTGTTCTTGCTTCCGAGTTGACAAACATGAAGCATCCATTTTTCAAAACGGAAACGGCAAGTGGGGCACACACGGTTTGATGAAAATCCCCTTGGAAGATTAGCGGGTTAAATTATCACAGGTGTTAACATCTGCGTATTAATTTCCCGGTGGAAATTCAGACCCTGGGAAGGGAAACAGCTGTGTTTTTTTCCCGGGCAACAGGTAGATGGAATCCGAGAGAGTTATTTCTGACTGAGACCTGACTGACAAATGATATTTTTCATATTTTATTATCAAGGGAAAAGGTTCACAGTTTAATAACTAGCTTTTGTATGGGCTCCAGCAAGGGCAATTGTAGAAAACCATGCAAAAAGCTGAAAATCAAACCAAATCAATTTAATTTTCGGTCAAACAAAGCAAAAACAATATGAAAGCTGGGCTGGGGGGACCTTGGCCCAATCCCCAGGAGATTGGGAGCTCTAGTCCCACTTTACGCATGAAAGCTGGCTGGGGGACCTGGAGCCAATTCTCCTGTCTCAGCCCAACCCACCTCACAGGGTGGTTGTGGGTAAAAAGAATAAAAGCGGAGTGTAAATAAATAATCAGGCGGTGATTTTCACGATAGGGAAATGCTGATAGAAAGAATGTTCACAAGAGTGATAGACCTACAGCCAGTGTCAACAGAAGTTCTTGCTTGCTAAACCTTGATTTTTGTACCCAGGAACAAAAGATATTGTACCACAAGGACACAAACAAATTATGCCGAATCACGTCCAACTCCCTTGCACTAAAAGTCCAGGGAAGAGCAACGGAGAGGATCAAAGGCCTGGAGACTAAAACATACAACACAATAGCAGAGTTGGAAGGGACCTTGGAGGTCTTCTAGTCCAACCCCCTGCCTAGGCAGGAAACCCTATACCATTCCAGACAAATGGCTCTCCAACATCTTAAGGACTTCCAGTGTTGGGGCATTCACAACTTCTGGTGGCATTTTCTGTTCCACAGATTAATTGTTCTGTCAAGAAGTTTCTCAGTTCTAGGTTGCTTCTCTCCTTGATTAGTTTCCACCCATTGCTTCTTGTTCTACCCTCAGGTGCCTTGGAGAATGGTTTGACTCCCTCTTCTTTGGGGCAGCCCCTGAGATATTGGAACACAGCTATCATGTCTCCCCTGGTCCTTCTTTCTCTTAAGCTAAACATACCCAGTTCCTGCAACCGTTCTTCATATGTTTTAGACTCCAGTCCCCTAATCCTCTTTGTTGATCTTCTCTGCACTCTTTCTAGAGTCTCCACATCTTTTTTGTAATGTGGGGATCAAAACTGAATGCAAGTGTGGCCTTACCAAGGGATTGTAAAGTGGTATTAACCCTTCACGTGATCTTGGTTCTCTCCCTCTGTTTATGCAGCCTAGAACTGTGTTGGCTTTTTTTGGCAGCTGCTGCACACGGCTGGCTCATATTTAAATGGTTGTCCACTAGGACTCCAAGATCCCTCTCACAGTTACTACTGTTGAGCAAGGTTACCACCTATACTGTACCTGTGCATTTCGTTTTTGTTGCCTAAATGTAGAACCTGACTCTTTTCACCACTGAATTTCATTTTGTTAGATAGTGCCCAATGTTCAAGTTTGTCAAGATCCTTCTGTATCTTTAGCCTGTCTTCTGGAGTGTTGGCTATTCCTGCCAGCTTGGTGTCATCTGCAAATTTGATGAGTTCCCCATTTATTCCCTCATCCAAATCATGGATGAAGATGTTGAAGAGTACTGGGCCCAAAACAGAGCCTTGGGGTACTCCACTGCATACCTCCCTCCATGTAGATGCAGTTCCATTGAGGACTACACGTTGAGTGCGGTTGGTCAGCCAGTTACGAATCCATCTGGTGGTGATGCTGTCCAACCCACATTCTTCTACTTTATCTAGTAGTAGGTTATGGTCTACCTTATCGAATGCCTTCCTGAAGTCCAAGTAAACTATATCGACGGCATTCCTCTGGTCCACTAATTTTGTCACTTTGTCAAAGAATGCAATAAGATTAGTCTGGCATGATCTGTTTTTGATAAACCCATGTTGGCTTATGAAGAACGGCTGCAGGATTTGGGTTTGGCTGCTCTGGAGATAAGATGGAATAGTGGGGGACATGATAGCAGTCTTCCAACATTGGAGGGGGTCAAGCTATTCTGCAAAGCACCCAAAGGAAAAAGAAGAAGCAATGGGTGGAAACCAATCGAGAGAAGCAACCTGGAATTAAGGGGAAACTGAGTGAGGACAATTAAACAGTGGAACTGACTTGCCACCAGACGTTGTGAGGGCTCCATCGCTGGAGGTTTTTTAAGAAGAGATTGGACGATTTGCACGAAGTGGGATAGGGTCTCCTGCTTGAGCAAGGGGTTGGACTGGATGACCTCCAAGGCCCCTTCCAACTCTATTAATTCTGTTAATCAAACAGTGGAACGACTTTCCTCCAGAAGTAGTGAATTGTCAATATTGTTGTATACATGATGTACAATGACAATAAAGGCTATTATTATTATTATTATTATTATTATTATTATTATTATTATTATTATTATTATTATTGTCCAACACTGGAGTTTTTTAAGAAGAGACGGGTCAGCCATTTGTCTGAAATGGGATATGATCTCCTGCTTGAGCAGGAGGGGGTTGGACTAGAAGACCTCCAAGGTCCCTTGCAGCTCTATTCTGATTGACTGAAAAAGTGACCAAGCTCAGTGGGGAAATTCCTGAGGCTTTTTGGGGGGCTCAATTGGCTTCATGTTGGGGCTCCTCACCTTTTCCTTGGTGATGTCCTCGTCGCCTTCGGGCTGCTCCACCCCAAATTTGTTATCCATCTCCTCTCCTCCCTCGCAGATGTTCTTGCCTTTGCAGAGGTCGTAGACGTGGGTCAGCCGCTTCTTTGGCTGGCCTTTCGACTTGTTCAGGATGTCCTTGATCTTCGGATTGTTCTGCCAGGGAGAGAAGGGAAAACACACAGGGAATGATGCCCCCCCCCCCTGCTCCACAAGATGGTGGGGGGGGCACGGAGCCCTCCACTGGGGTTCGGCCATCCCTGCCTTTGTTTGTTTCTGAAGTTTATTGGCTGTGCGTCTTATAAGAAGGTAATAACTCTTGATACCTTAGCTCAGTGGTCGGCAAGCCGCGGCTCGCGAGCCACATGCGGCTCTTTACACACTTTAATCCGGCTCTTCTGTGTGCCGGGCGCCCGCTCCCCTCCCTCCTCTCGGGCACTTCAAAACAAGCGCCCCTTTCCCTTTTTTTTCAACCCACAATGATTAGGGAAGATCCTGAAGTCGGGCGGGGACGAGAAGCGAGGAGGCAGAAAAAGAAACGGAGGCTAAGGAGCTTCCCCACACCGCCTCCTCCCAGCAAAAATCTAACTGGGGAGTCTAACTGATGATCACGCCACGTGATCAGTTAATTTGCTACTGCCTGCCGGCTCACTGATAAGATTTTTGCGGGGGGGGGGGGGGGAAGCTCCTTGGCCTCCGTCTTTTTCTCCTTCCTCGCTTCTTGGGGCTCCGAGCAAGGCCCGCCCAGCGCCAGGCTTTGGGCTAACACAGAGGTCTGCAAAGTTGGCTGTTTTAAGACTGGTGGACTTCAATTCTCAGAATTCTGGGAGTTGAAGTCCACCAGTCTTAAGAGCCAATTTTGCAGATCCCTGCCTGGGCTAATATGATTGATGCCCTTGGTGGACTTCAACTCTCAGAATTCTGGGAGTTGAAGTCCACAAGTCTTCAAGCTGTCAGGTTTGAAGACCCCTGGGGTTTTTTTTTCCTAAAGGGTTAGGGATGCAAGGATCTTGTAACTTGACAGCTTTAAGACTTGCGTGCTTCAAATGCCAGAGTTTATTGAAACTAAAAACAGTGTACCATCCTATGTATTTTCGGTTTTAAAAATGTGGCTCTCAAAATAAATTTCAATCGTGGTTTTGGCGAGATTTGGCTCAGTTGAAAAAAAAGGTTGCCCACCACTGCCTTAGCTTACAATTTTAAAAAAAGATGAAAAAAAGATACAAAACTTGAGATAAATAAATCACAGGTAGTTCTCGACTTCCGTTCGTTTAGCGACCGTTCAAAGTTACGACAACACTGACAAAAGTGACCGAGGGCAGTTTTTCCATACTTGCAACCATGGCAACTGACGGTTGCAGCGTCCCCTTTTGATCCCCTTTTGCGAACTTCCAACAAGCAGAGTCCGTGGGGGGGAAGCCAGGTTCACTTAACGACTGCAGGGATTCGCTTAACAAAGGCAGCAAGCGAGTTCGTAAAATGGGGCTTAAAACTCACTTAACCAACGTCTCGCTTAGCCACGGGGTCTCGTTACTCACCGAATCGACCAGCAGTTTGGAGCAGAAGAAACAAACGCACCGAAGGACTTTCATGGTTTTTCCTAAAAAGCCAACGTGGAAAACTGGCTTGGCCAGTTCGATGTGGCCAAAATGGCCAGGACATTCGGTCATGTTGCCTGCCGGAGATAAACAGGAGGCGGAAGTGATTATCATCATCATCATCATCTTTTAACAACCCCATAATCCTTTCCAGGGTGGAGTCTGGGCAACTGAATGGAGCTGAGTATTTACTGGCCGGATGCCCTTCCCTGTTGCCAGAGCGGAGTTTCATTCGGCAGATAAATTCTCATTATGCCCAGAGAGAGAAATATCTGCCTCTACCTAGGATTGAACTCACAGCCTCCTGATCGTGTGGCGAGAGCTCCACCTCTAGGTCACCGCACCACTCTCAAATGGGAGGCAGTGATGTCCCCCGACCCTATCGGCCCACCGCACAGATGGTGGCACACCGCCAGGGTCCTCACCTGCGCATGTCTGGCACCGCCCGGTCCTTTCAATGACCCCTTGGCGAGGATCCATCAACCCTCCGAGTTTGGGGCGACCGCCTTCTGTGGTCTCTGGGTACTTGATGCCCGTTTCGGTCACCGACATCCGTTTCTAGAAATTGCAAGCAAAAAGCGGGTGAGTGCCAAGAGCGACGGGTCTTTGGTTAAAACGTGTGAATGTGCCACAAAACAGCGGCAATCCCAAAGAGCCAGAGCGGAAATTAATACTTTGGAGGGCGCGGGGGGGGGGGGGGGAAGAAAAGACAAGTGAAAAGGCAGAACGTGTTTATTCAGTTTGGCCTAGTAATTAAGGAATCAGGCTAAAAACTGGGAGACTGGGAGTTCTAGTCTTGCCTCAGGCATCCAAAGCCAGTTGGCTGGGTGACTTTGGACCAATTGCCACCAGGTGATAAGAGAGTTCTAGTCCCACTTTAGGCATGGAACCCAGCTGAGTGACTTTGAAGCAGATATTCTCTTTCCTCCCAGCCCACCTCAGAATCCTTGTAGGGTAAATGGGAGGAAAGTGTATTGGATATATTTGCTGTCTTATTTATAGAAATAAGAAAGGTGGCTTATAAATTAAATAAAAAGAGCTAAATAAAATTGCTGATTAGTCATCTCTTTTAAAACAGATTTACTGCCAAAGGGATAACCATTTCTTTTCCCACCGCCCCAATAAGATGATTTTTCAAATTGTCACAACCACGTGTCACCCACCTCTGGTTAACAAGATATTTTGCTAAGGGGGGGAGGCAGGATTTACCCACATCATTGGCAAAAAAATGTGTTTGACAGTCTGGGCTCCCCCCCCCACACACACACAGGAGGGGCTTTTGAAAAAAACAGAGCTTGAAAATCTGGCTTGGCAGAATTTTGGACAAAAGTGGAATAAAAAAAGTTGGTTGAGGCTGCAGAATACTTTTAGATCAGATGACTGGGTTCTTATTTACTTATAAATACGTTTCTTATAATAATTATAATTAAATTTATATGCTGCCCATCTCAATGTTGCAGACTCTGGGTGCTTACAATGTAACAAAAAGGTAAAGAAAAATGATACAAAATGATATAAAATGATACAAAATGAAGGGGATTCAATAAGAAATCAAGTTTGTAGTTACTGTGTAACTATGGGGCAGTTCCTCTCAGCCAAGCCGACCTCACAGGGTTGTTGTGGGGAAAAGGATTAGGAATAATCCCTGTTCTGAGTGAGTTATAAATAAAGGCGGGATAAAAATTCAGTAAACCAATCTGAAGTTCCAGCAAGCAAATTCTTTGAAGATTCCCAAGGCTGCCAATTTGTCTGCCCATTCACGCTGGATAGCGAGACAAGCGGCATATAAATTTGATAAACAAAACCTACTTAAAAGTTTCCTATAAAGTATTAATAGTGCAATTATAAAACTCAGATCAGAAGTTTCAGCAACCAAAAACTCTGCCAATCAGCTTGCTCAAGAGTCACTCTGGACAGCGAGACAAGCAGCATATAAAATGAATAATTTTTGCTGTTTTGAAATAACCCACAATTGGAAGACACCCAATAAAAGTCAGTGGCAAAGGCAGAACTAGGCAAGAATCACACTGGGCCCTGATCTTTATCAAGCCCCTCTCTCTTAAAAATCAGGATTAAAAGAAATGGAGGGGCAGGGGAGAGAGAAAAAGAGCAAGAGAGATCGCCAATCCAGAGTGAAACCACTTCCAAAAGGAAGGCCACTGACACCTGATGCTTTTTTTTTTTGGAAAAGAGCCATTTGCACTTGGAAAAACTGCAAACTTCCCAAGAGAGGGGGGGGCATTTGGGAGAGTGGGGTGATCACAGCTCCCCCCCCCCTTCTAAGTAACTCAAGATCATCCCCCAAATGCATTTTTGTTTTCGCCAAAGCAGCATTTGCACAAAAACATGCAAAGACCTCCCAAGGAAAGAGGGCTGCTGGGGAGTTGTCAGAGAGTCATCAAAAACTCCTAAATAATCTTAGACAACCCCTCCCCCTCAAATTCCAATGAAAGTGCAAAGTTTGGAAACCCCCAATTTATTTCCTTTGCAAAAACTTGCAAAGCCCCCAAAAGAGGGGGGGCACATGAGAAAATGGCAGGGGTCAGAGGACACCCTTAAGTAACCGAAGACCCTTCCCGATCTTTTTCTTGCAAAAAGTCCCCAAGAAAGAAGGGGGGGGTGCTTGAAAAAGTGAAGGGAGATGGAGAAGCCCCTTAAATAACTGAAGACCCTTCCACATTTTCTCTTTTCTTGCAAACCAGACCCTTGCAAAAATGTGCCAACTGTCCCCAAGAAAGATGGGAAGCAATTAAATGGTGGGGGTGGGAGAACCCCCTTAGTTAACTGAAGACCCTTTTCCATCTTTTTCTTGCAAAAACTTGCAAACTGTCCCCAAGAAAGATGGGGGGCACTTAATTAAGTGATGGGGGGTCAGACAACCCCCTTAAGTAACTGAAGACCCTTCCTCATTTTTTCCCCTTGCAAAAACTTGCAAACTGTCCCCAAGAAAGATGGGGGGGCACTTAAATGGTGGGGGTGGAAAAAAAACCCTTAAGTAACTGAAGATCCTTCCCCATCTTTTTCTTACAAAAACTTGCAAACTGTCCCCAAGAAAGATGGGGGGGCACTTAATTAAGTGGAGGGGGTCGGAGAACCCCCTTAAGTATCTCAAGACCTTTGCCCATTTTTTTTCTTTTCCTGCAAAAACTTGCAAACTCCTCCGTCCCCAAGAAAGAAGGGGGCTGCTTGGGACAATCTGGGGAGGGGGGGTGTCATAGAACCCACCCTAAGTAGCCCAAGACCCACCCCCAAATTCCGATGGAAAAGCAAACTTTTTTGGGGGGGGGGGAACCAGCCAACCTCCCACCCCAAACGTTGGGCCACCCACCATCTCATCCGGGCTGAGGATGCCGAATTGCACGCGCTTGATGGTGCGCAGCGGGCACGCGCTGTCCCCGGAGGGCGCGCCCCCGTGCATCTTGGCGGCCCCTCTTTTTCTTTCTTTTTTTTTTCCTCCCGTCCGCCGCCGCCTTTTTTTTCCCTCCCTTCCTTTTCCCCGGAGTCACGTGACGCTGCTCTGCCTCCGCCTTAGTCCGTCACCAGCCCGGAAGAAGCCACAGCAGCCGCCGGCCCTTCCCCCAACTCTCCGGTTTTTTTTAACGCCGCCGGCCCGAACTCGTCTCCCGGGAAAGCGTCCGGCGTCTCGCAACGCCGTCGGGAAAGAGGATAGGCTCGCCGACAGGAGAGTCCCCCGACACGCGACCACGTCCGGCCGCTTCTTCCCCCCCTCCTGTCCTCTCCCTCCGCGCTCTCCGGCGCGACTGAACGAAGCAGCTCCGTCGCCGCCTTTATATAGCCTCGCTCCCCGGGCACGGGGCTACAGGAGTACGACGGCAAGGGCGATGACGCCGAAAGGGGCGGGGCTGCGGCTGCGTCGTCTCCGAACGGGAGGGGGCGTGGCTAGGGCCCGAGGGAAAACAAGAACAAGAGGCGGCGCCGGAGAGGGAGGAAAGATCAAACCAAATCATGGGGGGTGGACGGTGAGGAAGTGTGCAGTAAGTAAATGATATAAATATTATTTAGGCTTCGTTGGGGGGGCGATCCAGTTTTCGGTTTGCGCTCACTTTCAGCTCCGTCGTGCTTTTTAATTATTTTTTTTGCAAACGCCTGTTGAACTCGGTAATTAGCTTACGGAAAAGCGCGGATAAAATGTTATTGGCATGCTTGCTAGAATTAGCTGAGTTTTTACAAACAAACTCTTCGTTAGCAATGCAATGGAAGCAGGTTTTTTTTTGCAAGCAAGTTATTTCAGGAAGGAATACTTATTCTACAAGCCAAGCCTTCTCATGAGGACCGGCTCTCGAATTAGATTAATATACAATTTTCCTTAATTATTCTGTTCCCCCCTCTTTTGCTTATGGTACAGTCCTTACGGAAGCAGGCTCCTTTCCCGAAGATTTTCGACGGGCCTCATTGACTATTCATGAGCTGCGAAAGGCGGGGAAAACAAAGCCGCTCCTTAAGGGGGGAGGGGGCGTGGCCACAAGCCGAACCTTTCCGAAAATGGCCGAAGGGGCCCCGAGGGTGGAGAGTCGGGTGCCTCACAGAGCCAGCTTTTGTCGAGCGCGAAGCCGAGCCGGATGGAACGCTCCGGCCAGCGGCCTACAAGGCCTCGCGCTCGCGTGATTCTCTCGGCCGGGAGCGGCGCGCGCTCGGTCGGCCGCTCCGCTTTAGGAAAGCGCGCTGCTTCGGGGCCTACTTCCACAACTGACTCGGGCCTTGGCGGAAAGGCTCTTGAGAACCTCTCCGGGGGTACGGAGGGCTACAATTCAGCGGAATTAACGAGAAAGAAAGCGGCCGGAACGGGCGAAGAGAACATGGATGTGGAGTTGTGAGGGAACGGTTTATTGGCGAAGGGGCGACTTGGGGGTCAGGGCGTTGCTGCTGTGGAGTGGGGTGGGCTTCTGATAGGAAAGGGAGGAAAAACTGAAGATTAAGGGGTGCTGTCTGAGGAAAGCCTAAGGAGAGGGGATTTGGGGGGGGCAGGGAGGACGTAAATAATGGGGAGCCCTCAAATGTGGGGTTTGGGGGGGAGGAGAAAGGACTTATGGGGCTCCTGAGGGCATGAGGTGTGAGAGAAAACAAATTTGGAGGGAATAGAGAAATTTAGGGGGGGGGTGATAATAAAGTGTTGGGCAGTTTGGGGGGGGCTCAATGTGTGGGGAGGGGGAGATTGAAAGGGGGGGCAGAGATGGGCTTTCTGGCCTGGAGTGCCAGATTGAGGGGGGCCTTGCCCCCTTCCTAGGCCCAAAAAAAGGGGGTACCCCCCAATTCTAAAGAGTTCCTATGGGGCTGCTTTTTAGGCCCTTTTTAAACCCCAACACAATAAAATCTGGTTGAGGAGAAAAGGGGGGAAAAAAGTACATATTTTATTTTTGCATTTTGTTCCCCTGAGGAAAAAATAAAATCCAACGCTTCCCTCCCCCTTCCCCCCCCTTTCTGGGTGATCTTTATTTTCATTTGTCTCCTTTACAGGATTAAAATCCTAATAACGATGGGGGGAGGGGGAAAAGGGGGAAATTCATAATATTTTAAGATTAAAGATCAAGAAGATGCAGAATATTATACGACGTGGAATAAATTCTACGAATGGATGGGAAGCAAGAGGTAGAAATGAGAGAAAAGTAAGATAGTAAAGGTTAACACTGAAAATAAGGTAAATAATTGCAATACTTTAATTGCAAGAAGAAACCTAACTAAAAGCTTTTTGGGTATATTATTACTATTGTTACTATATCTATTATTATTGTTGTTATTAGCTTGTATGTCAATGTTTAACCCCACTTTTTTTGGTCTTTTTTATTTGTAAATGGTATACTCTGACAATGCACTGTTTTTCAAAAAAAGTGTCGAATAAAATGTATTAAAAACAATAATAAAATAAAATAATAATATTTTGTATTTTACAGCGCTGAAAAAAGTGGGAAGTCAACGCTCGGGGTGTTTTTTTCTCTTCTTTCCTCCTCGATCGCTTCTTCCTCTTTCTTTCCCTATTGTCTTTTTTTTTTAATGTGTATTTTAAGAGGATTGGAACCTCAATAAATACATTTATTAAAAAAGCAAAACCTGGAAAGGGGGAGAAAATAAGTTGCCAGGAGATCTGGGTGTCTGTCTGTCTCTCTCAATAACCATTTTTTAAACTAGACATATCCATCTGTTTTCTTTTTCCTTGCTTTATTCTATTATTTTACTTTTGTTTTAAACTTCCTTTTTATTTTGTTTTTATGGTTGAGAGCTGCTTAGAATAGGCCTATGGTTAGATAAGTGGCATATATTTATTAATAACATTTATTAATATTTAGTAACAACATTTATTAATATTTATTAATAATATTCATTAATAGTTATTGATAATATTTATTAATATTTATTAATAACATTTATTCATATTTATTAATAACATTTATTGGCTGCCCATCTTACTACAGGGTAACTCCGGGTGGCTTAATGTATCTATACATGTACATTAAAACATAAATTGGAAACAATGTTAAAATCTTAAGGGCATGTGGGGGGGGGGAGTGGGATATGTTATTAACATCTTCACTATGCTATTATTAAATTTTAATAATTTCCTGACCCTTTAATTTCTCTACTTAAATACAGGTAGTCCTCGACTTATCACCACAATTGAGGCCAAAACGTCATTTGTTGAGTGAGTTTTGCCCCATTTTATGACCTTTCTTGCCGCAGTTGTGAAGTGAATGACCGTAGTTGATAAATTAGTCACAGGTTTGTTGTTGCTTTTTAACATAATTTTTATTAAACAGTTTAAAAAAAACAACTATGAAAAACAGTCATAAGTCACATTTTTCTGTGCCATTGTCACTTTGAACGGCCACTAAATGATGTTACCTAGTTGGGTCATGAAACGTCTGCAAGAAAAACCACAAAGAGCACCAAGGAGCCCTCATTTCAGCCCTGAGCTACAGATATTCTCCTTTCTCAGCCAACCCTGTTTATTTCTGACTTTCTATCCACCTCAGCAGAAAGGCAGAATCTGTTAGCTAGGATTAAACCTAGTTCAGAAGTCACAGGAATTCCAGATGATGTTTTAACATCTGGCAGGCAGGCAGTGGCGATATAGGGCTACACAGATGCAGCCATGAAATTGCAAAGAAGAATCCGAATTAAGGGCATTTTTGCTCACATTTCAAATAACTAGGATCCCAAAGGGTATAAAAGCCACTTTATCAGACGGCGGGATCCAAACGCCATTTTAAAATGCCATAAATATTTCTTGGTGTCACCAGCCCACCATCCATTCCTAGGGAAGCTGTTAACCATCTTAATTCTCAATGAGGTTTGTGTAGAATAGCCACGTAGCCTCGATTCCATCTTTATTGAGGCATTCTGGGAATTGGAGTCCACCCATCTTAAAAGTGGCTTAAGTCTGAAAAACACTGATTTTGACTAGGGGGGTGTCCAACATTGGCAGCCTTAAGTATACAGACTTCAGCTCCCAGGATTCCCCAGGCTGGTTGGGGAATTCTGGGTGTTGAAGTCCACAAGTCTTAAAATGGCTACGGTTGGACACTCCTGCTTTAGACAATAATAGAATATTTCCTTCATATATCACGTTCCAATGGCTCTTGAAGGCAGTTAATAGTTTAACTAGACCAGGCCATAAGTGTGAGGGGGAAAATCTTATTAAAACAATATTTTTGTTACAAGTTTTTGAGTCTTAAAAAGATTAACCCGACACTTAGTGGGAGAAAAGCAAAATAAAGAGTAATATAGATGATAGATAGATGATAGATAGATAGATAGATAGATAGATAGATAGACAGATGATAGATTGATTGATTGATTGATTGATTGATTGATTGATTGATTAACTACAGGGTCCTCATCCTTACGACCGCAACGGGGAGCCAGAATTTCTGTGGCTAAACCAGGTTGTTCAGTGAGTCGCACCCAATTTTACAACCTCTTAGGGTTGTGAATCACTGCAGTTGCTAAGTGATTCAAGGAGTCACTAAGCGAATCAGAATTCCCGACTTCACCAGCTGGGAAGGTTGCAAAAGGCAATCCCCAGGATGTTGGGATTGGGTACCAATTGCCCAAATTTTGATCGCAGGAAATGCCGCAACGGCCGTAAACGCGAGGACCTGACACAAATCACCTTTTTTTCCCCTGATGCCATGATAACTGGTCACTAAACGAATGGCTGTAAGTCGAGGACTACCTATGCCCGGAGAGTCCCTTTTCTCTTACCTTACCTTTTTTTTATCATTTTGAGCAGGTTATTCAATTGTTGCTGCAAAGCCGGACAAAACTGTACCTTGCGCTATAAATTACGGCCAGATTGCTGTAGGGAGGCTGGAAACTGTGAGAGGCGAGTTCGAAGGACCCTGGCCCAGTCACTAACAAAAGCCAGTCACTTGGCCAAGGAAATACAACATTAGAGTCGGAAGGGACCTTGGAGGTCTTCTAGTCCAACCTCCTGCTTAAAAGGAAACCCTTATCTTATCTGACTGTAGTAAAGTCACCCCCTGAATCTTGATTTAATTGGTAAATACATACAACTACAAGCCTCTTCTATACAGCACTCTTATGTCACAAAGGTGTTTTTGTTTTTTTTAGCTTGGCAAAGTCAACAAACGTGACCATTTTGGGGTGATCATATATTTTAAATTTTTTATATGGAAAAACGAATGCTTGAAAATGTTAAAATGTGATATAAATAACGCTGAGAACGTATACTTGTAAGCGTGTGTATAAGACTAAAAAAATAAAAAAACCTTTTACAAAAAACAAATGGACTGTTTTGAGCAAATCGAATTATGCAAACTGACCTATGTGGCACGAACCTCACATACTAAGATCATATGACACATACTAAGGCCCAATAGGATTTGGGGTAGGTTGTGTACAAACTAAGCATTTGGGTCAAAATATCAACATACATAAGAATCATCATTTACTCGCCGAGAAAAAGGAAGGATGGAGGACTTCAGTTATTATCCATGACTCTCTCTGCAAGGCGAACTGTGTGTTGGATTTGGGGGTTCAAATCCTCAAAAGTTGCCCAAATGTATTTGGGGAAGGGAGCTGCCCTCAGCAAGACTCCCTCTTGGAGGGAGATGAACAATCCACAGATGTAAAAACATGATTAAATAAAACGAGGGTTGAGTTGGGCCTGGAATTGTAAAAGTTATTGGTATCCTTGAAACCTCTGTTAAAGATGCCAGTGTACGAGGAGTTGTTTTTTTCCTAAAGCAAAACCTCAGTGTTCAGGTTCAATTGCCGTGTTGGCACTTGGCAATAACTACGTGGGTTTTGGGTTGCAGTTTGGGCATTCGGTCTCTACACCGTTTGCCATCCCTGCCCTATTACACCTCAGTCCAATGGCTGCCCAGTCTCTTCTTAAAAACCTCCAGTGACCCACAACGTCTGGTGGCAAGCGGTTCTACAGGTTAATTGTCCATAAATATGTCGTAGAATGCAAGGGACCCTGGAGGTCATCTAGTCCAACCCCCAGCTCAGGCAGGAGACCCTGCACCATTTGACATGAATGTCATGGAAGGGAAGGGACCCTGGAGGTCATCTAGTCCAACCCCCTTCCCAGGCAGGAGACCCTGCACCATTTGACGTGAATATGTCATAGAATGCAGGGGACCTTGGAGGTCATCTAGTCCAACCCCCTTCCCAGGCAGGAGATCCTGGCCTAGACCATTTGAGATAAATAGGTAATATAATCAGAATAGAGCTGGAAGAGATGGAGATGATGTAGTCCAGCCCCCTGCTCAAGCAGGAGACACTACGCCATTCCACACAACTGGTTGTCCAGTCTCTTCTTCAAAACCACTCGTGATGGAGCACCCATAACTTCTAGTGGCAAGCAGTTCCACTGGTGAATGGTCCTCCCTGTTGGGAAATTCCTCCTGAATTCCAGGTTGCTCCTCTCCTTGGTCAGTTTCTACCCGTTGCGCGGGGTTGGGCTAGATGACCTACAAGGTCCCTTCCAACTCTTTGTCATTCCAATTCTGTTGTCCTGCCTTCCGCTGCTTTGGAGAATGGGTGGAAACCCCCCCCTCTCTTCTTTGGGGCAGCCCCTCATATTGGAAGACTGCTACCGTGCTCCCCCCTCGTCCTTCTTTTCATTAAACCAGCCAACCCCAAAATTGCAGAGACTAATCCAGGAAGTGGCCAGGAAACGTAAGAAAATACAAAATATATCAACCAAAGGCCGGAAGTGGCACAAAATGAAAAGGCAGCCAAGGCAAGGAAAGAAGCCAAAGCAAACCAGCCAGGCTTGATCTCAAAAAAAGAAAAGAAAAAAGGGCCTCTGGGAGCTGGAGCCTGCGTGTTTGCAGAGCGTGAGGATGGTGCCAAGAAGACGCGTGTTAAAAGAAAGCAAGAAGAAGAGAGCAGAAGGCTGGGCTGGTCACGTGGTGGACCATTCTTCGGCCGCTGCTTTGGGTCTCCACTAGAGGGCGCGAGCGGCGCGCGGGACCTGCCCGGCTTTGCTTGCTTGTTCGCCCGCGGCCATCCCCACCCAGCCTGGGATGCCTGCCAGCCAGCTAAGCTCGGTCCTTCCTCGCTGCAAATGGCTGCGGGGCCTCGGCTCAGCGAGGCAGGCGGCCATCTCCGAGGCGGGGGACATGATCAGCGGCCCCGATTGCAAGCGTCAGGCTGGGATCCGTCAGAGTACAGCTGGAAGGGACCTCCCGAGGTCATCTAGTCCAACCCCAAACCCCCTGCTCAAGCAGGAGGCCCTATATAGTACAATTTGAGACCAGTGACTGTCCAGTGTTTTAAGCACCCACGACTTCTCTCGTGGCAAGCACTCATTCCCCTGATTGATTGCCCTCACTGCTAGGAAGTTCCCCAATTCCAGGTTCAGAATTCCGCCGGATTGGAACTCGGTGCAAGACGCTTGGCTTCTTACAGTCTCCCCTCTCCTCTCTTTAAAAAACAACAACACAAAAACCATTCGGAATCTCTTCCTGCGTTGCAAGAGTCCACCTCCGCTCTAGAATATAGACTATATAGAATACGGAATAGAATAGGATAGAAAGATGAGCAGAGAGAGATATAGAACAGAAGAGAAAATAGAAGAGAATAGAGAAGAGAATAGGAAATAGAGTAGAAGAAAAAATAGAAGAAGAAAACAGAGAATAGAATAGAAAATAGAATAAAAATAGAACTCAGAATAGAATAGATGATAGAATAGAATAGAAAATAGAATAAAAATAGAACTGAGAATAGAATAGATGATAGAATAGAATAGAAAATAGAATAGAAATAGAACTCAGAATAGAATAGTTGATAGAATAGAATAGAAAATGGAATAGAGAATGGAATAGAGAATAGCATAGCATAGAATAGAAAATAGAATAAAAATAGAAGAGATGATAGAAGAGAAAATAGAATAGAATACAAAATGGAATAGAGAATAGCACAGCATAGAATAGAACAGATGGAAGGGACCTTGGAGGTCTTCTAGTCCAACCCCCTGCTCAGGCAGGAGACCCTACACTATTCGAGACGGAACAGTTGTCCAAACTCTTCTTGAAAACTTCCAGTATTGGCACATTCACAACTTCTGGAGGGAGGGGGGTCCTTTGGGACGTGCCCCAAAGGGTAATCAGGGACACACACCCGCACCCATCTCCCCCTGCCCAGCAGGTTCTGCCTTCCCATTTGGAAATCTCAATAGCAACGCCATCTGGCTGTGGCCGAGATCTCCAGCCTGATTACATTTGCATGTTAACGAGCTGCTGGGGGGGGGAGCCAGGCCTCTTCCCCTTCTCCCCCCCTTCTCCCCCCCTCTCCTATTGAAATCTGTCTCCTAATATTCCATTTTCCAAATTTGCTTCCGGCACGATGGGGACCAAGGGCAGGTTCCTTCCAGGCATGCCAACAGGCCAAGTTTCTGGTCCTCATGAAGGAGAGAGACCCCTCTGGAATAAGAGACTTTGGGGAAAGGAAAAGGGGGGGGAGGGAGGGAGGGAGAATGGAAGGCTTGCTGGAAAACTTTTGCCTCCTGTTGTTCTGAGAAATCTCGGCCGGGCCACTGACTCACCACTCTGGAATTTAGAAAAATAACCAGCCCTCTGCGGTCGATTTTGCCGGCCGGAGAGAAGGAGGACGGCCTTGGAAAGGAAACAACCGACCTGCCAGGAATTGGGAAATTCAGAAAGGGAAAATATATATATATATATATATATATATATATATATATAAAACCCGTGATGTGATCGGATTCCTTCGCCTGATCTGAGGAAAAAAACAAAAAAGGCACCGATTGCGATGAGAAAACGCTGCTTTGTGCTTTAAATTGTTCTTTCTGATTTGGGTCTGCAACCCAACAAGACAGACACAGACTTCAATGGAGAGTTAGATTGGCAGGGAAAAAAAAACGTTACTGCCTGTGCACTTCAGGAGTCAAAAATAGGGCCGTGAAAATATTGACAGGCCCCTGGCATCCTGGGCATCAATTGTTTCAACCCCTACCCTCAAAATGATGCTATGGGGCACTGCACAACTAGACAACTAGACACAAGGATATTTTTCCCCCCCGAACGCCATCCCTCTGCTAAATAACTAATTCCCGCAACCGTCAAATAATTTACTAAGACTGTATTATTATTATTATTATTTTTCTCTGACTTGCTAGTATCTATCTCTTCTCACTTAGGGCTATAACCATGTTGCTTGTATCTTTACAATTTATATTGTTTTATTTGTTTACTAGTACGATTCGGTAGCTGGTTAGTCACCTCGACTGTCACTAAGTGTCGTATCTTATGATTCTTGATGATTTTATTTTTTTCCTTTATGTAGACTGAGAGCATATGCACTCCAGTGTTTCATGAATAACAACAACAACAACAACAACAACAATATTTGACGAATTCACAAGATATTAAAGTCCAAACTGAGTGGAGGAAACATCATAAAAGCCATAAATACCTGGGCTATACCTGTAATTCAATACTCTGCAGGAATAATTGACTGGACCCAGATGGAGTTGGACAATTTGGACAGAAAAACAAGGAAGCTTATGACAATGAATCATGTTTTGCACCCTAAAAGTGATGTTGACCGATTGTATCTACCAAGAGCAGAGGGTGGTCGAGGACTCCTACAAGTAAAACAGACTGTGGAAGAAGAAAGACACAGCTTGAATGATCACATCCAGAAAAGTGAAGAACCAATGATTAAGGAAGTAAATAAAGGAGGAATTTTGAAGACAACTAAGTTAAAAGCTGAATACAAGAAAGAAGTAATTGAGAAGTGAGATGAAAATTGGGAAAGCAAAGCTATGCATGGCCAATACTTGAAAAGTATTGAAGGCAAAGCTGACCAAAAACTAACTTGGAACTGGTTAAGATCAGGAGTACTGAAAAAAGAAACAGAAGGCTTTATTTTGGCAGCTCAAGAACAAGCCTCAGCCACAAACTGCATGAAGGCAAAAATTCAACATGTCCCCACCAACAGCAAATGTCGCCTCTTGAGATGAGACAGTCGACCACTTGATCAACAGGTGCAGCAAAATTTCACAAACTGACTACCTACAACGCCATGACCGCGTTGCTAAGATCATTCACTGGGAATTGTGCCAAAAGTTTGGATTTGAGCACAGCAAAAACCCCTGGGACCATCAGGTGGAGAAGGTTTTAGAGAATGAGAAAGTCAAGATTTTGTGGGACTTCGGAATCCAGACTGACAGGAACTTGGCCCACAACACACCTGACATAACAATAGTTGAAAAGAAAAAAGTAGGGTTCATTGACATTGCAATACCTGGAGATGCACGAAGTGAAGATAAACAGCAAGAAAAAAATCACAAAATACCGGGACTTGCAAATTGAGGTTGAGCGACTGTGGAAAAAGAAATCGTGTGTTGTCCCAATTGTAATTGGAGCCCTTGCAGGTACTAAAGGGTTACCTCGCTATTCTAAAATTCTAAATTTATTGGACTTGAACATTCTGACTCTACAAAAAACCTCCCTACTTGGAACAACTTATATCCTCCGACGTTACCTTAAGAGTTCCTGGGTCCTTGGTTGGGACTCGAGCTGTTGAGCTACCAGCCAGCCCCAAAGGCTGTGAATCTCACCAAAGATTAACTATTACTACTACTACTACTACTACTACTACTACTACTAATAATAATAATAATAATAATAATAATAATAATAATAATAATGCATTAACCAAAGCATTTTTAGTTGCATTTACAGAAACAATCTCAAATTCTCCACTGTTTCTCAAATTTAATTTCGTTTGGATTGGGGGGGGAGGGGGGAGCTCAACCTACAAGGTTCTTGCTCATTCCGGCATCTGTTCGGGAACAGCGTTTCTCAAATCTTGGCCCCTTTAAGACGAGTCGACTCCAACTCCCAGAATTCCCCAGCCGGCGTGGAATTCTGGGAGTTGAAGTCTGCCCATCTTAAAAGGTCTGCCCGCTTGAAAAACCTGGCCCGGAGGCAGGATCTGGGGCCCAAACCACTCCGTCAAAATCGTTTTGGGAAATCGAGGAACCAGATGGAGGCTGAGGGACACCCCCCCCTCCCGCCACTCAAAGCCCCCGCATCCCCTTCCTCAACAGACCCGTTGCAAAGGCAAAACAGAAGCACAAGTGCTCATCTCGTAAATTCCACGGGAATTCGGCTTCCCGGCATGGGCCGAAATCATCAATGCTCCTGTGTCCACCCCAAAGGTCAGCGGGTTACGGAGTAACCGTGCCCGTCCAGATGTCCGGCGGCCTGGCCTGGGCAGCGCTGTACACCAGGGACACCTTGGCAGATGGTGGCTTTGTGGCGCAGCGAAGATTTTTGGGATTCTCCGGTGCCACGAGTCGTGCACTGTTCCGTGGGACGGGACCCCCTGGCGGCCACGGGGCCTCTGCCGCTCTTCTTCCGGGCCTCCCCATCTTGGTTGGTGCCCGCTTTGACCAATTGCCTCCTTAAGCTACTGGATCCCTCTCTGCAGTATAATCTGCCTCTTTAATCGACTGGATCCTTCTGCGGTACAGTTGGTGCCCACTTTGACCAACTGGCTCATTAATCTACTGGATCTCCCCCCGCTGAACCACGGTGCCCACTCCGTCCCACGGGCTCCTTGGCGTACTTGGCCCCTCTCTGCTGTGCGATGGGTCCCTCCTCTTCGTCGGCCGGATGGCAGCTGATGTTCTGGGCGGTGATGATGGCGATGCTGCCCAAGATGACCCCGGCCCCCATGATGTCGAAGGGGGTGACGGCCTCCCGCAGGACGTAGTACTGGACCGCCAGGGTGACCACCACTTCGGAGTGCAGGACGGCGCACACCAGTGCCGGGTGGGCCTTGGTCACGGCGTAGCTGGCGCACAGGAAGGAGAACAAGGCCAGGATGCAGATGGAGACCACGTAGAGCCAGGTGTAGAGGTCCAGGGTCATGACTGGATCCTGCAGGAGGGACATCATCGGGCAGCAGACCAGGCTCCCCACCACGCCGAAGAGGAACGCCACGGTCATCAGCTTAGCCGGGAAGTCCAGCGTCCGGAAGATGACCAGCCCCAAGGCCAAGGCCACACCTCCCGAGCAGGCCAAGACGTAGCCGAAGGTGTCGTAGATCTGGGTGCTTTTGTCCAAGCTCAACAGGTCCGGCACTACCATGATGAGCAAGCCCAGCGTGCTGCCCACCAGCCCGAACCAATCGTAGCCGGTCAGCCGGGTGTTCTCGATACAGAAGGCCAGCAGGACGGAGGAGATGGTGGAGGAGCCCTTGCGCACGGTGGCGGCGTTGCCGCTGGGCACCATCATGAAGGAGCTGTAAGCGCAGCCGATGGAGATGACGTTGACCACCGCGTGGAGCAAGGTACGCTGGCGGACCTCTGGCGGCCCGAAGCACGGCACTTTACGGAAGCGCAGGTAGCCAGCGAAGAGCAGGTGGAGGCAACAGCGGAAGAACAAGATTTCCAGGGACGGCATCCCTGAGGCCTCGTTGACGATGCGGGTGAAGGGTGCCACAAAGCCGGCGGGCACGCCGCCTCCCAACAGGGCCACCAGCAGCCCTTTCATGCTCTCTGAGAGGCGGTAGCGGTGCCAAGCGGGGCGGCGAGGAGGCGGGGCCGGAGAGCACGGCGGCGGGGAGAAGCGCAAGAGATCGGACACCGTCCAGGCGGCCTTCGCGGAGGGTCCGGGGTCCGAGGCCATGGGGGGCATCTCTGGGGAGCGATGGGACCCGGGGCCCTTCCAGAACAGAAAACCGACCTGCAGGAAAAGATTGTACACAATTGTCGGAAGCGGTACACGGTCTTTGGTTTGGGCAAGGGCTGGACTAGAAGACCTCCGAGGTCCCTTCCAACGCTTATTCTGAAGAGGCAATGGGGAGGGATTGGTCAAATAAGCCACTAGGGATGGTGCAATGGAAGCTATTCTTGTCTGGTGTGGCGTTGCCATCTTGACTTTTCACACTTACGATGATCGCTGCCGGATCAAAATTTGGGTGCCCGGCAACTGAATCGGTTGCAGTGTCCCCTCGTCACATGATATCACCTTTTGCGACCTTTTTCTGACCAGCAAAGACAATGGGGAAGTTGGATTCAAAGGAACAACCCCGCGATTGACTTAACAAGTATGGCGATTCGCTTAACAACCGTGGCAAAAATTTCATCAACTGGGGCACTTAAGGGGTGTCTAGCTTAATAGTGAAAATTGGGGGGTCAGGTCCGGTTATGAGGACTACCTGTAGACCTGCAAAACAGCTGTCAATGACATTTTTGTTTCTAGTCAATGACATTTCTAATCAATTACATTGTCTAGTCAATGACATTTCTAATCAATTACATTTTCTAGTTAATGACATTTTTCTAGTCAATGACATGTTTCTAGTCAATGACATTTTCCTAGTCAATGACATTTCTAATCAATTATATTTTCTAGTCAATGACATTTCTAATTGATTACATTTCCTAGTCAATGACATTTTTGTAATCAATTACATTTTCTAGTCAATTACGGTACATTTTTCTAATCAATTACATTTTCTAGTCAATGACATTTTTCTAATCAATTACATTTTCTAGTCAATGACATTTTTCTTGTCAGTCTGTGCTGTTCTAAGTTCTATGGGAGGAAAAATTGGTTTCCCTTAGGGATTTATTCCGAGGACTAGAAACTTGGCGTTCTTTTTCAAAGCCAAACCAGGGTTCCTGGCGCAGCGCGAAGGTCACCAGCTAACCAAGGCCGCACCCAGCTAGGATCCAATACAATCTGACATGGGTGTCACTTTCCATCCTATCACTCCCGTCTTCAAATCCCTCAGAATCAAAGTCAGAAGGGACCTCGTAGGTCATCTAGTCCAACCCGCTTTCCAAGCTGCTGCTTCTTGCGCAATATCCCGTGCCCCATTTTTTTTTCTATTAAAAGAGTTCGATAAACCAACATTCGTTGTGTATCTCGGCCTGGCTTTGGAAGTGTGGTTTTTTAAAAAACAAAACGCATTAATTCAGATTTTTACACAGGAGGAAGGCACGCAGGTTGTCGATCAGAAAGGTCGACAGTTCGGGCAGTTCGAATCCCTAGTACAGGTCTCCTGCGTGAGCAAGGGGGGTTGGACTAGATGACCTCCAAGGTCCCTTCCAACTCGTTTACTGTTTGCTGTTTCTCCATCTGCAGGAAGGCGCTGTGTGGGAGGCCAGCAGGAGAGAGCAAAGGGCATGGGGAGAAGGGGGGGGGGGAAGACCCCCTACCACGGGGGAGGGGGAGACACACCCATCTCTCACCTTGACCCAGCAGCCCCTCCTGGACCACCAAACGGGGGACAAACACTTCAACCGCACACTGGCCGGGCTCCCTGGGCCTCGGAAGCATTGTGAGGTCATTGTGGATTCCTGTGACCTCAGACCCTCCAAACAGAATGATAAGGATCTGGAAGGGAGCTCGGAGGTCTTCTAGTCCAACCCCCTGCTCAAGCAGGAGGCTCTTCTTCAAAAACCTCCCGCGTTGGAGTCCCCACCACGTCTGGTGGCAAGCCGTTCCACAGGTTGTCTTCACTTGTCATTTCTCTTTCCTTAGCTGCTGGGCGGGGGTCCCCACCTGACGCCCCCCCCAGCCAGCTAGTCGGAGACCCTCGGGATTTGCCCTCCCCCTTCTCCAGGGTGGCTTTCGGCAGCTGGCAGAAAAGGGGCACAGGGGGTGATGCCCCCTGGCATAACACTCAGGCCCTGACATGGCTGAGCTAAATCGCCCCCGGGACAGCCAGCGTGGATCCCCCTCCCCTGGTGTGGTCCATGGGGGCAGGGGGTGGCATCCCATGGCAGAAGGCTCTCTGGGCAGACCCACACTGGGCAAGACCCCGACCAGCCACTTCGGTTCGGGTGTTTGCGTGTGTCTCGGTGTGTACGCGTGTGCCTGATCATTGCAGGGGTGGGTGGGGGGACGTCCCTTGCCCCCATCCCTGTTGGAAGCTGACCCCCCTCCTTTTTCCCTCCTGGGCAGCTGGCATCAGCAGGGCACGCTTTTTTATGCCAGGGCTGTCTCTGCTTCTTTCCTCTCTCCTCTTCTTTCCTTTTCCCCCTCCTCTTCCTTTCTTCCCCTTCTCCTCTTCCTCCCACTCTTCTTCCCTCTTCCTCCTTCCACTTCCTCCACTTCCTCTTCCCCCTCCTTTTCTCCTTCCCCCTCCTCTTGTCCTCCTGCTCTTCCTCCTTCTCCACTCCACCCTTCTCCTCCTCCTTTGTCCTCTTTCTCTCTTCCCCACTCCTCTTCCTCCTCCTCTTTCTCTTTTTCCTCTCCGTCTCCTGTCTTCCCCCCTCCTCCTCTCCCTCTTTGTCCTCTTCCTCCTCCTTTTCGTCTTTGTCCTCTCCTCTTCCTCTCTTCCCTCCTCCTCCTCCTCTTCTTCCTCCTCTCCCTCTTTGTCCTCTTCCTCCTCTCCCTCTTTGTCCTGTCTTCTTCCTCTCTTCCCTCCTCCTCCTCTTCCTCCTCCTCTCCCTCTTTGTGCTCTCCTCTTCCTCTCTTCCCTCCTCCTCCTCCTCTTCTTCCTCCTCTCCCTCTTTGTCCTGTCTTCTTCCTCTCTTCCCTCCTCCTCCTCTTCCTCCTCCTCTCCCTCTTTGTGCTCTCCTCTTCCTCTCTTCCCTCCTCCTCCTCCTCTTCTTCCTCCTCTCCCTCTTTGTCCTGTCTTCTTCCTCTCTTCCCTCCTCCTCCTCTTCCTCCTCCTCTCCCTCTTTGTCCTCTCCTCTTCCTCTCTTCCCTCCTCCTCCTCTTCTTCCTCCTCTCCCTCTTTGTCCTCTCCTCTTCCTCTCTTCCCTCCTCCTCCTCTTCCCCCTGCCTTCCTTCTCCCCTCCTCCTCTTGGTCCTCTTCCTCTCTTTCCCCCTCCTCCTCTCCCTCCCTCCCTCCCTCCCTCCTCCCCCTCCGCCGTGCCCGAGGGCCGCGCGTGCCCGTGTGCGTGGGGAGGGGGGGCTGGGGGAGAGGGGGTGACGTCAGAGGGGGCGGGGGGAGCGTCTCCCGGGCCAGCCGAGCAGGAGAAGCGGCAGAAGCGGCGGCGGCGGCGGAGGGAGCAGCATGCCCGGCGGGGCCAGCCGCCTCCATCTTGCGCTGCCCCCGGACGGAGGGCCCCCAGGCCGCCAGGTAGGACGGAGGGAGGGGGGGAGCCCCCCCAAAAGCCCCCCTCCACCAGCAGCTGCGCAGCCCCCCCCCCACAACTTCAGCCCATGGGAGGGGGGCTCCGGACTCCGGGGGGGGAGGGGGGAGGAGTGGGGGGGCATGGGGGGGCTGCCTGCTCCTCTCCCCCGGAAGTCAGTCTGGGAAGATTGGGGGGGGGACACACGACACCCCTCCAGAGTCCCTCTCTCCTCCCCCCCTTCTCTCTCTCTTTCCCTTCCTTCCCCCATCCCTCTTTCCTTTCTCTCCACTCCCCCTTCTTTCCTCCCCTCCTTTCTTTCCTTCCCCCTTCCCTTCTTTCCCCTTCCTATTTCCCTTTCCTCCCTCCCTCCCTTCTCTCTTTTCCTTCTTCCATCCCTTTCTCCCTCTTTCCTTTCTCTCCACTCCCCCTTCTTTCCTCCCCTACTTCCTTCCTTCCCTTCCCTTCCCTCCTTCCTTCTCTCTCTTCCCCCTTCTTTCTTTCCCCTTCCTATTTCCATTCCCTCCCTCTCCTCCCTCTCCCTCTTTCCTCCCCTCCTTCCTTTCCTTACCCCTCTTTCCCTTCCCTCCTTCCTTCTCTCTTTCCTCCCTCTCCTTCCTCCTTCCCTCCCTCTCCTTTCTTCCTTTCCCCCTCCCTCTATTTCCTTCCCTCCCTCCCTCCTTCCTACCCTTCCCTTCCCCTCTTTCCTTCCTCCTTTCCTTCTCTCTCTCACTCTTCTTCCTTCTCTTTTTTCTTTCCTTCTTCCATCCCTTCCTCTTTCCTTCCTGTCTACTCACCCTTCTTTCCTTCCTATTTTCCTTCTCTCTCTTTCCCTCCTAATTTCATTCCCTTCTTTCTTTCCCCTTCACTCGCTTTTCTTTCTTACTTCCCTTTACTTTCCCTCTTTCCTTCCTCCTCTCCCTCTCTTTCTCCCTTCCTTCCTTCCTTCCTTCCTTCCTTCCTACTTTCCTTCCCTTTCCTTCTTTCTTTCCCCTTCCTATTTCCCTTCACTCTCTTTCCTTCCTTTCCTTCCTTCCCTTCCTGTTTTCCCTTCCTCCTTTCCTTTTCTCTCTCTCTCCCTTCTTTCCTTCCCTCCCTCCCTCTCCTTCCTTCCTTCCTTTGCTTCCCTCTTTTCCTTCCTACTTTCCTTTCCTCCCTTCCCTTCCTCCTTCCTATTTTCATTCCTACTATCCTTCTCTCTCCTCCCTCCCTCCCCTTCCACCTCTCTTTCCTTCCTTCCTTCCTTCCTTCCTTCCTTCCTTCCTTCCTTCCTTCCTTCCTTCCTTCCTTCCTTCCTTCCTCCCTCCCTCCCTCCTTCCTTCCCTCCTTCCCTTTCCTTCCCCTTCCCCTTCCCATTTCCCTTCCCTCTCTTTCCTTCCTTTTCCCTTCTTTCCTCCCTCCCCTCTCCTTTCCCTCCCTCCCTCCTTTCCTTCTCTTCTCTCCCCTTCCCCTCTTTACTTCCTACATTCCTCCTTCCCACCCTCCCCCTTTCTTCTTTCCTTCCCTCTTCTCTCTCCCTCCTATCTTTCTTCCTCCTTCCCTTCCTTCCTTTTCTTTCTCTTTTCTTTTCTCTCCTTCCCTCCCTCCCTCTGTTTTCCTCTCCCAAACAAGCCCAAATTAAATCCTCCCCTTGTTGTGTGTGTGTGTGTGTGTGTGTGTGTCATCTTCTAAAAATCATAACTCCCCCCCAAAAAAACGTCCAGTACCATCCCCCTCCCCGTCCCCCAGAAGATCCCAGGTGCCAGGACCCCTGCGCCCCCCATGGCATCCCCTCCGCATGCCCGTCTCACGGCCTTCGCCCTGGCCTCCTGTGCCCGCCTATTACAACTGCTGCTCTCCCTCCCTGCCATGCCAGCTTCCCCTCTGACCAGGACAGAGAGCCACCCAGGCACCCCCGGGCGAGGAGGGGGCTTCCCAGCTGTGCCCGCTGGGTACCGGAGTCCCCACCCCTCCCCGTCCTCCTCCTGCCCTGTGCCAATTCGGAGAGTGCCAGTGGCCTCCCACAGGGGTCGTGCCAAGGAGGCCCCTTGGATGTGGCAGCGGGGCGGAGGGGGGGGGGTAGAGAAGACCCTCCCCCATGGGCCTCTGTCACCCCCCCCCTCCCCTCCGTTTGACCACTTGGGCAGTTTTTGCCCTCTTTGGTCATCCAGCTCTGAGCCGGACCTCAAGGAGGTCAAACCAAAATGGCTTGTGCGTTTCGTTTGGGGTGGGTTTTTTTTTTGCAAACCATGTTTGCAAGCTTTTCGATACACCATGGCTCCATGTGGGGTAGATCCCCCCCCCCTGCCCAGCTGTAACCCCGCAGTGGCTGTTTTCACACTGGAAAACCGGCCGACGCTTCTCCTCCTTCCTTCCTTCCTTCCTTCCTTCCTTCCTTCCTTCCTTCCTTCCTTCCTTCCTTCCTTCCTTCCTTCTCCGCATTTTGCAACTCCCTTCGGCTGCTTCCCAATTTTGCTGCGTTGCTCCAAAATTTCCTCCCCGGAGAAACGCACAGAGGGAAGGGGAAGAGCGGGGATGGCGGAGGGAAGGGGGGAAGGGGGGGGACGGACGGAAAAAATAAATAAATTCGATAGCCACACCTCCTCTGGCTAATTTTTTTCTTCTTCTTTTCCCCTGCATTTCCTGGCCCTTTTGCGTCTCTGGTTTTTTTGGCAGCTGCGGTGTGCAACTACACAACATCACCCGCCTTAAATGTCTATTTTTTTCCCCACTCTTCCCAAAAAACACCTTTTGCCTTCCTTTTCTTCTTTCTTCTTTCTTTTCTTCTTTTCTTTTTTCTTTCTTTCTTTCCTTCTTTCTTTTTTTCTTTTCTTTTCTGCTTTTCTTTTTTCTTTTCCCTTTTCGTCTTTCTTTTCTTTTTTCTTTCTTTTCTCTTTTCTTTTCTTTTTTCTTTTCTTTTCTTCTCTTTTCTCTTTCTTTTCTTCTCTTTTCTCTTCTTTCTTTTCTTCTCCTCTTTTCTTTTCTTCTTTTTTCTTTTTTTCTTCCTTCCATCCATCCATCCATCCATCAATCCCTTCCCTTCTCTTCCTTCCTCACTTCCTTCTTCTCTTCTCTTCTTTTATTTTCTCTTTTCTTTTCTCTTTTCTTCTTTTCTTTTCTTCTTTTCTTTTCTCTTTCTTTTCTTCTTTCTTTTCTTCTGCTGCTTTCTTTCCTGCTCTTCATTGCTATTCTTCTCTCCCCCCCCCCGGCACCTCCCGGGAGTCGCCGTGTTAATTTGCGAGAGTGCTTACACAAACACACACCCGTTACCGGAGGGGGGGGCGTTGGAAAGGCAGGACCGGAGGGGGGGTTCGGTGTGGGGACGTGGGGACCACGCCGCCGCCGTCACGGATGCTAAAGTCGTCGTTTTTTTTCCCTTTTTGTGTTTTCATTTTTCTCTAAACATGGCTGGGGGGGGATGGACGGAGAAACATGTTGGGTTGCGTAACTCGGAGGCAGGTGTGAGTACAGGTAACCTTAGGCTCACAAAGGCACAACTGAGCGCGCAAAGGTCATAAAACTGCCTTTTTCCTAAAAAGTCCCTTTTTCCGATCCCCGTCGTAGCTTCCCACGGTCCCTAAATGAACAGGTTGTACGTTGGGACCACAACCGAGGTTCCTATTGTTGAGCAAGACGTGTGTTCAGTGAGTTCTTCCCCGTTTTACGACCTTTCTTTCCCACCGTTGTTAAGCGAAGCGTTGTCACTGTTCAGCCAGCCTACCCAGTTTTTAAGTGACTCTGATTTCCCCCCCCCCTCCCCATGGACTTGACTTATGAGAAGGTCGCAAAAGGGGATACTGCGACCGTCGTAAGGACGAATCGGTTGCCAAGCGCATGGATTTTGAACGCAGGGATGCTGCGAAGGTCGTAACTCTTTTCTCAGCGCCGTTGTAACTTTTAAGCGGTCACCAAACGAAGCATTATAAGTGGAGGATTGCCCATTCAGGCAATATATTGCTTATAACCACAACCGAGCCCAACATTTCCTCTGCTAAAGTGAGACATTGAGTTTTGCCTCGTTTTACGACCTTTCTTGCCACCGTTAAGTGATTTCGCTGCGGTTTTTCAGTTAGTAACACGGTGTGTTGTTAAGTGAAACCCACATCTTAGCTGTTAATTTATTAGCTCGCTTGTTAAGTGAATCTGGCTTCCCCATCGACGGAAGGTCGCAAAAGCGGATCGCGTGGCCCTGGGAACACTACGGCCGTCGTAAATACGAGTCCGTTGCCAAGCGTCCGAATTTTGATTCCCTGACCAAGGGGAGCCCGCGATGGTCGTAAGTCTGAAAAACGGTCGCGAGTCACCTTTTCCCCCCAGTGCCGTTGTAACTTCAAACGGTCGCTAAATGAACCGCCATAAGTCGAGGGTTACCTGTGCAATTGCCGTCACGCACCGATTCAGAGACTTGGCTTTTTCCTCTGGTGATATTAAAAACAAAGGCGTCGGGACCGGACAAAGATTGCGGCAAAGTAGAGGGGAGTAAGGATTCGGTACGTCAAGGCGCTAGATTCATGGGGGTGTGTCGTCTTACGGCGCTGGGTCTTGCGGCAGGCGGAGACAATTTTGACTTCCCTAGGTGTGTAGCGGGATGTGGTGGCTCAGACGCCGAGCTTGTCGATCAGAAAGGCCGGCGGTTCGAACCCCTAGTGCCACATAACGAAGGGAGCTCCCATGACGTGTCCCAGCTTCTGCCAAGCTAGCCGCACGAAAGCACGTCAAAAATGCAAGTGGAAAAAGAAGGAAGGTTCCGTGAGTCTTTGGCGTCGAGTCATGCCGGCCACATGACCACGGAGATGACTTCGGCCAGCCCTGGCTCTTCGGCTTTGAAACGGAGATACAATACAATGCAATAGCAGAGTTGGAAGGGACCTTGGAGGTCTTCTAGTCCAACCCCCTGCCTAGGCAGGAAACCCTATACCGTTTCAGACAGATGGCTATCTGACATCTTCTTAAAGACTTCCAGTGTTGGGGCATTCACAACTTCTGGAGGCAACTTCTGTTCCACTGATTAATTGTTCTAACTGTCAGGAAGTTTCTCCTTATTTCTAGGTTGCTTCTCTCCTTGATTAGTTTCCACCCATTGCTTCTTGTTCTACCCTCAGGTGCCTTGGAGAACAGTTTGACTCCCTCTTCTTTGTGGCAACCCCTGAGATATTGGAACACTGCTATCATGTCTCCCCTAGTCCTTCTTTCTCTTAAGCTAGACATACCCAGTTCCTGCAACCGTTCTTCATATGTTTTATCCTCCAGTCCCTTAATCCTCTTTGTTGCTCTTCTCTGCACTCTTTCTAGAGTCTCCACATCTTTTCTACATCATGGCGACCAAAACTGGGTGCCGTATTCCAAGTGTGGCTTTACCAAGGGATTGTAAAGTGGTATTAACTCTTCACGTGATCTTGATTCTATCCCTCTGTTGATGCAGCCTAGGACTGTGTTGGCTTTTTTGGCAGCTGCTGCACACGGCTGGCTCCTATTTAAATGGTTGTCCACTAGGACTCCAAGATCCCTTTCCCAGTTACTACTATTGAGCAAGGTACCACCTATACTGTCCCTGTGCATTTCGTTTTTCTTGCCTAAATGTAGAACCTTACTCTTTTCCCCATTGAATTTCATTTTGTTAGATAGTGCCCAATGTTCAAGTTTGTCAAGATCCTTCTGTATCTTAAGCCTATCTTCTGGAGTGTTGGCTATTCCTGCCAGCTTGGTATCATCTGCAAATTTGATGAGTTCCCCATTTATTCCCTCATCCAAATCATTGATGAAGATGTTGAAGAGTACTGGGCCCAAAACAGAGCCTTGGGGTACTCCACTGCATACCTCCCTCCATGTAGATGCAGTTCCATTGAGGACTACACGTTGAGTGCGGTTGGTCAGCCAGTTACGAATCCATCTGGTGGTGATGCTGTCCAACCCACATTCTTCTACTTTATCTAGTAGTAGGTTATGGTCTACCTTATCAAAAGCCTTACTGAAGTCCAAGTAAACTATATCAACAGCATTCCTCTGGTCCACTAATTTTGTCACATTATCAAAGAATGCAATAAGATTAGTCTGGCATGATCTGTTTTTGACAAATCCATGTTGGCTTTTGGCTATTACTTTGTTTGCTTCTAGGTGTTCGCAAATTCGTTGCTTGATTATCTTTTCCAGAATCTTTCCTGGTATTGATGTCAGGCTGATAGGTCTGTAGTTTCCTGGATCTAATTTTTTCCCTTTTTTGAAAATGGGAACCCCATCAGCTCTTTTCCAGTCCTCTGGTAGTTCCCCGGTGTTCCAGGATCTCTGAAAGATATAATTCAGTGGTTCTGAGATCTCATCTGCCAGTTCCTTCAGAACCCTGGGGTGTAATCCATCCGGTCCTGGTGATTTGAACTCGTCTAGGGTAGACAGGTGCTCACTTACCATTTTCTTCCCTATTTCAATTTGTGTTCCTAATCTGATTTTTGTGGTGCTGCTTTTGGTAGGTTGGACTGTTTTATCCCTTTGTGTAAAGACAGATGCAAAGCATGAGTTAAATAGCTCTGCTTTCTCTCTGTTGCTTGTCACCTTCTTGCCACTTTCTCCCAGCAATGGACCAATTGTTTCCTTAACCCTTTTCTTGTTTTTAACATGTTGGAAGAAGCTTTTTTTGTTATTTTTTATTTTTGTGGCAAGCCTTTCTTCATTGTGAGCCTTAGCTTGCCTCACTTCATCTTTACAGGCTCGGGCTATTTGCTGATATTCTGCCTTAGTTATGCCCCCCCCCCCTCCACTTTTTATACTTATCTTTTTTGTCTTTCAATTTGTCAGAGAGTTCTTTATGCAGCCATGCTGGTTTCTTTTGGGAGCTGTTATTTTTCTTCTTCATTGGTATTGCGCTAGACTGGGCTTTTGTAATCTCGTTTTTCAAAATTTCCCAAGCTTCTTGAGTTGTTTTCCCCTTGAGGATTCTCATCCATGGAATTTTTTTCCCAAGCTCTCTCTAAGTTTTATTGAAATTAGCTCTCTTAGCTAATTCTAGACTCTAGCTTCTAGTCTCTAGACTCTAGTTTCACTTTGTTCTACTACTTGTGTTTGCATAATGTTGAATTCCAATATTGCATGGTCGCTTGCCCCCAGGGTTCCTGTGGCTTCAACACCTTCTATCATTTCCTCTCTGTTAGTGAGAATTAAGTCCAATATGGCTGATCCCCTTGTTTCCTTCTCTACTTTTTGGGAAACAAAGCTGTCTGCTAAGTTTGTTAGGAACCTGTTGGATCTTCCACTTGGTGCAGAGTTTGTTTCCCAGTTGATGTCAGGATAGTTAAAATCCCCCACTACTTCCTACATACCTTAGTTAGCTGACTAGCAAAAAGTTCAGCTACTTCCTCTGCTTGGTTGGGTGGCCTGTAGTATATATAGACCTAGGGCAATGTCGTTTCCCTCCCAACCTTTAATATTGACCCAAATGCATTCAAGATAGTTCTCATCATTGTTGTGCTCTATTTCTGTATATATAAGCAGCGCCCCCTAGAGTCAGGAACAGCTAGCACAGGGGAACCTTTATCTTCTAGGTGTCCCTGCAGATCCAGGCCTGTTTTAATAGCAAGGTGGACACTGGCGAAAGATTTTTCTCAGTGTGTGTTTCTCAGGTGTGCACAACTGCCTAAAAGTTCAGGTGAGGGGAAGAGTTTGCAACGTGTGTGTGTGTGTGTGTGTTCATTACACACACACAAACTCACACACACACAAACACACACACACACACACCTGAATCGGACGCATCTCGGGGAAACAGATGCATTCCCAAAAACCCATTTCGTTTTTTGTACCCAGAACTCCTGGCTGGGAAAATTGCACACCTGGCCTGCTCCCCCCAAATCCGGGGACCCTTCCAGAGGTGTGGGCATCGGGCCCCTGAATCCCGGTGTGCCAAAGCCGAACCTTATAGCTGTCACCCATTTTCAAAGGAGGCGAGCAGGGGCGATAGGGGGATAGGCCTGTCATTCTTCTCCAAATGCAAGCAGCTAGAAACTTTAAAAATTCGCCACGACAAAAGTTGTGGGTTTGCTTCAGGGTGGTGTTGTGTTGGCGAAAGTTGTAGGTGCTTTGTCACTGGAGGCTTTTAAGGAAAGATTGGACAGGGAATCGATCTGAAATGGTCCAGGGTCTCCTGCCTGAGCAGGGGGTTGGGCTAGATGACCTCCAAGGTCCCTCCCATTCTATGACATATTCATGTCAAATGTCCCAGGGTCTTCTGCCTGGGAAAGAGGTTGGGCTAGATGACCTCCAAAATCCCTTCTATTCTATGACATACTCATGTCAAATGGCCCAGGGTCTCCTGCCTGAGCCGGGGGTTGGGCTAGATGACCTCCAAGGCCCCTTCCAACCCTTGTTCTTCTGCTATTCTATCACCCCAGATCAATTAACCAGTAGAACAGCTTGCCACCAGAATTTGTGGTGGCTCTGGGTGTTTTTAAGAAGAGAGTAGAGAGTCACTTTTCTTCCACACATCAGGGACCACTAAATTCATAATTTTAAATCCCGCAGACCACCAATACGATTTTTTTAAAAAAAAAGAAAGATAAATAGGTTTTAGTGCAATATAAAAATGCAAATAATTTTTCTGAGGACCACCGGTTGAGCAGGGGGCTGGACTAGAAGACCTCCAAGGTCCCTTCCCACTCTATTCTGATTGATTGATTGATTGATTGAGCAAGGGCAGGAAAATAAGCATGGCAGGGAGTGCTCAACTGAACGACAAAAATTTGAGCCCCCAATTTACGTTGCTAAGTGAAACATTCGTTAAAAGAATTTTGGCTCGTTTTACGACATTTCTCGCCCAGGTACGTTTAAGTGAATTGCCGCGATGGTTAAATTCGGTTGCGGTGCGGATCCCGCTACCCCAGGATTCTGCGACCATTATAAATACGAGTCAGTTGTCAAGAGTCTGAATTTTGATCGTGGGACCACATGGTCGTAAGTGTGAAAAATAGTCGTAAGTCCCCTTTTTTCTATCTGGTTGTAACTTTAAACCGTCATTGAACAGAAGTTGCCTCCAGAAGTTGTGAATGCCCCAACACTGGAAGTCTTTAAGAAGATGTTGGGTAGCCATTTGTCTGAAACGGTATAGGGTTTCCTGCCTAGGCAGGGGGTTGGACTAGAAGGCCTCCAAGGTCCCTTCCAACTCTGCTATTGTATTGTATTGTATTAGATGAATGAGGACAGCCTGTCATAACAAACCTGGACTAGATGACCTCCAAGGTCCCTTCCATTCTGTGGCTTAGTCACGTCAAATGATCCAGGATCTCCCGCCCGAGTAGGAGAGTGGACTAGATGACCTCCAAGGTCCCTTCCCACTCTATTCCGATCGATCACTGTGTTTTCCCCGGAAAATGTTTCCGTCTGGAGCTCGTTCAAGGTTACTTCCCTCCTTCCTGCCTTCTCGGATTTTTCCCCCCCCCCTCCACTGGCTGTTGTTTTTCTTTCTTTCGTTCCTTTCCTGCCAATTCAAGCCGGCCTCTTCGGCCGCTCTGAGGAGAAGAAGAAGAGAAAGGTCATCGCGATGAAAAGCTTCCCGGCTGAGCCGGACGCCGGTTTTTCCTCCGTTTGGCCGGCTCGGACATTCTCTGACCTTGGACGCAAATTAAATCAACATTTATTATTCTTTGCAAACCAAAAAATTCAAACCGGCGAAAAATGCAGTCCTCAAATTACAGCCGTCCGTCGAGTGATTCCAATGGGGGGGTGGGAGGTGGACTTAAGACCGCTTCCCCTCCCCCCATTTTAAAACCATCAAAATTCAGACGCTCGGCCACGGACTCGCACTTACGACGGCCCGGCGATCCGGCAATTTTGGCGACCGTGGGAGGAGCAAAGCCAACGGCGGGGTTAGGGGAAGTGGGGGAAACTGGCTTCACCGAACAACCGTGGGACTCTCGTTAACTGCCGTGGTGATTCACTGAACGACGGGGAGGGGGCGAGGAAGGACGTAAGGCGGGGCAAACATTTGACGCCGTTCATAAGCAGTGGAAATGTGCGCTTCAGTCCTTTATCCGTTGTTTTGAGGCTGGGGGGGTTGCAAAGAAGGATTTGCAGCAGCCCCGAGACGTAAACCAGGATGCCTGTTGCTTCCGTTCGCCGCCGGGGAAACTCAAGACAAGTTGTGGCTTGCATTCAACATGGCTTGTTTACGGATTTCCATTTTTTGTTCTCCCCCCCCTTTGATTGGGGAGGGGTCCAGGCCCTTCCGTGTCTTCTCACCCCAGGAATGCGGAGTGACTGGTCCTTCCTTGGTCTCCTTGCACGAAGAAGCGCCTGGAAAGGGGGGGGGGGAGATGTGTCATTTAAAACACACACACACACACACACAAGTACACAAAGGCACATTGTTGTTGGAGAAGGCTTCGGAGCAAAGTTTTGCGCCGTCCGAACAGAGGGTGTGGCGGGCACAATTGACTTCCTGTTTGGCACTGGCTGTTTGTGTGTGTGTGTGTTTTTTTGTGTGTGTGTTTTTGTGTGTGTGTGTGTGTGTGTGTGTTGCAGGAGAGGGTGTGTATCGTTGTGCGTTTAATCCGAGGTGTGGGATTCCGGGAGCTGGAAATCCCACCCAGCTTAAAAAGTTTTCCAACTTGGAAAAAAAACAACAACTTCCCACCGGTCTGAAGGTAGGCAAGTCCTCGTCTTACGATGGCTCGTTGAGTGACCCTCTTTACGACGGCGCTGGGGAAAAGGGACTTAGGACCTTTTGCGACACACAACACACACACACACACCGTGGTTGCGTGATCAAAATTTGGACGTTCGGCCATTGTTTTATGTTTATGACGGCCGCCGCGTTCCCCCCAGGGTTCCGTGATCCCCTTTTTGCGGCCTTCTGATGAGCAAAGTCAAGGGGGGGGATGAGCAAGTTTCGCTTAACGACTGTGTCGCTAACTCAACAGTGGCAGTGATTCACTTAATGACCACTGCAAGAAAGGTCGTAACATGGGGCGAAAGACACTTGACAGATGTTTTGCTCAGCAGCAGATATTTGGGGTTCCATTGAGGTCGTAAATCAAGGACTACCGGCAGAGTGTTGGATAGGATGTGATAAGCAGTGGTGGGTTTGTACCAGTTTTACTACTGGTTTGCTCAGGCAGTGCTACTGGTTCCAATGAAATGGGCCAAACTGGGAGCAAACCTACCTGTGATGATAAGATAGGTTAGAAATAAGAATAAGATGTATAATGATGATATATATACGAACCCAATACCTAAGAGTATTTCGTGTAAAACGAAGGAATAACAACCACGGTGGAAGAATGACTATACAATGCTAATAATGTATTTATGCTTATTCAATGGATAATTTGTGATTTGATATACAATGGTAAGTGGTGGGAAGAATAGACTAGAAAATAGAAAAGAAAAGAAAATTAGAATAGAATAGAAAACAATAAAATAGAAAATGGAATAAAAAATTAGAATAGAAAGCAGAATAGAATAGGAAATTAGAATAGAAAAGAATATAGAATAGAATTAATAGAACAGAACAAATAGAGAATAGAATAGAATGAATAGAATAGGATAAAATATAATAGAACAGAAAATAGAATAGAATTAAGAATAGAATAGAAAATAGAATAGAATAGAATATAGTATAGTATATATAGAATAGAGCAGAGTAGAATAGAAAAGAATATAGAATAGTGGAATAGAATTAATAGAATAGAATAGAGGATAATAAAATAGGAAAAGAAAAGAATATAGAATAGAGGAGAATTAATAGAATAGAAAAAAGAATATAGAATAGAGGAGAATTAATAGAATAGAGGAGAATAGAATAGAATAGAAAAGAAAAGAATAGAGAATTAATAGAATTGAATAGAGAATAGAATAGAATAGAAAACAATAGAGTAGAATTAATAGAATAAAATAGAATAGAATAAAATAGAGTAGAATGGAATAGAAAAGAATATAGAATAGAGTAGAATTAATAGAATAGAATAGAGAATAGAATATAAAACAGAATAGAGTAGAATTAATAGAATAAAATATGGAATAGATTAGAATCGAGTCAGACGGGACCTTGGAGGTCTTCTAGTCCAGCCCCCTGCTCAGGCAATACCATTTTCAGACCAAGGCTTGTCCCATCTTTTCTTTAGAAAAAAATCGCTGCTTTATTTTTTTATTTTATTTTTTGTCCGCTGGTTTCTGAAAAACCAGGAACAACATGATACCATAACCGATTTAGCCAACAACGCATTTCGTCTGGTGGAAAAACAAAAAAAAAACAACCACCAGCGTTTCCATTGGCTCCGGAATGCGGCGAGGTTTGGATGGAGTAATCCTTTTTCTTTTTCTTTTTTTCTTTTTAAAGGAACAACCGCCTCCCTTTCTGGAGTGTGTGTGTATGCGTGTGTATCTCCTCTCCTTCTATCCATTCGTGCTTCGTTCTTTGCTCGTTTGCTAATTCAGCTCATCATCCTGATGGGTTTTGGGGTTTGTTTGTTTTTTTGCAGCTTTCAGGATGCTTTGGAGCCCGGAAATGCACACACACACACACACACACACACACACACACACACACAAACGAAGGTTTGGGTGTTTCAGTGGTGACACCTGGTGTTGTTTTCTGGTTAATGATTTGCGAGGCTTTGGCTAATCCTTTATCCCTGCCCGATTGGAAAGGACGCTGGCTCCCTTTGCGGCTACTGATTAGGGTTTGGATCTGTTGCGACGTCCAGAACAAGCCAGGATAGCTGTACACACACACACACACATCGTCATCTGGCTGCTGCATTCTTTGCTCGCTTGCAAAACTGAGGGCATCCGGGCCTTCAGTGGGCTTGCAGAATTAATCCGATTTTTACGCCACACTTCATCCACGTTGCGGCCGACACACTTCGCAACTCCTCGTCCTCATGTCACAACTGCCACCAAGCTGGGTCCAAGATCCCTGAACCCTGAATGTTGGCTAGTCTGAGATCCAACTGCCGGCCTTGATCGGGCGAGGTTTTGGATGCGGATTGCGTTCAGATGTGCTTCACAAGGCGCAAAAGCGAATTTTCAATACATTTCCTATTCAAATAATAGACACTTATCATACTCCAGAATTGACATGATGTGGGCTACAATGGAACTGAGCTGTAATATGCGGAAACTTGGGCAGATCACAATCCAATCATAATTAAATGGAAAGGACAAAGAAAGAGATCCAGGTGGACATTAAATAACGCGATATTAAAAGAGAAGGACTTTGGGATCCTGGGATTTTTTTTTGGCCTAGGCCTTTGCCTGTATTTTTTTTAACAGAATTGGTCATTGGAGGGGGGCCTTGGAGGTCTTCTAGTCCCACCCCATTTCTATTGTTCGGAGGGGCGTTTCCTCTGTGAGTTTGCCCTATTTCAGGGGTGTCCAAACTTGGGAACTTTAAGACTTGTGGACTTCAACTCCCAGAATTCCCCAGCCAGCCATCTCTTAAAGTTCCCAAGTTTGGACACCCTTGCCCTATTTGATGTCCTTCCGTGCCGGAGTTGTTAAGTGAATCGCCGCAGTTAATAAATTAGTACCACGGTCATTAAGTGAATCTGGCTTCCCCGTTGACTTTGCTTGTCAGAAGGCTGCCAAAGGAAATCACGTGACTCCGGGACACTGCGGCGGTCGTAAACACGAGTCAGTTGCCAAGAATGTTAATTACGGGGATGCTACAATGGTCATAAGTGTGGGAAAACGGCCATAAGTCACTTCCCCCCCCCTGTGCTGTTGTAGCTTTGAATGGTCACTAAGTGAACCGTCATAAGTCGAGGATGACCTGCACCACTTCAGACAAATGGTTGTCTAATGTTTTCTGGAAAAAAAACTTCCAGTTCTAGTGGCAAGTCGTTCCACTGGTGCATTGTTCTCACCATTAGGAAATTCCTCCTTCGTTCTAGATTGCTTCTCTCTTTGAGGGATAGAAATGGAAATAATAGAAACAAAACATCAGAGTTGGAAGGGACCTTGGAGGTCATCTAGTCCAACCCCCTTCCCAGGCAGGAGACCCTGGGCCATTTGACATGCGTATGTCATAGAATGGAAGGGACTTTGGGGGGTCATCTAGTCCAGCCCCCTTCCCAGGCAGGAGACCCTGGGCCATTTGACATGAGTATGTCATATAATGGAAGGGACTTTGGAGGTCATCTAGTCCAGCTCCCTTCCCAGGCAGGAGACCCTGTACCATTTGACATGAGTATGTCATAGAATGGAAGGGACCTTGGAGGTCATGTAGTCCAGCTCCCTTCCCAGGCAGGAGACCCTGCACCATTTGACATGAATATGTCATAGAATGGAAGGGACCTTGGAGGTCATCTAGTCCAACCCCCTTCCCAGGCAGGAGACCCTGCACCATTTGACGTGAATATGTCATAGAATGGAAGGGACCTTGGAGGTCATCTAGCCCAACCCCCTTCCCAGGCAGGAGACCCTGGGCCATTTGACATGTGTATGTCATAGAATGGAAGGGACCTTGGGGGGTCATCTAGTCCAGCCCCCTTCCCAGGCAGGAGACCCTGGGCCATTTGACATGAGTATGTCATAGAATGGAAGGGACCTTGGAGGTCATCTAGCCCAACCCCCTTCCCAGGCAGGAGACCCTGCACCATTTGACGTCAATATGTCATAGAATGCAAGGGACCCTGGAGGTCATCTAGTCCAACCCCCTTCCGAGGCAGGAGACCCTGCACCGTTTGACGTGAATATGTCATAGAATGGAAGGGACCTTGGAGGTCATCTAGTCCAACCCCCTTCCCAGGCAGGAGACCCTGTACCATTTGAGATAAATATATAACATGCTCAGAATAGAGCTGGAAGGCACCTTGGTGATTTTCTAGTCCAGCCCCCTACTCAAGCAGGAGACCCTACACCATTCCTGGCAACTGGTTGTCCAGTCTCTTCTTCAAAACCACTCGTGATGGAGCACCCATAACGTCTGGTGGCAAGCAGTTCCACTGGTCAATGGTGCTCCCTGTTGGGAAATTCCTCCTTAATTCCAGGTTGCTTCTCTCCTTGATTAGTTTCCATCCATTGTTTCTTCTCCTGCCTATGCTTTGGAGAATAGGTGAACCCCTCTTCTTTGGGGTAGCCCCTCAAAGATTGGAAGACTGCTATCATGTCTCCCCTACTCCTTCTCTTCACTAGACTAGCCAGGCCCAGTTCCTGCAACCGTTCTTCCTATGCTTTTATCGTCCGGTCCCCTCATCCTCTTGGTTGCTCTTCTCTGCACTCTTTCTAGAGTCTCAACATCTTTTTTGTAATGTGGGGACCAAAACTGGGTGCAGGATTCCAGGCGTGGCTTTACTAAGGCTTTGCAAAGCGGCATTCACACTCGGATCTTGTGCGAGTTTTGCTTCTGTTTCTGCGACCTTCCTTGCCATGGACATTAATTGAATCGTTGCGGTTTTGAAGGGAATTGCCCCGTTGTTAACCGAATCGGGTCCCCCCCCCCCAATTGGTTTGGCTCGTCGGAAGGAAAAGGGACCCCGTAACCAATCGTAAATTACAGGGAGCATCACTTAGCGACCGAAGTTACAGGAAAAAGTGACTTATGACCATATTTTTTCACACTTACGACCATTGCAGCCTCTCCTGGTATCAAAATTTCAGCCGCTTAGCAACTGACTCCTATTTATGACGGTCGTCCCCTTTTGCAACTTTTTGAGACCCTGAAGTTCATTTAACGGCCGTGTGACCAACGTAACAACTTCGCTTCACAACCGGGGCAAGAAAGATGGTAAAATGGGGCTTAAGCGATGTCTCGCTCAGCGACGGAGATTTGGGGTCCAGTTGTAGCCGTAAGAGGAGGTCTACTCGTATAGGATTTCCTCCTTGAGCAGGGGGTTGGACTAGAAGACCTCCGAGGTCCCTTTCGCCGATAGGAGGGTGGCGCATTGCGCACAAAATCTGCCATTTCGGGTTGCCGAACATTTTCAATTTTTTTTCCCCCGGAGTTCCTCTCGGCTTGAAAGCTTTTGCCGTAGAACAGATATAGAGGAGAGAAATCCTAATATTATTTTTAGTGCTTGGATGATGGCACCGTTGGCGTTTCACAGCTTCCGTGCTTGTGAATCCAGTGGCATTCCTCGCAAACGTTTCGGGGGAAAGGAGGTTAAAAATACAGAAGTTTGTTTTTTCCCCTTTCTATTCTTAAGCGTCGGTAATTTAACCAAAGGATTTACTCCAGCTGGACAACTTGGACCAAAGGGGTGGATTTCAACTCCCAGAATTCCCCAGCCAGCTTCCCCTAGCCCAGGGGTGTCCAAACTTGGGAACTTTAAGACTTGTGGACTTCAAGTCCCAGAATTCCCCAGCCAGCCATGCTGGCTGGGGAATTCTAGGAATTGAAGTCCACAAGTCTTAAAGTTCTCAAGTTTGGACACCCCTGGGCTAGGATATTTGGGCTGGGCCTTTGGGGATCACTCCGCTTGGGTGGTTTTCTCGTAGACGTTTTATGACCCAACTAGGGAACGTCATCAGTAGCATCAAGTCCACAAGTCTTAAAGTTCCCAAGTTTGGACACCCCTGCCCTAGCCCACCCTTCAAGAGATGTGCTGAAAATGACCAAAAACATTCCAAGAAGCCGCGATCCAGATGGCTGGGGAATTCTGGGACTTGAAGTTGGTCCCTCTTGTCCAAGTTGCCAAGCTGGAGAAAAAAAATGCTTTGACATGAATGAGAATTTTTTTTAAAAAAAACTTTTATTTTGACTCTCCATCCCGGCTAACGCTTGTCACGAAATTATCCGACGTTTGCAAATGTTATTTATTGTTTTTCTCTCTAAACTGCGGCTCTTCGTTGCTTTTTAAACCCCCCCCGGGGGGGGGACACCGCTTCCCCCTCCCCCAAAAAACCCAGGGTGCCTGAAGCTTTCTATTCTATTTCTCCAAACATCCCCCCCCCACCCCAGGGTTTCCAAGCTGTTGTATAATAAGGAATATAATTTTAATCGAAGCCCTTCCCGGAAGGTCCAAAATATCCCGTGCTTTTTTTCATGTTTCCTCCCTAAGGTACAGTAGTTTGGGCCTGTCTCTTGTAAAGATTGAAGTGCAAACGCCATCCTTGGTGTGCAAATATTCCCCAGGACGGTCCCAAATCTCTCTGGGCAGACCCAGCCGCTGTCCCCAGCCCACCTTTCAGGAGATACGCCGAAAATGACCATAACATTCCAAGAAGCCGCGATCCAGATTTTGGCCAGTTAGACACAGGCACCCACACACACACACCCCGCTGCCCCCAGCCCACCCTTCAGGAGATACGCTGAAAATGACCACAAACACTTATGACTTAGATGGGAAACTCTGGATGTTGTGGCTGTTGTTTGACCTCGAACGTGTCGTCCCTGCGATGGGAGCGGAAAAGCTTTGGCGAAAAGCAAAACAAGTCAAGCCGGAGATAGGTTTGCAAAAAAAAAACAAAAAAAACAAAACAGAAACAAGCCAGCCAGCCAGCTGCCGGGCTGTGGACAAAATGCAGATTATTTTGTTATTCCAACCGTCGAAGGGAGGCGGGGGGCACTCGGATCTGCGAACGGTTTTGATTTGGGGTGAGGGGGCCCCTCTCTTGTCTGTCTGTCTGTCTATATGTCTGTGTATCTATTATCTTTGTCATCTATTACCTACTGTCTTTCTATCTATCATCTATCTATATCTATCTATCTAATCTATCATCTATATCTATCCAACCATCCATCTATTTATATCTATCTATCTATCTATCTATCTATCTATCTATCTATCTATCTATCTTTATCTATCTAATCTAATCAGTCAATCTATCTATCTATCTATCTATCTATCTATCTATCTATCTATCTATCATCTATATCTATCCATCCATCCAACCAACCATCCATCTATTTATCTATATCTATCTATCTATCTATCTATCTATCTATCTATCTATCTATCTATCTATCTATCTTTATCTATCTAATCTAATCAGTCAATCTATCTATCTATCTATCTATCTATCTATCTATCTATCTATCTATCTATCATCTATATCTATCCATCCATCCAACCAACCATCCATCTATTTATCTATATCTATCTATCTATCTATCTATCTATCTATCTATCTATCTATCTATCTTTATCTATCTAATCTAATCAGTCAATCTATCTATCTATCTATCTATCTATCTATCATCTATATCTATCCATCCATCCATCCAACCAACCATCCATCTATATCTATCTATCTATCTATCTATCTATCTATCTATCTATCTATCTATCTATCTATCTATCTATCTATCTAATCTATCATCTATATCTATATATCCATCCATCCATCCAACCATCCATCTATTTATATCTATCTATCTATCTATTATCTCTCTCTCTTTATCTCTCTCTCTCTCTATCTGTCTACCATCTCTCTCTCTCTCTCTCTTTATCTATCTCATCTATCTATCATCTATTTATTTATCTATCTACAACCTCTCTCTCTTTATCTCTATCTACCATCTCTCTCTCTTTATTTATCTCATCTATCTATCTATTTATCTCATCTATCTATATCTATCTATCTATCTATCTATATTTCTATCTATCTATCTATCTATCTATCTATCTATCTATCTATCTATCATTTATCTATCTACCATCTCCCTCTCTCTTTATCTCTATCTATCCATCCATCCACCCACCCACCTACCTATCTATTTATCTATTTATTGTCTGTCTGTCTGTCTGTCTGTCTGTCTGTCTAGTCCAGTGATGGTGAATCATTTTGGCAGCAAGTGCCCAAACCAGAATGCCCTTGGATGTGAGTGTGCGCATTCACCGCATCATTTCGGGCCATTTTCAGGTCTTTTTCCGGGCCGTTTTCAGGCCAAAAACTGCCAGAAGAGCAGCTGGTGAGGGCACACATGCCCAGAGAGAGGGCTGGGCATGCCACCTGTGGCACGCATGGCACAGGTTTGCCCTCACGGATCTAGTCTGCCTCTTATCTCTCTGTCTGTATCCCTCCATTATCTATATGTTATCTATCAGTCTGTCTCTCTCTCTCTCTCTCTCTCTCTCATCTATTATCTATGCCTCTGTCCTTCGCTATCATTTATCACTATAGCTATCATGTATCATATCTCTCTGTTTATTTATCATCTATTATCTGGGTCTGTTTATATCTATCTATATCTGTCTGTCTATCTGTTTATCTATCATCCTATCTATCTATCTATCATCTACCTCTCTCTCCTATCCATCTTTTTTGTGTCTTTCTCTCCTCTTTTCTCCATCTTTTTCTATCATTATTTTTCACCTTTTCTTTCTCTTTCTTTCTGTCCCTCCATCTTTCTTTTTCTCTCTGTCTCTCTTTCTCTGTTTCATTCTCTCTCTTTATTATCTATCCATCTATTTTCTGTCTTTCTCTCCTCTTTTCTCCATCTTTTTCTCTATCATCCTTTTTCACTTTTTCTTTCTCTTTCTCTCTGTCTCTCCATCTTTCTTTTTCTCTCTGTCTCTCTGACTGTTTCATTCTCTCTCTCACTTATCTATCTATTTTCTGTCTTTCTATCCTCTTTTCTCCATCTTTTTCTCTTATCATTCCTTTTCACTTTCTTTCTCTTTCTCTGTCTCCATCTTTCTTTTTCTCTCTGTCTCTCTGACTGTTTCATTCTCTCTCTCTCTTTATTATCGATCCATCTATTTTCTGTCTTTCTCTCCTCTTTTCTCCATCTTTTTCTGTATCATTCTTTCTCTCTCTCTCTCTCTCTCTCTCTCTCTCTCTCTCTCTCTCTCAGTTTATTATCTATCCATATATTTCTGTCTGCCTATTTTTCAGTCTGTGTTTGTTTGTGTGTGCTGTCTCACTGTCTCTTAGATTTATTTGCTTCCCTCCTGTGATTCTGGGCAGTTTACAATAAAACAATATTTCCTTTTCTTCCGCAGAGGGTCCAGCCCAGCCCCCTTGGGAGGAAGCAGCATGAAGAGCAGCGAATGCCCAAGTGCCCGCTAGGTCTGGCCAACTTGTCTAGGTAAGACAATGTCCTTCCCTTGGTCACTTATTTTTGTGGGTCTTGCCAAGGTCTCCATTAGGCAGAGGGCCTTGGCCTGCTTGGGGGGGGTCAGGACCGCCTTTCCCCAGATCCCCCCCCCCTTCCGGCGTGGTCCTCCAGCTAGGCGCCCCAGATCGACGCCTGGCAAGGGCATCCCTTGGCAAGGTCTGGTCTAGCCCACACCGTCTCTATGGAAATGGCGGGTTTCCTGTTCTGATCTCCATAGCAACCAGGGATGTATCTAGGCCAGCTGCTCTTTCTCCACGGCAATGGTGCCAGGATGTAGGCCGGACCCCAAATTGAGGCCTTGACAACCAATGTCTGCTTCCGGGGGGGGGGTGTGTGTGTGTCCGTTATGGGGCATCTCTTCCTCTTGACCCCCCCCCCCTTTTTTCTTTTTTTTTTAGCTTCTCAACCCCTTCCACTATAATTTGTTTGACTTTCCTTCTTGGTGAAATTTCCTACTTTTTGGGGAAAAATAAGAAGTTTCACCTTGCAGGCTTGGAACGATGCTAGGCCTGCATCCCGTTGCCGTGGCAACGTCGAAGGCAGCCATGCTTTTGTTCCTCACTTCCTGCTGGGGGGACTACAACTCCCAGCATTCCCAGCTAGGCCAGGCGAGAGCCATAACCCCAGACATCGGAAGAACCCACTGGGTTTGGGGGGGGATGTATCCGTGTCCAGCAAGGCTGATGATGGCTTGCCAAGTTTGCTAATCTCGGTCAACGTTGGAGTTTCTAACTGAGTTTCCTCCACTGAGGATGGGGATGGGACTGAGACAGCCCAATAGATTCTCCGCTCAGCTTCGAGTCGGTTTCCGTAATGGGGAGGGGGTCTTCGCAAAGGGGAGAACAACCACCTGCGTTGACCCCTCCCCTCCCCAATTGTCTACTCGGCCAATTGCAATTGTGCAAATTTTAACGCCATGCCTAAGTGTCCGTGGGGCAAAACATCAGATGCAACCAGCGTCGGACGTACAGTAGGTTGGCTTTGGAGGTCGGAGGAGGGGTTTGTCTTCAAACATGGGCGACTTTGAAGACTTGTGGACTTCAACTCCCAGAATCCCCCAGCAGGCAAGGGTTTCCTATATTTAAAAAAAGTCCAATCCTAGCTCAGCTGGATTGCAAGCATTCTGGATCGCGGCTTCTTGGAATGTTTTGGACATTTTCTAGCGCGGAAGAGAGTTGCGAGGTGGCACACGCCGCAGAGGGCAGGGATGTTGCCCAAAAAATGCCCTCCTCCCATGTAATGGCATCATTTAATGGAAAGGGCAGACACCTCCCCTCCCCTTAATTCTTCAACTCCCAGAATCCCCCAGCAGGCAAGGGTTTCCTATATTAAAAAAAAATTCAATCCTGACTCAGCTGCATTGCAAGCATTCTGGATTGCGGCTTCTTGGAATGTTTTGGTTATTTTCTAGCGCGGAAGAGAGTTATGGTGTGGCACACGCCGAAGAGAGCAGGGGGGGTTGCCAAGAAAATGCCCCCCTCCAATGTAATGGCATCATTTAATGGAAAGGGCAGACACACACACACACCCCTCCCCGTTAATTCTTCTAGGCCAGGGATCTCCAAACATGGCAACTTTTTAAGACTTTAAGGACTTCAACTCCCAGAATTCCCCAGCTTGGGAAGACAATTTCCCAGAATTCAGCACAGATAGGACAAGAGCTGAAGGTGGATAGACTAACCTTTATTGCATTAAAAAAAAACTCTTAATAGATGGTGGGAATGCAGTAGACGTAATATATCTTGAAGTCGGGGGGGGAGGAGACTGGCTGGGGAATTCTGGGAGTTGAAGTCCACAGGTCTTAAAATGGCCGAGTTGATGTAGGATCACTGGGAATTAGCATCCTTTGGCACCGATTTTTTTTCCTAGATTGCTTTCATTAACTTTATAGCAGGGTCTCCAACCTCGGCCACTTGGAAGACTTGCGGACTTCAACTCCCAGAATTCCCCAGCTAGGGAAGGATTTCCCAGAATTCAGCATGGATAGAGGACAAGAACCAAGGCGGCTGGATTATCTTTATTGCAATTTTTGGTAAGGGTAACTTTCTTAATCGAGGGTGGGTATGCAGTAAACATAATATAGCTTGATATTCAGCAAAAATGGGGGGCCGCCGGGGGGGGGGAGAACCCGGTTGGGGAATTCTGGGAGTTGAAGTCCACAAGTCTAAAAAGCCGCCATGTTTGGAGACCCTTGGTCTAAAAGACAGGATAAGTGTGGAAATTAACCCTACTATAGGTACTATAGAAATACAACCGTTCATTTAGCACTGGGGGAAAAAGTGACTTATAACCAGTCCTCGGACTTGCAACCATTAGAGTCATAGGATCAAAATTTGGGTGATTGGCAATCCCAGTACATTTACAACAGTTGCAGAATCTCGGGGTGACGTGACCCCCGTTTGTGACCTTCCCAAGCAGCTTCCGACAAGCAGAGTCAACGGCCGGGGGGGAGGGAGAGCCAGATTCGCTTAACGGCCACATGATTCACTTAACAACTGAAGGGATTTGCTTAGCAACTGTGCCCAAGTGTAAGCTGCAATGTTAGCAACGTAAGTTGTGGTCCTCGACTTACAACAGTGACCGTTCAAAGTTACAACGGCACGGGGGGGGAGGGACTTAGGACCGTTTTTCACACGGCGGTCGGAGCGTCCTCGGGGTCACGGGATCCAAATTCAGACCCTCGGCAACTGACTCGTATTTATGACGGTGGCCGTCTCTCAGTGTGGGTGTCTCACGCGATCCCCTTTTGCACCCCGCAAAATCAAGGGGAGGGCGTCCGATTCACTTAACAACCCTTGCGGTTCACTTAGCACCGGCAGGGATTTGCTTAACGCCCGTGGCAGGAAAGGTCGTAAAACGGGGCGAAGCTCCCTTGTCCTGCCGAACGACGTAAATGTTGTCTTCGACTGCAGCCGTAAGTCGGGGACTGCCTGTTCAGTCCACGTCCTGTGGGTGGGCCCTGTCTTAGGGGGGCTTCCATCCCTTTTGGAATGGAATTGGGCCCATTTTTCAGAGGGGTAAAACTGAGGCCCGGCACGAGAAGCTTCATTTGAGGGCGCCATTCCACCCTCACCGCCTCGTCTCCGCCGGTTCTCCTCCCTGGGTTTTTTCCCCTCAGCGGAGGATCGAGATCTTTATTTAACTTTCCTCCGCGTTTATGGCATTTTTCTGAGGAGGAGGAGGCCGGTTTAGCCAAGGTCATTTCTTGGCCTGGTATATCGACCCAGGGATGAGGTGCCATTTGGTGCCCATGGCAGGCGAGGGGAGCAGGCTTTAAAGGGTGGGGATTAGCAGGCAGCGTTCTTCAGCCCCGATTTATTTTACTTTATTTTATTTTTTCATTTATCAAGGAAGCCAACCGAACAAAGCAGCTGCCTCTCCAAATTAGAAAAAAAATCTTTTTCTCTCTCTATCTCTTTCTCTGTCTGCCATTCTCTCTCTTCTCTCTCTGTCTCTCTCTCTCTCTTTCCCTTTCTCTCCCTTTCTCTTTTCTCTTTTTCTCTCTTTTCTCTTTCTCTTTTCTTCCCTCCCTCTTCCTCTTTCTCTCTGTTTCTCCTTTTCTTTTGTCTTTCCCTCTTTTTATCTTTTTCTTTCCTTCTCTCTTTCCCTCTATCTGTCTCTCCCTCTCTTTTCTTCCTCTGTTTCACTTTCATTTTCTCTTCCTTTCTTTTTATCTTTCTGTGTCTTTCTTTTTCCCCTCTGTTTCTCTGTCTCTGTCTCTTTTTCTTTTCTCTATCTTTCTTTGTCTCTCTCTCTTTCCCTTTCCCTCCCTTTCTCTTCTCTTTTTCTCTCTCCTTCCCTCCCTCTCTCTTTTCCTCTTTCTGTTTCTCTTTTCCTCTTTCTGTTTCTCTCTTTCCCTTTCTCACTCCTCCTCTCTCTTGTTCTTTCTGTTTCTCTTTTTATTTTCTCTTTCTTTCCCTTTCTCTTAATCTCTCTATCTCGCCCTCTGTATCTCTGTCTCTCTCTTTTTCTCCTTCTCTTTTTCTCTCTGTTTCCGTTTCTCTTTTCTCTCTTTTTTCCTTTTTTTCTTCCTTCCTTTCTCTTCCTTTTCTCTCTTTCTCCATCCCTCTCTCTCTCTTTCTCTTTTTCTCTCTCTGTCCCTCTTTCTCTCTCTCTCTCTCTCTCTCTCTCTTCCTCCCTCCGTCTCTCTCTCTCTCTCTCACTCACTTTCTCTCTCTCTTCCTCCCTCTCTTTCTCTCTCCCTCTCTCTGCCCTAGCAGCGTTCTGCTTCTGCCTTTGCCATTCGTTTTCCATGTTGGTGCAACAATCGGCTGTTGTTCTCCCCCCACTTCCCCGCCCCCCCCCTTTGCCGCTCCCCATCCAATCTGCTTACATCAGCCTCGGTGACTCACAAGCAGCCCAGCTCTATAAAAAACCCCACTCGGCTCCTCTCCTCTCCTCTCCCCTCCCTTTTTTCCCCTTAATCTGCTTGGGCACGGTGCCATCTCTACGTGCCCAATTCCACCACCTCTGCCTGCAGCCAAAACGGGGAACCCTTCAGCTATCTTCCCTCCGGGGCCTTCGCACGTTGTGTGGGCACGGGGTGTGTGTGTGCGTGCAATTTCTTTTTTTTTCTTTTCTTTTCCTGGCTCTTTTGCCCCTCTCCTGGCACACGCTTCCTCCTTCTCATCCGGGTGGAAAGGTTCGCCAGTGCGTGCGTGCGTGTGTGTGTGAAGTGTGCAGTGTGTGAAAAATAAAAAGTGACCCTTCCAGATTGTGAGGTCCTTGATACTCCCTGAACTGGGTGGTTTCCTTGCAGACGTTTCGTGACCCAACTAGGGAACATCATCAGTGCTAGAAGGGAGTGGGGTTTGTGGAATGATGGAGGCAGAGGAGGAGGAAGAAGGAAAGGACTGTGGGCTTCTTGGGGGTCTCAGAGCTGGGTGGTTTCCTTGCAGACGTTTCAGGACCCAACTAGGGAGCTTCATCAGTGCTCAAAGGAAATTGGGGTAATGAGCTCATACACTGATGATGTTACCTCGTTTGGTAGTGAAACGTCTGCAAGAAAATTACCCAGCTCAGAGAATCCAAAGACTCCTCCTCCTCCTCCTCCTCCTCCTCCTCCTCCTCCTCTTCCTTCTCCCCCTCCTCCTCCTCCTCCTCCTCCTCACAAACCCCACTCCCTCCTAACACTGATGATGTCACTTACTTGGGTCATGAAACGTCTGCAAGAAAACTCAGCTGAGAGAGCACCAAGGATCTCACAGTCACCCTCCTCCTCCTCATTCCTGCAACCCACCCCTTCCTCCTAGCACTGATGATGTTACCTAGTTGGGTAGTAAAGCAAAAAAAAAAAAAAAACCCAGCCAAGCTCAGAGATCACCAAGGACCCAGCAGTTTTCCTCTTCTTCTTCTTCCTCCTCCTCCCTTCCCTCCCAGCACTGATAACGTTCCCTAGTTGGGTCATGAAAAATCTGTAAGAAAACTGCCAAGCTCAGAGATTGCCAAGGACCCCACAGTCCTCCCCCTCCCTCTCTGTCCAATCTACAAACTCCCACCACCAACTTTCTAGTCCTGATGATGTTTCCTAGTTGGGTCGTGAAACGTCTGCAAAGAAAACACGCGTGCTTAGAGAGCAACCGAGGAGCATTTTCGGGAAAAACCGCACAGGTTCCCAAGGAGTGCGCCACCTCTCAAACTTTCTCTTTTTGGGGGACTTTTGGAGTCATTAAAGTGTTAGCCAATCACCTGAAGGAATCTTGCATCACCTTTTCCGACACACACACATTTTTTGGGGGGGAGGGTGAAGCTTCAACGAGCTTTCGACGTTCGCTTCGCTCCTTAGGTTGGGGGGGGGGCTGTTTATGGGGCGTCCTTCCCCGTGAAGTGAAGAGCTTCGCGCTGTGGGGAAATTGTAGTCAACCGGACTACATCTCCCAGGAACCCCTGCGCAGTGCCCAGGGAGCGAGGGATGCTGGGAGATGGGGTTCCACCTTCTCTGCCCAACTTAGAAGACGTTTATGGATGGTGAAATCCTACGCGGCTGGAGACCAAAGGGTCTGTAGGCCGGAGGATCTCCTCGGATCTCCCCAGATCCCTTGTGATCGTCGGAAAGTTGTGTTCCCAGGGGCATCTGAAAAAGATCAGCAGCTTCGCCAACCTATAAGTAGAAGGACGCGATGCCCGGATGTTTTTTGGGGTGTATGTTTGCGTCTCTTGCTATCGGCACCCTACTGGCAAACGCAAAACTTTGGCACTGAACCTCTGGCAACGGTGTGTGTGTTTCCTCCGATGGTCCCACGTCTACCTCCTGCCCGCCGCCGCAACATCCAGTTTTGACTGCCGCATCAACACACCCACCCCTCCTCAAATCTCTGCTCCCCCACCCCACGGCGCCCTCCCCTTCCCCCTCCTCTCCTTCTCCCTGCTCCATCCCGGCCTGTTTCCATAGAAACCCCCTTTCCGTTTGGATACTCCCGTCACTGGCAGGAAGGGACGCTGAGCGTGTGTGTGTGTGAGTGAGTGCGTGAGAGAGAGAGAGATCCACTTACGGGGAGAGAGAGAGAGAGAGAGAGAGAGAGTAGAGAACGTGGCTCCCGGAATGATTGATACCGGGCGATACACCCCTTTCTGTCGTCACATGCGCTGGCGCGCACACCTGCCCACCTGTCTCTTCTGCTGTGTGCAAATGCGCTGGCTTTTATGATATCCCGGGCGAGAGGAAGAGAAGCCGAGCCGAGGAAAGAGTGAGGGTACGGCTTGGGTGGGCCAGAACGGGCAGCGCCAACCTTCGGTGCGAGAGAAACCCCAGGCTGCCTTTGGGATGAGAGACACAATCCGTTTGGGGTGCCCGAGTCCAAACGGACTGGACGTAGCTTTTTCAGCTGGACATGGTGTCCTTCGGCCATCTTAAGGCTGCCAGGAAGGGTGCAGAAATGGCCCCGGGGAAAGCAAGAATGGAGCAGCCAAATGGCATCTCGCGAAGGAGCGTAGGTATCTGCCCGTGGCAGGCCAGGCTTGGAAAACAGCAAGACCTGTGTCTCACCCACTGGCTTGCCAAAGTTGGCAACTTCCTGTCACTCCTTCTGCAGCCTTTCCGGATTCCAGAAAGCGCCATCTCAAGAGTTGCTTAACTCTCGTTCCCGAAATGAGAACTCCAGTTTCTCGTTCCCGAAACGAGAACTCCAGTTTCTCGTTCCCGAAATGAGAACTCCAGTTTCTCGTTCCCGAAACGAGAACTCCAGTTTCTCGTTCCCGAAACGAGAACTCCCAGTAGGCTCCTGTTTGATTTTCCGGCCTCCCTGCTCCAGGGAAACCTCTCTAGGCCCGCAGCCATTGGTCTCCTCCGAATCCGCAAATGTTTTGTAATCGTCTCTTAAGTGGTTTCTCGTGGCGGCAGGGAGACACGGCTTGGCATTTGACCCAACTTTTTGCATTTCTCGTTTCCCTGAGGCGGCATGAATTTGCACCGGGGTGGGTGGGTGGGTGGGGACTTTCTTCACTTGGGGGGGACTAGACGGAGCAGTATTTTTTCACCTTGGCAACTTTAAAACAGGTGGACTTCAACTCCCAGAATCCCTCAGCCATCCGATCCCTTTTCCATTTAATCGTCACTCTGTGTGGTCCACATTTAACCACTTTATTCATTCAGCTCGTCAAGCGTTATTTTTTCCCCATTTGACCAAAATCAAGATATATTACATCGACCGCATTCCCGCTATCTATTTCAGAAGTTTCCCCTCCCCGATTTGAGGGGGGATTCTGAGAGTTGGTCCTCCCATCTTAAAGTTGTTGAGATTAAGGCTGTGATAGAGACCCCTGAACTCCACAATCCAGGCTCCCCGTCGTCTTCCCCAGTTTTCCTGATGTCACAACACCGTTGTCTCTCCTTTTCACCGTAGGTCCGAGGCAGCACAATGGCTTCAGTGGTGGAGCTGACGGACAACAGCCATCCCACGTCCCTGCTGATCCAGTTGAACGAGCAGCGGCTGCGCGGACAGTTCTGCGACATCACCATCATCGCCGAAGACACCAAGTTCAAGGCCCACAAAAATATCCTTGCTGCCTCCAGCCCGTACTTCAAGGAGGTCCTGTCCGAGGAATCGGTGTGTCGCCATCCTAGCCAGATCCTGGAGCTTCCTGACATCCAGGCCAAAGTCTTCTCGGACATCTTGAACTTCATTTATAATTCTCGGCTCTCGGTGCCTAGTCCAGCCGTCGCCAAGGAGATTGGGGCGGTGGGCCGACGGCTGGGCATCTCCCGCTTGGAGAACCTGGATGACCCCTTGGGCGAGGTCAAAATGGACAGTCCTGGCATGGCCTCCACTCGAGGGTGCAGTTCGCCCATTGACCTCACCTGCCCTTCTCGTTCCGCGGAGGCTCCCAGTCCTGTTTGCTTGCAGGATTTGTCCAAAGCGTACAGCCCCAGACAGGACCCCCACCCGGACTCCGAAACCGAGACCGCCAAGATCCTCTACAACCTGAGCTCCGTCGCAACCGTACCACCCGCCTCCTCCGATCTGACATTCATGCTGAAGGAAACCGTCGGTTGGGACCACAACCTCTCCGGGACTCCTCCGGCCGCCTCAATCAACACAAATGACGGAGCGCCGGCGTCAGCCTCTTCTTCCTCGCCTGCATCCCCCTCCGGGGCTTCCTACCCAGCCAGCAGCACCTTCTGCTGCGGAAGCTGCAACCGTTCCTTCACGACGTCTTCGGCCCTCGGCCTCCACATGAAGCTCCACCGGACGCGGCGCTCGCTCTCCTGCCGCCACTGCGGCAAAAGCTTCATCCACATCAAGCGGCTGCAGACGCATGAAGTTCTATGCAAGGAGGGGGAGAAACCCAAGGAGGGCGGCTCTGCAGACCAGCCGCCCGCCAGTCCAGAGTTACCTTCCAAGCCGACGGTAGCAGCCGCGGCATCTTCCAAAAAGGCTATGCTTTTCCGCCACCGGGGGCCGCCACGGGTGGATTATCTCTCAGACCAAGACCACTTTGTCAAAGTGGTAGACGGGCACATCATCTACTTCTGTACTGTCTGCGAGCGGTCCTACATGACCCTGTCCAGCCTCAAGCGTCACTCCAACGTCCATTCCTGGCGCCGGAAGTATCCGTGCCGCTACTGTGACAAGGTGTTCGCCTTGGCCGAGTACCGCACCAAGCACGAGGTCTGGCACACCGGGGAGCGCCGCTACCAGTGCATCTTCTGCTGGGAGACCTTTGTAACCTACTACAACCTGAAGACTCACCAGAAAGCTTTCCACGGCATCAATCCGGGCCTCATCTCTTCCGAGAAGACCCCCAACGGGGGCTACAAGCCGAAACTGAACGCCTTGAAACTCTACCGCCTGTTACCCATGCGCTCCCAAAAGAGGCCGTACAAGACATACAGCCAGGCGGTGGTCCCCGAGGACCTTCTGCACCCAGCCCACGCCGTGCCCATGACGCTGGGCGAGGGCGACTCCTTGGATGGAAACTTGGTCTCCTCCTTGAGTGCTAGTGAGGTGGCTTCTGTGTTCGCCACCAAGAACGCCTCTTTAGAATTGCCAGAGGCAGACCAGGGCCACCCGCAGGAAACGACGAGCACCCAGGACAAGTCCGTACTTCCGGCTACCGGTGAGGAGGACCAATTGGAGAAGCCTCCCCGGTCTTTGAGCACAGAGGCTCCCACCGTCATCGCCTACGGGCACCCCACCTCTTCGGTGATCGTTCACAGCACCTCGGTGAAAGCCCAGGCGCCTTCCGTGATCACGTACAACAGCACATCCTCCAGCACCCCGTTGAACCCGGGGACTCCCCCGTCGCTGTCCCAATCGGCCTCTTCTCCAGTTGTTACCAAACCCATCAAGAAGCAGATCCTGAGGGAGTACATCCAGTCCCAGAAGATGGAGGAACAGGCTTCGGAAGAGGACGGCAGCGAGCAGGGGTTCAAGGCACGGGGATCCCGATCGGGGCGCACCATGACTTACATGGCGAAACCAGCCTGTGTGGGAGCTGCATCCGAAAGCCGCGCAGCTCCCCTCTGCCAAATAACAGTCCGCATCGGCGAGGAAGCCATCGTCAAGCGGCGCATCTCTGAAACAGACCTCATGCTTGACAAGAGCAGCCGGGCGGGAGGCCGACGCCTGGATTTTGCCCGCGACCAGAGCGCCGAGAAACCGCACCATGCCCTGCTGCCTCCAACGCTCCACGGCAAGTGGGCCGAGAGGGTGTTTGTGAACGAGAGCGGCGAGGAGGACAGCGACCGCGGAGACACGGAAGACCAACTCTGGCGCCCCTACTACAGCTATAAACCCAAACGGAAGGCCGGGGGCGGCAGCGGCGCCAGCAACACCCTGCCAAAGATGAAGAAGTCGCGGTGGCGACACAAGCTGCGATCCCTGCGCTGGATGAAGCGATCGGAGGAAACCAAGGAGGGGGGCAGCGCAGGGCCCCAGCGTCTGGGCTCCGCCGAAGTATCCGGGGGACAGGGAGCTGCCTCTGACCGGGATGAGATGGACCAGCCGATCAAAGTGGGGGGCGGGCGGGGCACCGAATGGAAGCACAAGTGTGGCATTTGCGGCAAACTTTTCTCCGCCCTCAAGAAACTGAGGAAGCACGAACGGGTACATGGACGGCTTGCCAAGGATGACCAGGCCCTGCCGGTTTTGGCGGCCACCCCACACCGTGTAGGCCGCAAGCCTCTGCTGAAGTTTGCCTGCGCCCACTGCACAAAGGTCTGCAAGACCGCAGCGGCCTTGAGTCGCCACATGAAACGGCACGAGGGCCAAGAGGAGGCCCCTCTGCCAGTGCTTACCACGGTCATCGCTTATTCCAAGAAGGCCACTGAGGTTCCCCTGGCCACCTCTCCACCGGTGGTCAAGGAGGAGGAGACCACCCAGGAGATGCAGGTGTCGTCTTCCAGTGGGGAGGCGCCCGGAGGCCAGGCAGAGGTTCCCGAGGAGGGCTGTGTGGAAATGGAGCCCTGTGATGGGCACACGCTGGGCCCTCTTCCCGAAGACGAAAACCTGTCACCGCAGGGGGCAGACAAGTCTCCTTTCCATGAGGAGGTGCCCGCTCACTCGCCCTCGCTACAGGCCACCACGACCACCACTAGCCTTGCCGATCTGCCCCCAGATCTGCCCCACTCTCTTCAAGACCCCGTCATCTCTCACACGGGCCTGGTCCAGAAAGAGATCCTGGCGTCCCAGGAGATGGAAGGCGACCGATACCCTGTCCAGGAGTACCCCTTGCCGCTGCTGGTGCCCGGGAGTTGCCGAAGCAGGAAGGATGTGGAAGACAAGCCCTCGTTTCTTGCTTACCCCAGCGCCATCCAGTTCAACGCCCTAGGCAAGGCCGGGAGCAGCAGCGGCGATGGCAAAGTCAGCTTCTACCCTGACCCGTACCCGCTGATGTACGGGCACCAGCTCCTGGCTGCCTACCCATACAATTTCACCCTGCCGGTGGCTTTGAACATGGTCATCCCAGACGACAAGGGTCAAGCCTTGCCGTTCCTGCCCAACGTCTTCAGTTACTCGATGAACCCTTGCCGGGGTGTGGTGGGGCACGAGGGCCCTCCGGCATCCCATGGGGGCCTGGGGATGGGCAGTTCGGCTCGGGAGGGCCGAGGCGAGCCGGCGGCGCCCGAGCGGCTGAAGAAAGGCGGGCTCCTTTGAGGGACGGCCCTCCAGGACGGAAAAGGGGCACCGGATTACGCTCGGTGGAAGAAAGGCAAGGCGGGAGAATGTGCCGACCTCCGCCCCTCTTCGTTTCTGAGAAGGGAGGGGGGGTGTGTGCTTATGAGAACCGGTGTGGGGGGGTTGTGAAGGCGGAGGGCCCCCCCAAAACTGGGGCAGGTAGAAGAGAGAAACCCCCCCTTCCTATCAGTGGCATTTCACATGGGACGTGTGTCGTAGAGAAGACTTCTAAAAAAAAATAGCAAAAATAGGTACAGGGTACCCTATTCCCCCCCCTCCCACGCTCCCACTCCCCCACGCCTGGTTCCTAACACCCCCCTACTTATGAATGTTGTTTGTAGACACAAATAAGAGTGAATTTGCACAAGGAACCGTTCGTTACCCCCCTCTTCACTCCCCTCTCCCAGGCCTGTTTTTTCCCCAGCTCCTGACCCCTTTTCGCCCCTCCTCTGTACTTTTGCTGCTGGGGGGGGGAAGGAGGGGGGTGGAAGGGGGCCAAGCTAGTTTGAAAGAAGTAGCCTCTTTAATGTAGCTCCTCCCCTGCTGTTGGGGACGCCAGCCGACCTTTCCTCCCTCCCCCCTACTAGGGCGGGTGTGTCTCCTTTGAGTACCCTTCCTCTTCCTCTCCTCTCTGCTGTTGGCTTATCCTCCTCCCTTCCTCGCCCCTCTGCTGTTGGGGGGTCCTCTCTGCAGACTCTCTCCTCTACTACTGGGATGTGTGCAGACCTCTCCACCCTGCTGTTGGGGGGGGGGGGGGTTGAAGATCCTTCCTCTGCCTCTCCACCCTGCTATTGGGGTTTCTGCAGATCCTCTTCCTTTCCTCTGCTGTGGGGTGTCCCCTCTGCAGACCTCCTTCCTCTTAACATTCAAGGGTCTGTCAACCCCTTCCCCTTCCTCTCCACCCTGCTGTTGGGGTGTCCCCTCTGCAGACTGCTTCCCCCGGTATTGGGGTATCCTTCCTCTGCAGACCCTCTCCCTCCCTCTCCCCCATTATTGGGGTATCCTTCCTCTGCCGATCCCCTCTACCTCCCTCTCCCCCATTATTGGGGTATCCTTCCTCTGCCGATCCCCTCTACCTCCCTCTCCCCCATTATTGGGGTATCCTTCCTCTGCCGATCCCCTCTACCTCCCTCTCCCCCATTATTGGGGTATCCTTCCTCTGCTGATCCCCTCTACCTCCCTCTCCCCCATTATTGGGGTATCCTTCCTCTGCAGACCCTCTCCCTCCCTCTCCCCCATTATTGGGGTATCCTTCCTCTGCTGATCCCCTCTACCTCCCTCTCCCCCATTATTGGGGTATCCTTCCTCTGCAGACCCTCTCCCTCCCTCTCCCCCATTATTGGGGTATCCTTCCTCTGCCGATCCCCTCTACCTCCCTCTCCCCCATTATTGGGGTATCCTTCCTCTGCTGATCCCCTCTACCTCCCTCTCCCCCATTATTGGGGTATCCTTCCTCTGCAGACCCTCTCCCTCCCTCTCCCCCATTATTGGGGTATCCTTCCTCTGCCGATCCCCTCTACCTCCCTCTCCCCCATTATTGGGGTATCCTTCCTCTGCAGACCCTCTCCCTCCCTCTCCCCCATTATTGGGGTATCCTTCCTCTGCCGATCCCCTCTACCTCCCTCTCCCCCATTATTGGGGTATCCTTCCTCTGCCGATCCCCTCTACCTCCCTCTCCCCCATTATTGGGGTATCCTTCCTCTGCCGATCCCCTCTACCTCCCTCTCCCCCATTATTGGGGTATCCTTCCTCTGCAGACCCTCTCCCTCCCTCTCCCCCATTATTGGGGTATCCTTCCTCTGCCGATCCCCTCTACCTCCCTCTCCCCCATTATTGGGGTATCCTTCCTCTGCCGATCCCCTCTACCTCCCTCTCCCCCATTATTGGGGTATCCTTCCTCTGCAGACCCTCTCCCTCCCTCTCCCCCATTATTGGGGTATCCTTCCTCTGCCGATCCCCTCTCCTGTTCTTCTCTTCCCCCTGCTCCTCTTTCGGGCCCAGCTCATGCTCTGCTCTCCTCCACTTCGCTGCGCAGCAGCTGGCGGAGCTGAGCTGCGTGCCTCTGTGTGTGTGTGTGTGTGTGTGTGTGTGTGTTGAGGGTGAAGGGGGGGTGGGTGGGATTTGCTGTGCGTGCGATTTGTTTTCCAACTGGCTGGCTGCGATGAATCACATTTTCCTTTTGGGCAGAAGGAAGGCAGCCATGGAAAAGGGAGGGGGGGTCGGGGGGGGAGTAAGTCTTGCCAAGCCAGAGAGGGACGGAAGGACTCTTATTTTTCTTTTCTTTTTCATTTTTTTTTTGGGGGGGGGGGAGTCCCACCTCAGAAAGATGAAAGGGACGGCCAAGTTGTGTCATACCACATCGTCTCCTTCTCCCAGCACACGCACAGAGCGGAAGAGCGAGGAAGAGGGAGGGGGATAATCAATAGATTTGCCCTCCCTGGTTCCCAGCAGCAAAAAACCAACAACAACCCTCCTCCCCTCCCCAACACCCCCCACCTACCCCCCCACCCCAGTATAAACGACCAAGGATCAGCAATAGGTAATTTCAGCTATACATGTAATAATGTTCTCTCTCTCTTTTTTTTTTTTAAAGTAGTGTTACGTTCTGTTTTTCAAAATGGGTGGCCTAGTTTCGAAGAATCTTAACGGGGGCAAATCTCCCCCGGTGAAAACCATGGAGGAAAAGTCTGCAAGATGTGGTGGCGGTGGAGGGGAGGAAGGCTGGAACTGTGGGTCCCAGGAGAAAAGAGAAGGCCGAATAACGACGGTTTGTCGTGGACCGCACACAAAAACTCAACAGCGCAGAGCCCCCCACTTCTCCGTCCCCGAGACTCCAATCTCCCCCCAAAACGAGCACCCCTTTTTTCCCCTTCTCTTGCTGGCCCCTCCCCTCAACCCCCACCCCCCTAAATATTCCACCTCTATTACATTCCAGGAAAAGAAAACGCCGCATAATTTGGCAGAAATGGGAAAAACAAAACAAAAATGGAGCAAAAACCATCGCCAAGGCTTCGGCCTGGCGAATTCCCCCCCCCCCCAAGTCTTCCTTCGCAATTCAAAACATAAAACACGCTCTCGCGCACACCCCCTTCCCCGATTTTGTTCGGGGGAGGGATGGGGGAGGTTCACCCCCCCCCCAAAGGACCAAAAACCCAGCACATTTTTATCTGACGATTATTTCGGAAGGAAGAATCGCGCAAAAGCGTTCCAAGATTAAAATGCTCGGCGGGGGTTCTCCCTCTACGTTTTTTAAAAATTTTAGATCCGGTTTTTTCCCCCTCCCTTTCTCCTTTTTTTTTATTTAAGGAAGATGGAGGAGGGGAGTCTCCAGAAGGTTGCCAAATTCACCGAGTGAATTACGGGAGTTATAATCCTCATCCCGACCTAAAATGTCGTAGCTCCGTTCATGGCGGCATAACCATCTTCCAAATTTAACTTTGTGTGTGTGTTTCTTTCCTCCCCCCAGCCCCCGCCGCAGGGAAATCACTGGAGGACATTGCCACTCCTCTTCAGTGGAGGGGGGGGGAACCCTTTCAGATAAACCAGTCCCCTCCCCCCATGCCTCTTGCAGGGATCCATGGCCCGCACAGCTCCGCCGTGGAGTTCCCTGGACAGTACACTGCAGAATTCCCCGTGTAGAATCTGGCAGGGGAGTTGTGATTCACGCACCAGGACCGCAACCTTTGAACCCCTGTGCCACCTGCAGAATTGGGAAACCAGGGTGCTGGGGGTGTGCATCACACCTGCCCTCCCCTCCCCCATCTTCTGCACAGCGGCTGGCTCCCGGGACCTTATAAGACAGTGGAAAAATCCCCACGCGAGAGATGATATTGTTTCCACGACGCTCCCCTTTTGGTCGCACTCCAACACGGCAGGGTTTGCGTGCACAGGCAGATCGGATGTGCGCGCGGCCCTCCCTGCTTTGCGGCTGCAGCCGAATCCCACCACGCCACGCACATTTCTGCCCATCCTTTCCCTCTCCCCCACCCCGCAACACTGAGTCCTGTTCCCCCCCCCTCTCCTTTTCTGTCATGATGAGTCTTCTCCCCCCACACTTGGCTCGCCTCGCCAGCCCTTCATGCTCCCGACATCCGATGCATTCCGTGGTTGACAGCAAGCCGCGCTGTGTTGTGCTGCAGGGAGATTCTCGCGCACATTTCCCATCCTGTGCAGCAGGCGCACGGCTCCTTCTGCGCGCTTCCCCTTCCCCCTCGAAGGGTGGGCTACCCAGGGCTGGCATTTTGGAATATGTTAGGGTACTGCCCTTCTCCAATTTTCTCCTGGGATGATGATTATTTTTTGGGAGGGGGGCATAACGCTTGCTTGCAGATCTGGTGTGCAGAGGCCTACAACTAGCAAGGCAGCAGCATACTACTACTCAGCACGAGGAGACGGGAGTCTTCTCAGACCACAGTGGGTTTTTGAATGGGGAGCGCCCCGCATTTCCACCCTCGATTGTATCCTGAGATGGGAGGGCAAGGGTGATGTGGCTGGGCGGAGTGAGAGCATGCGCCAAAGGTATTTGGATCCCTCCTCCTCCCCCAGGGCAGGAGGCTCTGGATTCCGGGGGGGGGGGTGACATTGGGGGAGGGGGGCAGAAGGGGGAAGTCGCTGACATGTACATAGTGGTCGTCTCTCCGATCTTTTGCACTTTGTCACTGGGGGTAGGGGGGGAGCCTCTCCGGTGATTGTTGACCGTTTGCTACTGAATGTAACTCGTCTTTTTATTTTTTATTTTTTAGAAAGCACCTCTAGCTAGTTTTATGGCACTTTAGATATTTTACCGAAAACCTGTTTAAGGAAACTTACAGAAAAGCAAAAAATAAATAAAAATAAATGATGATAATAATAAGAAATAAAAATTAAAAATAGGAGGCGGAAAGTTGAGAGGACAACAAAATCGAGAGTTAGGCGAGAGAGAGAGGGTGGAGCGTGAGAAAGCGGGAGAAGGCAGCCGTTCCAAAATCACGTCGGTCGTCGTCACGAGGACAAATCATCGTTCGTTTGGGTTTTTTTCCTGCCGCTTTTTCCCCCCAGCCCCCCCCCCCCCCCCCGGTCTCTGTTTCAAATTGTGACAGTGTGAGGAATCCGTTAGACAAAATTATCGTATTTATCTTGCTGCATCTTTGTGTGTAATTCAAATAACTTCTTCAGAATAAAACAACAATTATATGTTGATGGGGACAGATGCTCTTCGGAAAGCGCGCCCGACCGACCGCCACCGTTTTCTGACTGGGAGACATAAGAGACAGAAGGGGACTACACAACCCATGTGGGCAGGGAGCGGGGTTTGTGCAAAGGAGGGGGGGAAGAGGGCGAGGAGAAAGGCTGTGGGGTCCTGGGTGCTCTCTGGAGCTGGGTGGTTTTGTTGCAGACGTTGTGGGACCCAATTAGAGAATGTCGTCAGCGATGGTTAACCCCGCCGCCTTCTAGCACTGATGATGTTATCTAGTTGGGTCGTGAAATGTCTGCAAGAAAACCACCAAGTTCAGAGAGCATCAAGGACCCCACAGTTCCTCCTCCTCCTCCTCCTCCCTCAAAGGGCACCAGGGACCCCACAAAGTCTCCTCCTCCTCTTCTTCCTCCTGCTCCTCCTCCTCTCCACAAACCTCACTCCCTTTTAGCACTGATGATGTTAGCTAGATGGGTCGTGAAATGTCTGCAAGAAAACCACCAAGCTCAGAGAGCATCAAGGACCCCACAGTCTTCCTCCTCCTTGTCCCCTCCTCACACCCCACTCCCTTCTAGCCCTGATGATGTTCCCTAGTTGGGTCATGAGACGTCTGCGAGAAAACCACCAAGCTCAGCGAGCACCAAGGACAAAACAGAATTACAGCCTCCACCCGCTACCTTTCCCCCCATTTGCAAGGTCTTCGCCATCTCCCAAACCCCCCACCCAATTCCTCGGCAAATCCAACCCTCGGGGTGCATTTTTGTCTTTCTGTTGTCCAATGAATTGTCGCGTTGGTGGGGTGGGAGGCTACAGAGGAGGGGGCTTCAGGTACCCCCTCCCCTCCGGTCCACCCTCGATGTCCCAAGATGCTGCTTCGGCTACGTTTGACCTGGCCAGGTGGGTCAACATACACACCTAGTAAAGCTGCTTGCATTTGAGGAAGGGTCTTTTCAATTGCTTCAAAAGCTTCTTTTGGGAAGCGGCTAAAGAGCTCCCTTCCCCCCCCCCACTGAAATTCTGTTCCACCCAGCTCTGTGTAGCCCAAAATGGGAACACCTTGGGGGGGGGGTAGGGGGGAAATGGGGTGGTTCCCCCCCTATTTTATGAGCGAAAAGGGGGACCAGGCCCCGTTGCAATAATCACGCATTGGGGCGGGGGGCTTTTCTATAGGGATCAAAAGGGATGGGTGTGACACTCCACTTTGTACATTTGGGGAGGGGGCGGGATTAAAGGGTGTGGGGCTCCAGACAGGCCCCTCCCCTCCTGAAGCCTGGCCAAGAACCAGGGGTCTGGTACTCATTTCCCCCCACAATCCCAATTCATTCCAAGGCTTTAGTAGGCCGGCGTTTCTCGACATTAAGGGTGGAGTTCAACTCCCAGAATTCCCCAGCCAGCAGGGAATTCTGGGAATTGAAGTCTGCCCCTTTTCCCAATCGGAATTGGAGGTATTCTAGTCCAACCCCCTCTGCTCAAGCAGGAGACCCTATCCCATTTCAGACAGATATGTAGTGAAATCAGAATAGGGCTGGAAGGGGCCTTAGAGGTCATCTAGTCCAACCCCCTCTGCTCAAGCAGGAGACCCTATCCCATTTCAGACAGATATGTAGTGAAATCAGAATAGAGCTGGAAGGGGCCTTAGAGGTCATCTAGTCCAACCCCCTCTGCTCAAGCAGGGGACCCTATCCCATTTCAGACAGATATGTAGTGAAATCAGAATAGGGCTGGAAGGGGCCTTAGAGGTCATCTAGTCCAACCCCCTCTGCTCAAGCAGGGGACCCTATCCCATTTCAGACAGATATGTAGTGAAATCAGAATAGGGCTGGAAGGGGCCTTAGAGGTCATCTAGTCCAACCCCCTCTGCTCAAGCAGGGGACCCTATCCCATTTCAGACAGATATGTAGTGAAATCAGAATAGAGCTGGAAGGGGCCTTAGAGGTCATCTAGTCCAACCCCCTGCTCAAGCAGGAGACCCTATCCCATTTCAGACAGATATGTAGTGAAATCAGAATAGAGCTGGAAGGGGCCTTAGAGGTCATCTAGTCCAACCCCCTCTGCTCAAGCAGGGGACCCTGTTCCATTTCAGGCAAATACGCAACATCATCAGAGTAAGAGCTGGAAGGGACCTCGGAGGTCTTCTAGTCCACCCCTCTGCTCAAGCAGGTGGCTCTTTACCATTTCAGACAAATGGCAATCCAGTCTCCTCTTAAAATCTTCCCGATGATGGAACAATTTCTGGTGGTGAGTTGTTCCCCTGGTGAATTGTCCTCACTGTTAAAAAAAGTTTCTCCTTAATTCCAGGTTGCTTCTCTCCTTGGTTAGTTTCCATCCATTGTTTCTTCTCCTGATTTCTGGTGCTTTGGAGACTAATTTGACACCCCCCCCTTTGGGGCAGCCCCTCAAATACTGGAAGACTGCTATCCCGTCCCCCCTACTCCTTCTTTTCTCTAGACTGGACAAACGCAATTCCTGCAGCCGTTCTTCGTGTGTTTTACTCTCCGGGCCTTTCAATCATCTTAGTCTCTCTCTCCTCTGCACTTTTTCCAAAAGTCTCCACATCTTTTTTGCAATGTGGGGGCCAAAACTGGATGGAGGCTTACTAAGGCTTTACAAAGCGGTGCTAACCCTTCCCGCCATTTTGATTCTATGCCTCTGTTTATACAACCGAGGATCGTAGTAGCTTTTTTGGCTGCTGCCGCACACAACTGGCTCCTGTTTAAGCGATCGTCCACTAGGATGGACTCCAAAGTCCATCTCCCCCTTAACAGTTTTTTGAGCCAGGATCTCCAGCTGCTGGGGTTGAGAAACACAGCCATTCCTACAACACCTGCCAAGAAACCTAGCCTTAAATATCCTCCTCCGCCCCCTCCCTACGGGGTTGGGTTTTAGCGCACGGACCCACACTGCCCCCCCACCCTTTCAACACCTGGATCTTTGTCCTCCCCTCTAATCTTTCTGGCGTTGTTGCAATCCCTAGCAAACAAGCCATTGGCCTCTGGGCTGACATTCCTTTCACCCCATCCAAGCGCATGGACAAGTGCGCAGGTTTTTTTTTCCCGTGCATAATGGAGGCGCGCCAATGTGTGATACAGCAAATTTACCTGGACATTAAAACAAAAACCAACGCAAAAGTATATACTGTATATATATATATATATATATATATATATATATATATATATATATATATATATATATATATATATATATATATATATATATATATATATATATATATATATATATATATATATATATATATATATATATATATATATATATATATAAATTCAATCCTGCCTGAGCTGGATTGCAACCATTCTGGATCGCGGCTTCTTGGAATGTTTTGGTCATTTTCTAGCGCGGAAGAGAGTTACGGTGGGGCACAAACCGCAGAGAGCAGGGGTGTTGCCAAGAAAATGCCCCCCTCCCATGTAATGGCATCATTTAATGGAAAGGGCAGACACACACACCCCTCCCTGTTAATCCTTCTAGGCCAGGGATCTCCAAACATGGCAACTTTTAATGACTTGCGGACTTCAACTCCCAGAATTCCCCAACAGGCAAGGGAATTTCCCAGAATTCAGCACGGATAGGACAAGAGCCGAAGGTGGATAGACTAACCTTTATTGCATTTAAAAAAAACTCTTAATAGATGGTGGGAATGCAGTAGACGTAATATATCTTGAAGTCATTGGGGGGGGGGGAACTGGCTGGGGAATTCTGGGAGTTGAAGCACCGTCCACGGGGAAGCTGGATTCATTTAACAGCCCTGTTACTCCCTTAACAGCCGCAGCGATTCACTTTACAACGGTGGCAAGGAAGGTCTTTAAAAAGGGGCAAAACAAGCGACTTCGCAACCGTCTCGCTCAGCAACGAAAATTTTACGTTTTGTGCCATAAATTGGAGGGCAGACACCCACGTCGGAAGTGAAGACCCCCCCCCAAACTGCCCCTCTCCCACTGGCTTCCTTAGCCCCCTAACTGGCCTGGGCACTGGCTTCCCCCCCCCTCCACCCACTCACTCTGCCCCCTGGTTCCTGCCTGCCCAGGGGAAGGGGCATCCCGAGGCATGTAGACTACCCTTGCTTGGCAAGAAAAAAGGGTGCCCCTTTCTCTCCTGTGCCCAGCTGGCCCCTCCCCCTGATCTGTGTGCTCCCCCCCTCCCCCAGGAAGGGGAGAATTGGGCCCTGTCTGTCTTCCCTGGCAGGACGAAGCTGCGCTTCCCGAAAAAAGCTGTGTTGAGCTGCCAACGACTTGCACAACATCTGCAGCAACAACAGCTAAGACCGTTTTGAGGGGGAGGCAAGGGTGAGGACTTCCCATTTCTCGCCCTTAATTGGCAAGGAGCCCTTCGGGAATCTACTGTACCGCTCGAAGACAAAAGAGCTTATTTTGCCCAAAGACAAAAAAGAGCTTATTTTTGCCGCTCTCCATCTGGATGTCTCCCAGCCGCTTCCAGCAACGAAGTAGCTGGAGGTTTTTGTTTTTGAGAAAGAGAGGGTTTAAAAAACGGAAGGTGCTTTGGAGGTCATCTAGTCCAACCCCACCCCAAAGCCAGGCAGATCATGACTTTCCCCCCTTTCCCTGTTTTTTGTGGCGTGGTTAAGCCGTTGATGGGGAATTTTGGGGGAACTAAAAAAAATGCAACTTTACAACACTTCGTTTAGCGACGATTCAGCCGCAAGGGACTTACGACCGTTTTTCACACTTACAGCCGTTGCAGCATTCCCCATGAACCAACATTTGGGTGTTGTGGGAGTTTCATCCCTGGAGGCTTTCAAGAAGAGACTGGACTGCCATTGGTCAGTAATGGTGTAGGGTGGGGGGAGGGTTGATCTAGATGACCTTCAAGGTCCCTTCCAACTCTGTTAATCTGTAAAAGCTCTGTGGGGCTTCCCTCACGAATTTGTGGGAGCTTCAACACTGGAGGCTTTCAAGAAGAGGCTGGATTGCCACCTGTCAGAAATGGTGCAGGGTCTCCTGCTTGGGCAGGTGGGTTGGACTAGATGACCTCCAAGGTCCCTTCCAACTCTATGCTTAGCAACTAATTCATATTTATGACAGCGGCAGTGTCCCAGGGAGGAAGGGGGATGTCACGCAATCCCCTTTTGCGACTGGCTGCACAAACAGCGTTCATGGGGAGAGGAACCAGATCCGCTCAGCGTCCACGTTACCCACTTAACGACCGTGGCGCTCCGCTGAACGACCGTGGCGAGAAAGGTGGTCAAACGGGGGGAGGGGGAAACCTCATCTCGCTTAGCCACAGAAATGTCAGTCGTAAGTCAGGGATCTTCCTGCAGATCCCGGAATCGACCTAGCGGGGCAAGATCGTACCCTTCCCCAAACAGGGGTGAAGCTTTGGGACGCTGGGGAGGGGGGGGGAGGTTTCCACAGCGAAAGATGGGGGAGGTTGCAGCCTGGTCAGACTTGAGGGGTTGAAGGGGGGGGCAAAGTCTCTGTCTTGCTGGGGGGGGGGCCTTGAACCCTGGAACGTTTATGTCAACAACGTCCGTACATGTGGAATTTGACCAGGGCCAGTCCCAGTCCCCTGTCGAAGTTCCTGCACCATTCCCGACCATGTTCCCAGCGGCTGCTGCCTGGCTATTTTTCCTGGTGGCCCCCGGCCCCCACTGGGCCACGGGGCACCCGATCCAGGAGACAGAGGAGGGGGACCATTTGAAGGTGAGTCCGGCAGGCCCCCTCCCTGTTTGATGCCTGCAGAGCTCCGAATATACAGAATTCCAGAGTGGGGAAGGGATCCCAGGCTTCTAGTCCAGCCCCCACCCCTGCTCGAGCGGGAGAGACCCTATGCCATTACTGGTTTGTTGAGGGGGGGGGTGTAGAAGCTTCAGGCCTGGGAGTGGGGTGGGGGCTGCTTCCGGTCAGTAAAAAAAGCTTTGTGCGATCCAGTTTGCGCCCGATTTTCCTCTCGTTTTTGTCCGTCGTTGGTTGGGGCAGTTTAATTCTCTAAAAGAATGGGCAATGTTTAACCTTCAGGCTGCAGTTCAACAGGGGAAGCCCAACAGAAGAAGAGATAATAATAATTTAAAAAGTTAGATTGTGCAGAGATGAATAGGTTAACTTTGAGAATAAAGGATAAAGAGGAATCAGGCTACTTCAAAACGTGGGGAAGGTTTTATGACCGGCTAGAGAAAGAAATCTAGAAAAGAAAGCAAGAGAGAGAGAGAGAGATATAAAACCAGGGCCACTATTAAATGGAAAAGCGGGGGAAGAGAGGGAAAATAGAAAAGAAAGTATTAATATAAAAGTGTATGTTCAAGAATGTGATATATATATAGAGAGAAAAATAGCTAGGACATGATAGCAAAGAGAAGAGAATAGGAAAGCATAAGCGTAAAATTATAACTGGGTTTGTGGCCGAAAATACGCCAGTTCAGAGTTGAAAAGAGATAACTACGACAACAGAAAAAGAAAGGAGGAGAGGAAAGGAAAGAGAAGGAAGAAAGAAGAGGAAAGGAGAGGAAGGAGGGAAGGGATAGAAAGAGAAGGAGAGGGGGCAGGAGGAGGAAGAGGAAGAGAGAAGGAGAGGAAAGGAGAGAGAAGGAAGAAAGAGGAAAGGAGAGGAAGGAGGGAAGGGATAGAAAGAGAAGGAGAGAGGGCAGGAGGAGGAAGAGGAAGAGAGGAGGAGAGGAAAGGAGAGAGAAGGAAGGAAGAGGAAAGGAGAGGAAGGAGGGAAGGGATAGAAAGAAGGAGAGAGGGCAGGAGGAGGAAGAGGAAGAGAGGAGGAGAGGAAAGGAGAAGGAAGAAAGAGGAAAGGAGAGGAAGGAGGGAAGGGATAGAAAGAGAAGGAGAGAGGGCAGGAGGAGGAAGAGGAAGAGAGGAGGAGAGGAAAGGAGAGAGAAGGAAGGAAGAGGAAAGGAGAGGAAGGAGGGAAGGGATAGAAAGAGAAGGAGAGAGGGCAGGAGGAGGAAGAGGAAGAGAGGAGGAGAGGAAAGGAGAGAGAAGGAAGAAAGAAGAGGAAAGGAGAGGAAGGAGGGAAGGGATAGAAAGAGAAGGAGAGGGGGCAGGAGGAGGAAGAGGAAGAGAGAAGGAGAGGAAAGGAGAGAGAAGGAAGAAAGAGGAAAGGAGAGGAAGGAGGGAAGGGATAGAAAGAGAAGGAGAGAGGGCAGGAGGAGGAAGAGGAAGAGAGGAGGAGAGGAAAGGAGAGAGAAGGAAGGAAGAGGAAAGGAGAGGAAGGAGGGAAGGGATAGAAAGAAGGAGAGAGGGCAGGAGGAGGAAGAGGAAGAGAGGAGGAGAGGAAAGGAGAAGGAAGAAAGAGGAAAGGAGAGGAAGGAGGGAAGGGATAGAAAGAGAAGGAGAGAGGGCAGGAGGAGGAAGAGGAAGAGAGGAGGAGAGGAAAGGAGAGAGAAGGAAGGAAGAGGAAAGGAGAGGAAGGAGGGAAGGGATAGAAAGAGAAGGAGAGAGGGCAGGAGGAGGAAGAGGAAGAAAGGAGGAGAGGAAAGGAGAGAGAAGGAAGAAAGAGGAAAGGAGAGGAAGGAGGGAAGGGATAGAAAGAGAAGGAGAGAGGGCAGGAGGAGGAAGAGGAAGAGAGGAGGAGAGGAAAGGAGAGAGAAGGAAGGAAGAGGAAAGGAGAGGAAGGAGGGAAGGGATAGAAAGAGAAGGAGAGAGGGCAGGAGGAGGAAGAGAGGAGTAGGGGAGAGGCAGGGGAAGAGGGAAAGGAGAGGAGGAAGGAAGGAAGTAGAGAAGGGAGGGAAGATGAAAATAAAAGAAAATTTATGGGGATAATACAAAATAGATGTACGGGATGGTAAGCAAAATAAATCCAGAATGTATTATTTTAATTCTTTATATGGAAAAACAAATATGCGAAAGTGATAAAAGAGGAAGAAGAAGAACTCTGTGAATGTATGCTTGTAACTATATATAAGAAAATAAAAATAAAAACTTATTTTAAAAAAATAAATAAAAACTTATGGGGAGGCCCAGAAGCACAGGGAGAGGGGCTCTACGTGAGTCCCCATAGTCCTGCCTGCAAAAGAGCTCGGCTTGATTTTAGAAGCAGAGTTTGTCTGAAATGTGGTGGGGGTCTCCTGCTGAAGCTAGAAGGGGGGGTGGACTAGATGACCTCCAAGGTCCCTTCCAACTCCGTTCTCCTGTCTTGCTTCCATTAAGTTGTGGGTGCTCCCTCACTGGAGCGCTTTAAAGAAGAGACTGGGCGGCCATTTGCCTGCAACGATGCAGGGTCTCCTGTTTGAGGAGCGGGGGAGGGGGTGGGTGGGTGGACTAGATGACCTCTGAGGTCCCCCTTGCTACTCTTTTGTTATCCTGCTCCGGCTTAAACCCGGCAGGCATAAAACAGCTTGACCTGTTGAATTTCTCTCCGGGTGAAGCTCAGGTTCCCACAGGCACGCCTGACCCTCCGCGGCCTTTGGGAGTCGGGGTGATGGGGAGGTCATCAAGTCGTTCCCGACGCCTGGCGGCCCTCGGGTGGGAATTGCAGGCTTTCCCGCCCCACCCGCGGAGGGTGAGGTCCAGTGGTGGGTTTCTACCGGATCGCACCGGATCGTGCGAACCGGTTGAAGAATGAACCCGGAAGTAATTTCCGGCCCCGCCCCCTTGGCGTTTTTTTTGCATCGGGGCTGACTCCCCGCCGCCACTGCTGTTCCTTGTCTTCTGGCCCGTTTCCCAACTGGCCTTTCCTCGCTTGGAGGGCTTCGGAGGGAAGCTTCTGCATAAGCCCGGCCGAGTGACAACAAGTTCCCGCCGTTACGAAGTCTCGGAGGCTGTAATTTTCTGAGCTGTGCGCGCGCGCCTGTTTTCCACGGCGTGGAGCAGCAGCGAGGCTCTGCGAGGCCGGCAATGACTCAGGATGCCATCCGGGAAGACGAGGAACGCGAGGGGGGACCGTTGACGGCCTCCGCAATCATCGCTCGCCTCGCAGAGCCTCGCTGCTGCTCCACGCCGTGGAAAACAGGCGCGCGCGCACAGCTCAGAAAATTACAGCCTCCGAGGCTCAGAACGCTTCGGAGGGAAGCTTCTGCATAAGCCCGGCCGAGTGACAACAAGTTCCCACCGTTACGAAGTCTCGGAGGCTGTAATTTTCTGAGCTGTGCGTGCGCGCCTGTTTTCCACGGCGTGGAGCAGCAGCGAGGTTCTGCGAGGCCGGCAATGACTCAGGATGCCATCCGGGGAGACGAGGAACGCGAGGGGGGACCGTTGACGGCCTCCGCAATCATCGCTCGCCTCGCAGAGCCTCGCTGCTGCTCCACGCCGTGGAAAACAGGCGCGCGCGCACAGCTCAGAAAATTACAGCCTCCGAGGCTCAGAACGCTTCGGAGGGAAGCTTCTGCATAAGCCCGGCCAAGTGACAACAAGTTCCGTTACGAAGTCTCGGAGGCTGTAATTTTCTGAGCTGTGCGCGCGCCTGTTTTCCACGGCGTGGAGCAGCAGCGAGGCTCTGCGAGGCGAGCGATGATTGCGGAGGCCGTCAACGGTCCCCCCTCACGTTCCTCGTCTTCCCGGATGGCATTTGGAGTGATTGCCGGCCACACAAACCTCGCTGCTGCTCCACGCCGTGGAAAACAGGCGGGTGCGCACAGCTCAGAAAATTACAGCCTCCGAGGCTTCGTAACGGTGGGAACTTGTTGTCACTCGGCCGGGCTTATGCAGAAGCTTCCCTCCAAAGCCCTCCAAGCGAGGAAAGGCCAGTTGGAAAAGGGGCTTTGCTCCTGCTCCGGGCTGGAGGCTTCCCTCCGAAGTCTTAGGATGTTCTGAGGAGCCCCCCAAGGAAAAAAGCCGCTGCCAGGTAGTTAAAAGTACCTCTCTGATTCTGTCAGACTCTGTCAGTCTCTCTCTGATTCCCTCTCTCACTCCCTCTCTGTTCCTCTCTCTCTCTGTCTGTCTGTCTCACTCACACACACACACACACTGTGGTCACCTTGTTGAGTGTTCCAATCACATTTGAAACACTCAACAACTGGCCTGCATTTATGGTATTTTGCAGCATTCTGCAGTCATAGGACCAAAATATATGGTTAAAAGCATATATTTTGGTCCTATGACTGCAGAATGCTGCAAAATACCATAAATGCAGGCCAGTTGTTGAGTGTTTCAAATGTGATTGGAACACTCAACAAGGTGACCACAGTGTGTGTGTGTGAGTGAGACAGACAGACAGACAGACAGAGGGAGTGAGGGAGGGAATCAGAGAGACTGACAGACACACACACACACACACACACACAGAGACAGAGAGGGGGAGGGAGGGAGAGAAAGATAGAGAGACACACACAGAGTGAGTGATTAAGTGAATGAGTGAGAGACAGACACACCCACATACACAGAGTGACAGAGAGAGGGGAAGGGAGGGGAGAGAGACAGAGGGAGAGACAGAGACAGACAGACACACACACACACACACAGAGTGAGTGAGAGACAGACAGACACACACAGACAGAGTGACAGAGATGGGGGAAGGAGGAGAGAGAGACAGAGATACAGAGAGAGAGACAGACAGACACCCAGAGAAAATGACAGAGGGAGACAGAGAGGGAGAGAGAGAGAAAGAGCCAGAGAGAGAGAGAAAAAGAAAAAGAAAAAAAGAAAGTGGGAGAGAGAGATGAAAGAAAGAAAGAAAAAGAACTTATGACCACAATTGAGCCCAAAATTTTGGTTGCTAAGCAAGAGCATCGTTAAGTGAGTTTCACCACATTTTCCAAGTTAGCCGGCAAGCCACTCCCACAAAGGAGGCCACACCCACAGAGTAGGTTCCAAAAAAATTTGAAACCCACCACTGGTGAGGTCCCTTTCTGCCCCCGCGTGGCTCAAAACAGCCCCCGCGCGCTTCCCACGGGCGATTCATGCCACCTCCTAGCGGCGCGCTCGGGTACTGCGCGGCTTCTGTTTCTGCGCGGGTGCGCTGCTGCCCCCTGGCGGCCGTCCGAGGCTGATGCCGGCTGGTCCTCTCCTTTCTCCTCTCTCCAGCTGGGCGCCTGCTTCCGAGGCTCGGCTGTGGATGCCGGGGGGCTGAATCTGGGCCAGAAATGGGGAGACCTCTCCCCAACCGCCACGCTGCTCATTGACCTGCGGAGGGTAACCAGGTAAGGTGGGTAAGGGGCTTCCTCCACTCACTCCCCTTGCAGGAGTCGCGCAGGGTTTGCCAGGATGCCACGCAAGGATGCAACAACCGCGCGTTGCGGGGCCGAGAACGGAGTTTGCGCAGGTCCCCCGGTGGGGTCTCAGAGCTGCTGGGGGTGGGGAGGGGTCTCTCGGAGCTGGGGGGGGGAAAGCCCCGCAGAAAAGGAAGGAGGATGGGATCCTTAATACAGAGAGAGAGAGAGAGGGAGAGAGAGGGAGAGAGAGAGAAAAAAAGAACGAAAGAAAAGGGGAGGGAGTGAAAGAGAGAGAAAATGGAGAGAGAGGAAATGAGAGAAAAAAGAGACAGGGAGGAAGGGAGAGAAAGAAGGGGAGAGCAAAAGAAAGAGAAAGAGGAGAAAGAGAAAGAAAGAAAGAAAGAAAGAAAGAAAGAGAAAAAGCCCCACAGAAAAGGAGGAATGATGGGATCTTTAATACAGAGAGGGGGGAAGAGAGAGAAAAAGAGAAAGAGAAAAAATGAGGGAGGGAGAAAAAAGAAAGAAAGGGGGGAGGGAGGGAGGGAGGTAGAGAAAGTGAAAAGGGGAGGGAGTGAAAGAGAGAGAAAAGGGAGAGAGAGAGAGAAAGAAAGGGGGGAAGCCCAACAGAAAAGGAGGGAGGATAGCATCTTTAATACAGGGGGGAAGGAAAAGAGAGAGAAAGAGAGAGAGAAAATGAGAGAAAGGGAGGGAGGGAGAGAAAGAGAAAATGGGAGGAAGTCAAAGAGAGGGAAAGGGAAAAAGCACCACAGAAAAAGAGGGATGATGGGATCTTTAATACAGAGAGAGAGAGAGAGAGAGAGAGAAAGGAAGAGAGGGGAAGAGAGAGAAAAATTATGATAGAGAAAAAGAGAAAAATAAAGAGAGAAAAGAGATGGAGAGAAAGGCAGAAAAAGGGAGCAGGAAAAGAAAAACAGAGACAGAAAGAAAGAGAAAGTGAAATGGAATGACAAAGAGAAAAAGAAAGATAGAGAAAAGAGAAGGAGAGAAAGACAGAAAGAGAAAAAGAGAGACAGAGAAAGAGAGAAAAAAAGAAAGAGAGAGAAAAGAAAAATGGAGAGAGACAGAGAAATGGAAAGGAAAAGTGAAAAAGAAGGATAGAGAAATAGAGAAAAATAAAGAGAGAAAAGAGATGGAGAGAAAGACAGAAAAAGAGAGCGGGAAAAGAAAGAGAGAGAGAGAGACAGAAAGAAAGAGAAAGTGAAAAGGAATGACAAAGAGAAAAAGAAAGCTAGAGAAAAGAGAGGACAGAAAAAGAGTGGGAAAAGAAAAAAAAGAGAGAGAGAGAGACAGAGAAAGAGAGAAAAAGAGAGGGGGGGAGGTGTGGAAGAGAAGTCATGGATAGCGACCACCCTTGCCCCCCCCCCAGCTGTGCCATGTCCTCCCCATCCAGGAGGGTCTGCAGCAAAGACCACCTCACTGGTTCCCCCCGCCCCGCTTGAGACCCTCCCTCTTCCTCCCCACCCAGTGCAGCTTCCTCCTTCGACTTCCGGACATTCGATCCCGAAGGGGTGATCTTCTACGGGGACACCAGCCCGGGCGTCGACTGGTTCGTCCTCGCTTTGCGTCGGGGGAAACCCATCATGCAGATCCATAACACGCTCACCAACATCACCGTCTCCGGGGGGCGCCATCTCAATGACGGCCAGTGGCATCGGGTAAGACGGGAGGGGTGGGGGGGGGCTGGATGACAGGCGGTCCTCGACTTACAACCACAATCGAGACCGGCGTTTCCATCACTAAGCGAGGTCATTAAGCGAGGGGCACCTCATTTTATTACCTGTTTGCCCCCGTCGTGGAGCGAATCACCTCAGTCGTTGAGCAAATCATTAAATGAATCGTGGCCGTTAAGCAGATCCGGCTTCCCCGGTGACTTTGCTTGTCAGATGGTCGCCACATGACCTCGGGACACTGCGACCGTCATAAATGTCAGTCCGTTGCCAAGCGTCTGAATTTAGATCACGTGACCCCCGGGGATGTCGCAATGGTCGTAAGTGTGAAACACGGCTTTTTTCAGTGCCATTGTAGCTTCGAACGGTCACTAAACCATCGGTTGTAAGTCAAAAACAATCCTTATATATTTGCTGCGTCTTGTGTCAGGGAGTTCCACAGTCTAACGAGGCACTGAAATGGAGCTGGTTGTAAGTTGAGGACTACCTATCAGCTAAAGGAGCCCCCCTGCCCCCCTCTATGTTGCCTACATCCTCCTGTGTGGAGGGGGGGGTCCCCCGATCCTTTCTGATCCCTCTTGTTCCTCTATCCCCGTACGCGACTTCTCTTGTGACTTCCGGACAGATCACGGTGAAGAACGAGGGACACTCCGTGATATTGCTGGTCGACGGGGATGACCAACTCACCCTCAGCCATGTCTCCCACCCGATCGTCAACCGGCCCACCCCTCAGATGCGCATCGGAGTAGGAGGCCTGTTCATCTCGCCGAGCGAATTGCTGGTCCCGGTAAGGCCAATCTCTCTCCTCTGGCGACTGTGCCCCAAGATCAAAAACGGCCGCACATCCTCCAGCGGATTCCGTTGCCCTTGGTTTCACCGACCCCTCGTTTCTCTAAACCAGCACATCTCGATCTTGGGAGCTTTTTAAGAAGTGTGGACTTCAACTCCCAGAATTCCCCAGTCAGGCATTCCAGTTTTGTTTTTTTCCTCCTCCCTTTTAAAGCAGAGAGATTGCAGAGAAAAGGACGATAAGAGAGTAAGCAGGCCACAATTGGGTATACACCTCAAAACGAATGGAACTATGAGAGTTGAAATCCAAGCTCCCAAACTGGAGGAACACTGCTCTAAAATAATCCAAAACGCATAATTTTCATTTTCTCTCTCTCTCTCTCTTTTGATTCTCACAACAGCCCTGAGAGGTAGGACAGGGGGATTAAAGATAATGGATCCAGAGTCAGCATGGGAGAAAATGAGGATTTGAATTTGGGCCCAGCTCAAAAGACGTAGCCAATCTTTAGCTTGAGAAATAGGCCCATCTAAAGCTTTTGGGCAGGGATACATGAATCATGGCTTGTTTGAGCCATGGTTTGTGCCATTCAACCTGGTCACTAGCCATAAAGCATCATTTATGAGCCACGATGTCTGGATTTGTCCCATTGGGCTATACCAGAGATGGTTGGGGAGGGGAGGAGAGAATAATAAACTACAGAATAGAATGGAAGAGAATAGAACAGAACAATAAAATACAGAATAGGAACAGAACAGAAGAGAATAATAAAATAGAACAAAACAGAAGAGAATAATAAAATAGAACAAAACAGAAGAGAATAAGAGAGAAGAGGAAGAAAAGAATAAAATCCGGAACAGAACAGAACAGTAGAATACAGAATAGGAATAGAATACAACAAAACAGAACGAACAGAACAGAATAGAATAATAAAATACAGAACAGAACAGAATAATAAATACCGAATAGGAATAAAATACAAGAGAACAGGATAGAATAGAATAATACAATGCAGAACAGAATAGAATAATAAAATACAGAACAGAATAGAATAATAAAATGCAGAACAGAACAGTACAGAACAGAAATCGAATAGAAAAGAAAAGAGCAATAAAATGCAGAACAGAATAATAAAATACTGAATAGAAATAGAATACAACAGAACAGAATAGAATAATAAAATACAGAACAGTACAGAACAGAAATAGAACAGAAAAGAAAAGAGCAATAAAATACAGAACAGAATAATAAAATACTGAATAGGAATAGAATACAACCGAACAGAATAGAATAATAAAATACAGAACAGAAATAGAATAGAAAAGAACAATAAAATAATGAATAGGAATAGAATAAAAACGGAATAATAAAATACAGAACAGAACAGCATAAAATAATAAAATACCGAATAGGAATAGAATACAAGAGAACAGAACAGAATAAAATAATAAAATACAGAACAGTACAGAACAGAAATAGAACAGAAAAGAGCAATAAAATACAGAACAGAACAGAGTAATAAAATACCAAATAGGAATAGAATACAACAGAATAGAATAATAAAATACAGAACAGAACAGAAATAGAATAGAAAAAAACAATAAAATACAGAATAGGAATAGAATAATAACAGAACAGAATAATAAAATACAGAACAGAACAGTATAGATAGAACAATAAAGTACTGAATAGGAACAGATCCTCATCTTGCAACTGGCCTTGATTTACGACCGTTCAAAACGACAACAAAAATCAGGGTTGTAAAATGGGCTCGGTCCCACGATCAACCTCTTCCATGGCTGTTGCAACTTACGACCGTGACGTAAGGGCAGGCTCCCTTACGGTCATAAACCAAGAACTCCCCTCGTAGGACCACGAATAATCATAATCTCACCACGAGGCCCCTCCACGCCAGGAACCCCTTGCCTCCCCCCACCCTCCCCAAATGCCACCCCTTCCCCCCAATTTCACAAAGGCCTCTTTTTCTCTTTCCGCTGGCTGTCCCCGCTCGCCCCCCCCCCCCGCCCCCCTGCCCCCCTGCCCCACGGCTGACGGGCACTGCAGGTCAACCCGGCCCTGGACGGCTGCATCAGGCGCTGGGACTGGCTGAACACGAGCCAAGAGTGGCACGAAGGGGCATCCTTGCACCACCCCGATGCCAAGGTGTGTTTTGCCACCATCCGGCGTGGCAGCTTCTTCCGCGGTGACGGACAGGCGGTCTTTGCGCTGTCAGGTAAGGCCGGGCACCATGGGCTGCAGAGTCCCTGGTTTGGGAGGGCAAGGTCCCTCAATGCCCAGCGGGGCGATGCCACCCATCTCGAAAAGAAAGAGAGAGAAAGATAGACAAAGAAAGAAAGAAAGAGAGAGAGAGAGAGAGAGACAAAGAAAGAAAGAAAGAGAGAGAGAGAGAAAGACAGACAAAGAAAGAGAGAGAAAGAAGGAAGTGAGGAAGGAAGGGAAGGGAAGGGAAGCAAAGGAAGGGATAGATGAATGAATGGAAGGATGAAATGGAAGAAAGGAAAGAGAAAGGAAAGAAAGAGAGAGACAGAAAGAAAGAAGAAAGAGAGAGAAAGACAGACAAAGAAAGAAAGAGAAAGAAGGAAGGAAGGGAAGGAAGGGAAGGAAGGCAAAGGAAGGGATTGATGGATGGATGGAAGGATGAAATGGAAGGAAGGAAAGAGAAAGGAAAGAAAGAGAGAGAGAGAAAGAGACAGAAAGAAAGACAAACGAAAGAGAGAGAAAGACAAAGAAAGAGAACGAAGGAAGTGAGGAGAGAAGGGAAGGAAGGGATTGATGGATGGAAGGAAGGATGAAATGGAAGGAAGGAAAGAGACAGAAAGAAAGACAAACGAAAGAGAGAGAAAGACAAAGAAAGAGAAAGAAGGAACTGAGGAGGGAAGGGAAGGAAGGGATTGATGGATGGAAGGAAGGATGAAATGGAAGGAAGGAAAGAGAAAGAAAGAAAAAAGAAAGAGAAAGAAGGAACTGAGGAGGGAAGGGAAGGAAGGGATTGATGGATGGAAGGAAGGATGAAATGGAAGGAAGGAAAGAGACAGAAAGAAAGAAAAAAGAGAGAGAGAGAAAGAAAGAAAGAGAAAGAAGGAAGTGAGGAGGGAAGGGAAGGAAGGGTTAGGGTCCTTGCACTGTCAGGTATGGCTGGGCACTGGGGGGCCCTGCGGAGTCCCTTGGTTGGGGGGGAAGGGCCCTTCGACGCCCGGCGGGGCGATGCCACCCGTCTCACCAAGGCTTCGGCATCGGCAAAAGGTGCCAGCCACGGCCTCCTTGTCTTGCAGGTCTCCCCAGCGGGCTCAGCCCCACCGACGGCAGCTGGGGGCTCTCTGTGCAACTGAGGATCAGGGCCGCCCCCCAACTCAGCACCCTACTAGCCGTCTCGGCGTCGAAACAGCCCCCCATCCTGCGCCTGGCCCTACAGCACAGGGTGAGAAGGGAAGGGCAGAGATGCCCAGCGGACGGACGGACGGACACACACATCGGGAGGGGAGGGGTGGCAGATGTGAGGGAGGGCCGGCCATCGGGGTGCCCGCCAAATGGGTTGGACCGGGAATGTCTGCCAAGAAGGGCCCCCAAAATCAAGATGGCTGCCGCAACAGGAAGGGAAAGTCTCAGCCCTTCCCTTCCTTCAGAAGAGAGGGAGGGATGGAAGGAAAGGACAGAAGGATGGATGGAAGGATGAAATAGGAAGGAAGGAAGGGAAGGAACAGAAGCAAAGGAAGGGATTGGATGGATGGAAGGATGAAATGGAAGGAAGGAAAGAGAAAGGAAAGAAAGAGAGACAGAGAAAGAAGAGAGAGATAGACAGACAGAAAGAATGAAAGAGTAAGGAGGGAGGGAAGGAGGGAGGGAAGAGAGGGAGGGATGGATAGATGGAAGGATGAAATGGAAGGAAGGAAAGAGAAAGGAAAGAAAGAAAGAGACAGAAAGAAAAAGAAAAAAGAAAGAAAGAGACAGACAAAAAGAATGAAAGAGAAAGAAGGGTGGGAGGGAGGGAGGGAAGGAAGGGATTGATGGATGGATGAAATGGAAGGAAGGAAAGAGAAAGGAAAGAAAGAGAGAGAAAGAAAGAAGAAAGAGAGAGAGAAGGGCAGAAAGAAAGAGAAAGAAGGAAGGAAGGGATTGATAGATGGATGGATGGAAGGATGAAGTGGAAGGAAAGAAAGAAAGAAAAAGATGAATAAAAGGTTGGATGAATAAATGGAAGAACGGATGAATGGAAGGGAAAGGAAGATAGATGAAAGGAGCGATGGATGGAATGATGGAAGGAAAAATGAACGTACGGAAGGACAGAAGGAAGGAAAAAAGGATGGATGAATGAATGGATGAATGAACAGTCCAAAGTGGAGACTCGAGACCATCCTCAACCAAGGTTTGATTGCAGGGCATCATGGGCCTGTGAGTACCAAGGACCCCTTCCCTGGGAAGGGCCAAGGGGGGGGACAATACCCCCACAGCCCATTTTGTGGTCTTTCCTCCCCCCATCCAGGATCTGACGGCCCAGCTGAGTAACCAAACCGTGCTGCTGCTCCCTCTCCCCGAGGGGGGCTGCCTGGAGACCCCCCTCCTCCTCCGCCTCACCCCCTCTTCCTTCACGCTGCGTCTGGGCGACAGCGAGATCTCCAAGCCCACCCCCAACGCCGACTTCGAGAGCTTGCGAGAGCTGTGGCTGGGCAACATGGGCAGCCTGGTTGTTGGGGGCGAATCTGGTATGTCTTGGCCCGGAGTTTTTTGGGGGGTTCTGCTCAAAACTCCTGCTCAAAAATTGGGGTGTAGCGCACCCCGAGGGGCTGCAATAGTAAGACAAGCAGCCTATCAATCTACAGTAAAAATGATCTCACCCTGCAGTAGAGATTCAGTATCTCCTGAATCTCGTGGTGTGGAGTTCCACAGGCTAACAACGCACTGATATTTACATTCCGGTAGGTTTCGAATGCAGGTTGTCCTCGACTGGTGGTACCACCGAGGCCAACGTTTCCGTGGCTAGGCAAAACGGTCGTTAAGTGAGCTTTGTCCCCCCTTTTACGAACTTCCTTGCCGCCGTTGTTAAGTGAATCACTGCGGTCGTTCCATTGTTGTGTGAATCCGGCGTCCCCGCAGACTTCGCTTGGTCAGAAGGGCCACAAAAGAGTCATGTGACCTCGGGAGGCGGCGACCGTCATAAATAGGGACCAGTTATGCCGAGTGTTTGAATTTTGATCATGCAACCGTGGTCGTTAGTGTGAAAAATGGTCATAAGTCACTTTTTTCATTGCTGTTGTCACGTCAAACGGTCACTGAACAAACACTTGTATGTTGAGGACTACCTGTATACTGTATAACTCTATATCTATCTATCTATCTATCTATCTATCTATCTATCTATCTATCTATCTATCCATCTTTATATCTATCTATTTATCTATCATCTATCTATCTATCTATCTATCTATCTATCTATCATCTCTCTATCTATATCTATCCATCTTTATATCTATCTATCTTTCAATCATCTATCTATCTATCTATCTATCTATCTATCTATCTATCTATCTATCCATCTTTATATCTATCTATTTATCTACCATCTATCTATCATCTCTCTATCTATCTCTCTATCTATCCATCTTTATATCTATCTATCTTTCAATCATCTATCTATCTATCTATCTATATCTATCCATCTTTATATCTATCTATCTTTCAATAATCTCTCTATCTATCTATCTCTCAATCATCTATCTATCTATCTATCTATCTATCTATCTATCTATCTATCTATCTATCTATCATCTCTCCCTCTCTCCTCTCCATCCATTTATATCTATCTCTATCTTCCTTTAACTTAACCTCTAGTAAATTTTTTAAATTACTTTTTCATCAGTACCTGTCAACATTTTGTCTAATCCAGTCATTTTATCATAAAAACCTTCCATTTTACGATCTTCATCATATCTAGATTGTATTTGCACATATGAAAACCAATTCATTCCTATTCCTTCCTGTTTCAACTCTTGCATAGATTTAAGTCCGCCCTCTGCATTCAATATTTCACCATACCTAACTCTTTGTTCCTTTCGGTATATTATTGGATATGAAAAAGCTTCAATAGTTGATAGCCAGACTGGAATTTTTAAATAATATTGCCTTTTGATCTTCTCCCAATTCAGAAACAAAGCCTCCCGTAAATAATGTCTTCGGAACTAACCTCGTGTTTTAGTTCCCTTATACCAGGGGTGTCCAAACTTGGCAACTTTAAGACTTGTGGACTTCAACTCCCAGAATTCCCCAGCTGGCCGGGGAATTCTGGGAGTTGAAGTCCACAAGTCTTAAAGTTGCCAAGTTTGGACACCCCTGCCTTATACCATAAAAAAGCATGCCATCCCAACAGTAAGTCATGTCCTTCTACCGTCAATAATCTGGAATTCCTTAATGTTATCCACTCCTTAACCGACATCAAACTTGTTGCCTGGTAATATAATTCCCAGTTAGGTAAGCCCAATCCTCCTCTTATTCTAGCATCTTGTAACAAGTTTAATTTTATTCTTGCTTTCTTTCCCCTGCCAAATAAACTTCAGCACTATTTTATTTAATTCGTCAAAAAAGTCTTTCCCTAATCTAATTGGAATTGTCTGGAACAGATATAAGATTCTGGGTAGGATGTTCATTTTGACGGTAGATATTCTCCCTATCATTGATAGTTGTAGGTTTCCCCATTTCATCAAGTCAGCCGCAATCTATGATAGTTATTCTCTTTAAGTGTGACTATTTTGTAATTGCATCTTAAGTATATCCCCAAATATTTGACCTTGTTTGTGACTTGAATCTCCAAAGTTTCTGCCAATTCTTCCTTTTGTCTTGATGATATATTCTTTGTCAAAATCTTCCTTTTGTCTTTATTTATTTTCAAACCTGCTACTTTTCCATATTCCTCTATTCTTTCTATCAATTTGGGTGTCGTTTCTAATGGATCCTCAAGGATAAAAACCGAGTCATCTGCAAATGCTTGTCGTTTATATTCTTCTTCTTTTTTTTGATTTTCATTCCTTTTATTTCTTTCTCTTCTCTGATCTTTCTATTTAAAACTTCTAATCTTAAAAAGTAGAGGTAATAGTAATACAATACAATACAATAGTAGAGTTGGAAGGGACCTTGGAGGTCTTCTAGTCCAACCCCCTGCCTAGGCAGGAAACCCTATACCGTTCCAGACAAATGGCTATCCATAGTGGGCAACCTTTCTTTATTTCAACTGGAACAGATGAATTTTGGGCTCAGAAATTTACCCAAGCCATACAAACCATATACTACAAACAAACAGCAAAGATAATGATAAATGGAGAACTGGCAGGGCTTCTGTTATTCCTGACCCCCTTTTTAAAATTTATATCTTTATTTCAGGCGAGGAAAAATCTCAGGAGGCCCATTTCTTCCAAGGATGCCTCAGCGGGATCCGGGTTCAAGGCCACGAACTGGACTTCGACGAGGCTCAGTACCGGAGCAACTCCATCTCGTCACACAGCTGCCCCGGGAGCGTGGAAGGCAAAATCGACGGGGACGGTGGGCATTAAAGGGACGGCACCGTTACTGCACCCACGCGAGCACACCTGGATCATTTTTCCACACCCGGGCACGCGTGTCTCCGCCTCCCTCCGTCCTGCCTTCCGCGAATGTGTGCGTGACTTAATTTCCCGTCGCCGCAACATTGGGCGTAGGTGTGATTGTTGCGGAGCGTGTGGCCGCTGAAAGGCTGGGTGCTGAGCCAGATTGCGGTTGTGTTGGCGGGCAGTTGTGGGAATTGGCAGTGACGGTTCTCTCCTGTGGACTCCAAGTTTACTCGGCTCCTGCAGAATGAAGTGTCTCGTTGTTGTGTCCACCAAGGCTTGTCCCCCCCCCCCCGTGGGAACTTTAAGACGGGTGGACTTCAATTCCCAGAATTCCCCAGCCAGCGTATCACTTTTCCGTTCAATTGTCACACCATCTGGCTTACCTTAAACTTCTTTATTCATTTTAGCTTGTCATGGGTTATTTTTTCCCCCACCTTTCAAGGCATATTACGTCAGCCGCATTCCCACCATCTATTAAGAAAGTTATTCAATTTTTTAAAAAAAGGATAAAGTCTGAACACTTTTTTTATTGTCTAGTTTTAAATCTAGTATGTTGGACTGCTGAGAGATGATGGGTTATTTTTTTCACTTTTCGGAAGTCAAGGTATATTACGTCAGCCGCATTCCCACCGTCTATTAAGAAAGTTATCCAATTTTTTAAAAAAGGATAAAGTCTGAACACATTTTTAATTGTCTAGTTTTAAATCTAGTATGTTGGACTGCTGAGAGATCATGGGTTATTTTTTTCACTTTTCGGAAGTCAAGATATATTACGTCAGCCGCATTCCCACCGTCTATTAAGAAAGTTATCCAATTTTTAAAAAAAGGATAAAGGTAGTCTGAACACGTTTTTTTTAATTGTCTAGTTTTAAATCTAGTATGTTGGGCTGCTGAGAGATGATGGGTTATTTTTTTCACTTTTCAGAAGTCAAGGTATATTACGTCAGCCGCATTCCCACCGTCTATTAAGAAAGTTATTCAATTTTTTAAAAAAAGGATAAAGTCTGAACACTTTTTTTATTGTCTAGTTTTAAATCTAGTATGTTGGACTGCTGAGAGATGATGGGTTATTTTTTTCACTTTTCGGAAGTCAAGGTATATTACGTCAGCCGCATTCCCACCGTCTATTAAGAAAGTTATCCAATTTTTTAAAAAAGGATAAAGTCTGAACACATTTTTAATTGTCTAGTTTTAAATCTAGTATGTTGGACTGCTGAGAGATCATGGGTTATTTTTTTCACTTTTCGGAAGTCAAGATATATTACATCAGCCGCATTCCCACCGTCTATTAAGAAAGTTATCCAATTTTTAAAAAAAGGATAAAGGTAGTCTGAACACGTTTTTTTTAATTGTCTAGTTTTAAATCTAGTATGTTGGGCTGCTGAGAGATGATGGGTTATTTTTTTCACTTTTCAGAAGTCAAGGTATATTACGTCAACCGCATTCCCACCGTCTATTAAGAAAGTTATCCAATTTTTAAAAAACGATAAAGATAGACACATTTTTTTTGTCCTGTTTTAAATCTAATATGTTGGGCTGCTGTGAGGTCAGAACTTGGTTTTTTGGGGTAGTGTTTTTCAACATTGGCAGCTTGAAGACAGGTGGACTTCAACTCCCAGAATCCCCCAGCTAACATTTCAGTTTCCCATTTAATTCTCACGCCATTCTAACCCACCTGTTTCTACTAATTTAGCTTGTCAGGGTTTTTTCCTCTTCTTCTCGTTTTGTTGAAATCAAGATATACTACATCTAGGGCATTCCCACCATCTATGAAGAAAGTGACCCAATCAAAAAAATACTAAACAATGAGGCCGCACTTATTCTTGTCCTATCCGTGCTGAATTCTGGGGAAACCTGGGGAATGCTGGGAGTTGAAGTCCACCTGCCTTAATGTCCCCATCGTTGAGAAAAAATAGTTCAGCTTGGTCCGGATTTGAAGGCCGGCTCTGGCTCTTTGGCTTTGAAACGGAGATGAGCAGCGCCCCCTAGAGTTGGGAACGAGTAACACAAACATGTGAATATTTTAATAAACGGAGAGTCAACGGCTGTCTATTTGAAAAGGACAGAAAGGGACATCCCTCGTCATGGAAAAACCTCACAGCCTCCAGCAAGATGGACTGCCATGGGTGCTCCTCGACTTACGACCAATCACAGTGACCATTTGAAGTTACAATGGATCGACCCCAGGAGTACAGGGGTAGCGGGGGTATAACTCTTGGTAGAATTGTAGACTCCTAGGGCTGGAAGGGACCTGGGAGGTCTTCTAGTCCAACCCCCAGGAGACCTAATGCCATCGGGGTATATATTGTTGTCCAAGCTTTTCTTGAAAATCTATGAAGACGTAGATTAAGGGTGGGAAACCATGAGCTCTTTATGACTTGTGGACTTCAACTCCCAGAATTCCTGAGGCAGCATGGGAATTCTGGGAGTTGAAGTCCACAAGTCATAAAAGGGACATAGTTCCCCACCCTGAGGTAGGTAGGTAGGTAGATAGATGATAGATAGATAGATAGATAGATAGATAGATAGATAGATAGATAGATAGATAATGAGGGAGGGATAGATAAGGGATGGATGGATGGAGAGACAGACGCGATTGATAAATGATAGCTAGATTAAAAGGTA
>NC_138554.1:1548562-1654052 GCF_964273705.1 Natrix helvetica | reverse complement strand
GCCTCTTGCACATTTGCACTCCCAGGGAGGGGGGGGGTTGTCCAGTGCGTGCCCACCGATGCCACCCACCTGGCCTTTCTCCACAGCCCGTCTTACGGTGGGACTGCGTGGCAGAGAAGCATCTCGGGTGGGGTGGCATTTTCCCCTTCATTCTGGTGTGTGTGTGTCAAATGCAAGACACACAATTTTGGTGCAAGAGATTTGTGCCACGGGGCCAGTGGTCATTGCACACTCCTGCCACCCCACCTGTGTGTGTGTGTGTATGTGAGAGAGAGGGAGAAAGGGAAAGAGAGAAACAGAGAAAGAGAAAGACAGAAACAGAGAAAGAGAGAAAAAGAAAGATGGAGAGAAAGGGAGAAAGGGAAAGAAAAAGTGAAAAAGAATGATAGAGAAAAAGAGAAAAAGAAAGAGAAAAGAAGAGAGAAAGGCAGAAAAAGGGAGCGAGAAAAGAAAAAGAGACAGAGACAGAAATAAAGAAAAAGTGAAAGAAAGAGAGAAAAATAAAGAGAAGGAGAGAAAGACAGAAAAAGGGAGTGAGAAAAAAAACAGAAATAAAGTGAAAATGTGATAGAGAAAAAGAGAAAAATAAAGAGAAAAGAGAAGGAGAGAAAGACATAAAAAGGGGAGCGAGGAAAGAAAAAGAGAGGCAGAGAGAGACAAAGACAGAAAGGGAGAAAAAAGAAAGATAGAAAAAGAAAGATGGAGACAGACAAAGAAAGAAAGGGAAAGAGAAAGGGAAAAACAATGATAGAGAAAAAGAGGAGAGAAAGACAAAAAGAGAGCGAGAAAATAAAAAGACAGAGAAAGAAAGCAAAAGTGAAAAAGAATGATAGAGAAAAAGAGAAAAAGATAGAGAAAAGGGGGGAGAAAGACAGAAAAAGAGAGCGAGAAAAGAAAAAGAGGCAGAGAACAAAAAAAGAATGATAGAGATAAAGAGAAAAAGAAAGAGAGAAAAGAGCCTTACTCCATCCGGTGGGGGAATATTTTTCGATAATGGAGAGAATTAAATTTGGAACCACAGGCTAAAACTTAGCCATCTTTTTAAACCGCTCTTCCTTTTTTAAAACAAATAAATAAAAATAAATTGGATTATCTTTCTTTCTAACGTAAAAATAGAGGAAAGCTAGGAAAATCAGAAAGAAAAAGGGAGCGAAGGAAGAGGCAAAAAAAAAGGGGGATGGCTTTTGAGATTTTTTTTTTTACAGCGCAGCAAAATTTAGTACCCTTTTTATTCATTTGGTCCTCGATTTACGACAGTTCATTTAGTGACCGAAGTTAAACCTTCGGCACAAGCAACGTCAACGGGGGAAGCCGGAGTCACTTAACGACCGTGTGACTAACTGAACGGCTGCAGCGGTTCGCTTAACAACGGTGGCAAGAAAGGTGGTAACCTGCGGCAAAGCTTCACTTTTATAAATGTCTCACTTAGCAACAATGGTGGTGGTTTGCCTTGCACACCAGCCGGGGCGGTCAAAAAAATATGCAATTTACAGTATCTTGAATTCCCACTCGGGATAAATTCATTTTTCCACGCAGCTTTCAAAACAAGATTTCGCATCTTGGGTTTTTTTTTTTAAAGTAACTACATAATGTATAAATTAGTAATTCGCCTATTTGATTCATCATGAATTGTCTTTAGAGAAATGCAATATTTTGCTAGCTTGCCAAGAAGTAATCAAAATTTAATTATTGGCTTGATTATATTGGCTCCAGCAGGGGGTTGGACTAGAAGACCTCCAAGGTCCCTTCCAACTCTTATGCTTTGTGTTCAATGTTCTAGGTGAGTTGCTCCCGCTGGATTCCATGGATTTTGGGTGGATCCCAATCGTCATTCCACCAGCTGGGGCTACATTTATTTTTCAGGTGAGCAGCAAAAAAAATGCTCCTTGTATCTGGGCTCCATTTTCAGAATGGAAAGTTAACAGCTGTGACTGTGTAACTCGAATCCGGAACCTTGTAAATATTTGATGGCCCAGCTGTAAGAGAGACTGAAGGAGAGCAACTGGGTTACTTTCACAAACGACAACGGAGGTTGGAAGGGAAATTTAGGAAGAGACTAGAATAAAATAAGGAAGAGAAGAGAACATTGAACAGAACAGAACATTAGAACAGAACACAACAGAACACTGAATAGAACATAAAATTGAAGAGAACAGAACATTAGAACAGAACAGAACATTGAACAGAACAGAACATTGAATAGAAGAGAATAGAATAGAACAGAACAGTAGAATGGAACAGAACATTGAACAGAACATTAGAATAGAGCAGAACAGAACATTAGAACAGAACAGAACAGAACACTGAATAGAACATAAAATTGAACAGAACACAACATTAGAACAGAACAGAACATTAGAACAGAACAGAACATTGAACAGAACAGAACATTGAATAGAATAGAACAGAAGAGAATAAAATAGAACAGAACAGTAGAATGGAACAGAACATTAGAATAGAGCAGAACAGAACACTGAATAGAACATAAAATTGAACAGAACAGAACATTAGAACAGAACAGAACATTAGAACAGAACAGAACATTGAACAGAACAGAACATTGAATAGAATAGAACAGAAGAGAATAAAATAGAACAGAACAGTAGAATGGAACAGAACATTGAACAGAACAGAACATTAGAATAGAGCCTTATAACCACAATTGAGCTCAATGTTTTTGTTGCAAAGTGAGACATTTGAGGTTTGGGGATTTGGCCCCATTTTACGACCCAGTTGCCCCAGTTGTTAAGTGAATCACTGCAGTTTTTAAGTCAGTAACATGGTTGTGAAGTGAATCTAGCTTTCCCGTTGACTTTGCTTGTCGGAAGGTCGTAAAAGGGGATCCTGTGACACACACACACACCCCCGGACGCTGTGACCGTCACAAACCTGGGTCGGTGGCCACGTGTCTGAATTTTGATCACATGTCCATGGGATGTTGCAGTGGTCATCCACAACGGTCGTTAGTCACTTTTTTCACTGCTACTGTAACTTTGAACGGTCAGTAAATGAGACATTGTAAGTCGAGAACTATCCCTTTCTTTTTTGCTTAATTTCTGTTTGGCTGCTCTATTCTAGATTAATGTGGTGAAATACACACGTGTGACCACCAGGTGGCGTTTAGAGCTCACAATGTTTCTCCGCCTTCTCCACTTGTGGATGGGTGGACTTCGACTCCCAGAATTCCCCAGCCAGCCTGGCTTCCTCCTCATCTGTGATAATGAAAAGCTTCCTACGAGGCCCAGGCACTCCGAACATGTTCAGGAAACCCTCTCTCAACCCTTCATAAGGGATCAGGCTGAGGGTGGAACTCCCAGAATTCTGGGTCAGCCAGCTAGGGATTCTGGGAATGAATCTCCCCATACAGTTACAGATTAGGAAAATTAGGGCAGTTGTCAGGAAGATAGGCCGTGCTGACTTGCATGCTGGCCGGGGGATTCTGGGAATTGAAGTCCACCCCTCTTAAAGAATAGCTAAGGAATTCCTGGAGTTGAAGTCCAACCCACTTATATCAGACTAACTAAGGAATTCTGGGAGTTGAAGTTCACCCCTCTTTAAAAAATAGCTAAGGAATTCTGGGAGTTGAAGTCCACTCCTCTTAAAGCAGGCCTCCTGGGGAATTCTGGGAGTTGAAGTCCACCCGTCTTAAAGTATAGCTGGGGAATTCTGGGAATGGAAGTCCACCTATCTTAAAGCAAGCCAGCTAGGGAATTCTGGGAGTTGAAGTCCAACCCTCTTAAAGAATAGCTGGGGAATTCTGGGAGCTGACGTCCACCCCTGGTAGCTCACTAGCTAGGGAATTCTGGGGGTTGAAGTCCCCTCCCCCCTCTTCAGGGTTTCCAATGGGGACAAACCCTCTACAGGCCCTGTGAGGAATCCGTTGCTGAGTCCTCCCAGCAAACACCTGAAGAGGCGAGGCCCATTTCTCTGAGCCGAACCTCCCTTCCCTAAAGACGTGGCATGACGTCAGATCTCATTGAGGAAGAGAAACCTTTGGTCTCAAAGTTCGCCCAGGGGGAAAGCGAAGCGCAGCTAGGAAGGAGCAGGGGCCGCTGGCTGACTACCCGCCTTGCCCTCCCGCCACCCCATTACCCCCTGCAGCAACAAACCACGATTTGCAAACCGGAGGAAACTGGTCTGGGGTCCACCCCGCCCCCCCACCTTCCACCCACTGGATTCCTGCCCAGCTGGTTTGGGACAGTCGCCTGGGGGAATGCAGGGAGCCCACGAAAGGGGAGAGGAGGACGAGAAAATCTCCATTCTTCCAAGGCTGACACGCACCTCTGTGTCGTTGTGGGTTTTGTGTGTGTGTGTGTGGGGGTTGTGTGTGTGTGTGTGTGCGCGCGCGCGCGCGCATTCAGCACCTTGCCCTGCAGGATTGACCTCTGGCACCGCCATCGCCCTGCCTGCTTTGGCTATTCCCGTGAGAAACATCCCAATTAAAATACGGCCGGTCCTCGAGTTTGCGATGATTCGTTTAGTGACCGTTCGAAGCCCCAAACTGCACTGGGAAAAAGGGACTTAGGACCGTGCTTCACACTTAACGACTGTCCCCGTTGGTCATGCAATCACAATTCAGACGCTCGGTGACCGACTTGTATTTACGATGGTCACAGTGTCTCTGTTTGTGTGTGTGTGTATGTGTGTGTGAGTGTGTGTGTGTGTGTGTGTCACGAGATTCCCCCTTTTGCGACCTTCCGAACGGCAAAGTCGACGGGGAAGACGGACTCACTTAACGACCGGGTTACTAAATTTAAAAAACCCCAGCAGCGATTCACTTCATCGCTTCACAAACCGTCTCGCTTAGCAACGGGAATAGACCCTGCATATCGATTCCCCGCAACCCACCGCGGGGGGGGGGGAGAGAGCCACAACGGTCGTTAAGTGTGAAAAAAAATCCCTTTTTTCCAGCGACATCGCACGGTCGCTAAATGGACCGTTGTAAATCGAGGACTCCCTGTATCGGAATAAATAAATGCGATTACATTTGCAAATAGAGAAGACGGATGACAAAAAAAAAACAGGTTTATTCCTCGCCTGCCGGGAAAAGGGATTAACCTCAATTCCCGAGGGAGAAGAGAATGGAAACCAGGGATCCTGGGTTCAAATTCCTTCCGGGGGCGATTCCTGCTTTCCTGCCCCGCCGCGTCATCTGCCTTGGCACTTGACCCAAATTCCCGGAGGAGGAAGGAAACTTCGGGGACGATGCCAGCAGTGGGGCTCTTGAGAATGTGGGTCAGGGACTTCGGCTCCTGCCCGTTTGGCCTGAAAATGGGGGGCTTGGTGGTTTCCGTGTCTTTTCTGGCCACCCTGTGTCACCCCCAAATTGAGGGGTGGGTAGGGCAGTGCCCCCCAATTCTAGAGTGCTTGGTGCCTTCCCGGACTTTTTTTCCGCTGCCCGCTTGAAAACCTAACCCTAACCCTAACCTTGGCGAATTTTTAAGGTGCGTGGACTTCAATTCCCAGAATTCCCCAGTAAAGAGGGCTGGGTGGGGGATTCTGGGAGTTGAAGTCCACAGGTTTGGAACTCTCTGATTGAACTGACTGGGGGATTCTGGGAGTTGAAGTCCAGAGGTCTGGAACTCTCTGATTGAACTGACTGGGGGATTCTGGGAGTTGAAGTCCAGAGGTCTGGAACTCTCTATGATTGAACTGACTGGGGGATTCTGGGAGTTGAAGTCCAGAGGTTTGGAACTCTCCATGATTGAACTGACTGGGGGATTCTGGGAGTTGAAGTCCAGAGGTTTGGAACTCTCTATGATTGAACTGACTGGGGGATTCTGGGAGTTGAAGTCCAGAGGTCTGGAACTCTCTATGATTGAACTGACTGGGGGATTCTGGGAGTTGAAGTCCAGAGGTTTGGAACTCTCTATGATTGAACTGACTGGGGGATTCTGGGAGTTGAAGTCCAGAGGTCTGGAACTCTCTATGATTGAACTGACTGGGGGATTCTGGGAGTTGAAGTCCAGAGGTTTGGAACTCTCCATGATTGAACTGACTGGGGGATTCTGGGAGTTGAAGTCCAGAGGTTTGGAACTCTCTATGATTGAACTGACTGGGGGATTCTGGGAGTTGAAGTCCAGAGGTTTGGAACTCTCTATGATTGAACTGACTGGGGGATTCTGGGAGTTGAAGTCCAGAGGTTTGGAACTCTCTATGATTGAACTGACTGGGGGACTCTGGGAGTTGAAGTCCAGAGGTTTGGAACTCTCTATGATTGAACTGACTGGGGCATTCTGGGAGTTGAAGTCCAGAGGTCTGGAACTCTCTATGATTGAACTGACTGGGGGATTCTGGGAGTTGAAGTCCAGAGGTTTGGAACTCTCCATGATTGAACTGACTGGGGGATTCTGGGAGTTGAAGTCCAGAGGTTTGGAACTCTCTATGATTGAACTGACTGGGGCATTCTGGGAGTTGAAGTCCAGAGGTCTGGAACTCTCTATGATTGAACTGACTGGGGGATTCTGGGAGTTGAAGTCCAGAGGTGTGGAATTTGTTCTGATTGCACCTTCATAAGTGCAGAAGAGGGTGACCCAAATTTTGTTGGGGTGCTCCTGAAACCCCTGGTGCCGGGCGGGGCCCTGTTGACCGACCCAGGCTGCTTCCTGTCCTGACGGTGACGGAGATACCATAGAGAGGGAATGTGAAACAGGAATGCCGGAATTCAAATTAGGGTGTCCAGATTCTCGGGGTCACCTCCTTACAAAGGACAGGCGGAGCTCGGGGGGAAAAAAAAGCACACAAGGCAGTATCGTTGTGTCATGGGTTTCTATCCTGCCGTCGGAGGAATGAGGAGGTGGCAGGAATTGGGGCAGGAGGGCAAGGAGTGCCAATGTGATGCCAGAGCCTGACTTGCGCAGGCAGACCTCAGGCGTACGACCACAACAAAAGCCGTGGCTGAGCGAGACGGTTCTTCGGTGAACTTTGCCCTGTTTTGTGACCGTCCTTGCCACCGTCGTTAAGTGAATTGCCGCCTCTTTAAATCAGGTTGTTATGGGAGTCTGGTTTTTCCCCCTTGACTTTGCTTGTGGGAAGGTTGCAAAAGGGGATCATGTGACACCCTCCCGGGACGCGATGACCGTCATAAGTATGAGTCAGGGGCCAACCGTCTGAGTTTTGATCACAGGATCATAGGGACGGGGCAACGGTTGTAAATGTGAAAAATGCTCCTAAGTCCACTTTTACAGTGCCGTTGTAACTTTCAACAGTCACTAAGTGAATTGTTGTAAGTCGAGGACTGCCTTTATTCCTGGAGCAGGTAAGAGAGGAGGCTTCACCTCTTGCAATCCTCGTTTGCTGAGGCGTTCAGTGCAAACTCTCAACTTTGTACGTGTCTATATTCCAGTTTACAAGGATTCCTCGACTTACGACCGAAACAGGGACAGGAATTTCCAGTCACTAAGCGATACAATCCGTTAAAAATCAAGTCATTACGTGACCCGATTTTACAAACCATTTTTTAAACCACGGTTGCTGAGTGAATCACATGGTCGTTAAGCGAAGCCCGTTTCGGGAAGGATGTTACAAAGTTGTTAAGGGAATCAAACAGTTGTTAAACGAATCCAGCCTCCCTGATTGGTCAACACTTCACTTAGTGACCATTCAAAGTAACGACAGGGCCGAAAAAATAACTTATGACCGTCTTTCACACTTACGACTTTCCCCCATAGTCACGTGATTTACATTCCGATGTTTGACACCCGATTCACATTTACGACGGTTGCAGTGTCCCGGGGTGTGTGTGTGTGTCAGTCGATCCCCCTTTTACGACCGCCCGATGAGCAACGCCCACGGGGAAACCAGATTTACTTCGCCACCGGTTACTCATTTAACAATGGCAGCGATTCCCTTAACGTCGGCGGCAAGCCGAGTCGTAAAATGGGTACAGCATTTAACTGTTTAACCAACGCCATCCCTTTTGGGCTTCCTCGTGGTCGTAAGTTGAGGACGACCTGCAGCGAGGCGAGAGCCAACGTCATGAAATCAATGAAATAAGTTTAAAAAGTGGGTTGTCGTTTTGCACCTTCCTCCTTCAACAGGATTGGGGGAGGGGGGGGAGAACCGGGTTCAAATCCCACCCCGGCCCCACCCTGGCCTTCGAGTTCCCCCTTCCATCTCGAAAACCGTCCTTCTGCGGGTCACTGCAGGAAGGAGATTACGCAGGATCTAATCGAACGCAGACAAAATGCGATCCTCTCGGATTTAATCGGGATTATCCGGCCGGCAAAACTGAATATTTTAAGAGCATTTGCTCAACGCTTTGCAAATGGGGAAAATGCTGAAATTGACGTCCTGGCGGCTGAATCCCAGAGTGGACGAAGGCAAGTAGGTCGTAAGATGAGGACTGAGGACCCACATCCCTTTTCCCCCCTGGATCTTCTCCAAATCTTCTCCCAATCCACCCAGAGACACTCCCCGCCCAATCCTGTCCACGGATTTTGAGTCGGTGGGCGAGAACGAGTAGAATTCAAAAGCATTTTCTCTCTGGGCGATACTTGGACCACTTAAAGACGGGGGGGGCGGATTTCAACTCCCAGAATTCCCCAGCCGGCAGACCAATTTCCCGTTTAAACCTCCTACCATCTCGCGCTGAACTCGTTGACAATGTTATAATAAGACATGTGGATTTTAACTCTCAAAATCCCGCTGCACAATTGGATACTGGATTTGTTTTAGTAGATGGGGGGAACGTGGCAGATGTAATATATCTTTGATTTCAGCAAAGTGGGGGGGAAAACAACGCATGGCAATTTAATAAACAAGTTAAAAGTGGAACTAGATGGTGTCGTTAAATGGAAAACTCATCTGCTGGCAGGGAAATCCAGATAAATATGGGCACGACAATTAAACGGGAAACTCATCTGCCGGCCGGGGGGGATTCTGGGAATTGAAGTCCATCCAACTTCAAGCTTCTATGATTGAAAATCACTATGCCAAACGTTGATCTGAGCTCACGGCCCAACATATTAGATTTAAACTAAGACAAGAACAAATGTGGTTAGACTACGGTTATCACTTAATTTAATAGACGGTGGGAATGCAGTCGATGTAATATATCTTGACTCTAAGCAAAGTGGGGGGGGAAATAACCCACTTCAAGCTAAACCGAATGAACGCGTTAAAAAGTAACAAGGATTGTTTACTCAAAAGGGTTGAGGAAGGATGCCAGGCCATTGTTGTCATCCAGAAGAAGTCACCCCAGGGTTGGGGGTGCCCTCAGGACCTATTGACCCCTCCCCTCATTCAAATGCCCATCAAAGGACCTCCACTTTGTCCTTGAATTTGAATGCTACAAGGGAATAAAAGGAGGAGGAGGGAAAATTTAAATAGATAGGTGTAGAAAAGGTTTTTTCTGATAAGAGGAAAAATATCTGGGTCAGCTGCAACAAAAGGACATTCAGCCCCCTGGGAACGAGTCCAGCCAGCTCTTATCTCACTAGGAGGACCAAAATTAAATTTCTTCTTATCTCAAAGGTTAAAGGGAAGGAAAAGGAAGGAAGGAAGGAAGAAAGAAAGAAAGAAACATTGAGAGGCAGAAAGAAAGGGAAGAAAAGAAGGAAGGAAAAGGTTGAGAGGCAGAAAGAAAGGGAAGAAAAGAAGGAAGGAAGGGCAAAAAGAAAGAGAAAGTTGAAAAGTAAGAGAGAGAAATAGAGGAAAAAGAGGAAAGACAGAAACATTGAGGAGCAGAAAAGGAAGGAAGGAAGGGCAAAAAGAGAGAAAGGGAAAAGTAAGAGAGAGAGAAACAGGAAAGAGAGGAAAGAGAGAAATGAAAAGAAGGGAAAAGGGAAAAGGAAAGGAAAGGAGTAAAGAAGGAAAGAAAGAAGGGAGGAAAAGAGGAAAGAGAGAAAGAAAAAAAACATTGAGAAGCAGAAAGGGTAGGAAGGAAGGAAGGGCAAAAAGAAAGAGGAAGAGGAAAAGTAAGAGAAAAAAAGAGGAAAAAAGAAGGAAAAACAGAAAAAGAAAGAAGAGGGAAGGAGGAGTGAAGGAAAGTAAGAAAGGAGGGAAAGTGGAAAGGAAGAAGGAAAAAGAGAAGAAAAAAAACCAATCCTGCATGGTAGGTAGGGTGGACTGGACTTTCGAGGGTGGATTTGAACTCGGATCTTCCCAGCCCACAAGCCCCCCAAAACCCCCAAACCCGTCCATAGTTGCAATTCAACAGACCCAGCGTACAAACGGCATAACCTTGTCCCCAAGATTTTCGGGGTGCTTCCCCCAATCCCCCCCACCAATGCACTTCCACAGTGGGCAAAACTTCAGGGACCCCCTCCTGCTTCAGGCATCCGCTCCCAAGCCAGTCCCTTTCTCCCTCCCCCCCCGCCCAGATGCAAAATATTTGAAATTATCTCCACGCCCATCATCCCCTCCCTTAGGGCTTCCACCCAGCCCTCCACACCATTAAAATATCCCCCTCCTCACCTATTTACAATTCCTAACACAAAAAAGGAAATTGAAAGGAGACCTTTGAGGTCTAATCTTGGTCTCTTGACAAGAGCTATTTCCCTATCAGATTTTGGGTTTTGTGTGTGTGTGCAAAATCTGTTTTCCCTGGGGGGGGGAGGGCAACCTCTGGCCAGCCCCCTTACTGAGTATCTTGCAACCTGGACAGCTTTGAAGATGGATGGACTTCAACTCCCAGAATTCCACAGTTAGAAGATCACCTGTTTGTTAATTTAGCTTGAAGTGGGTTATTCTGTTCCACTTTGCGGAAGTCAAGATATATTACATCGGCTGTGCATTCCCACCGTTTATTAAGTTATCCCATCAAAAGATGTGATAACCGTAGTCTAACCACATTTGTTCTTGTCTTATTTTAAATCCATTATGTTGGGTTGTGAAGTCAGATCAAGGTTTTCTATAGTGCTTTTCAACTATAGCGGCTTGAAGATGAAAGGACTTTAATTCCCAGAATCTCCCCTGGTCAGCAGATCAGTTTCCCGTTTAATTCTCCTGCCCTCTATCCCACCACAAAGATGTTGGATAGCCATGTGTCTGAAAGGGTATAGGGTTTCCTGCCTAGGCAGGGGGTTGGACTAGAAGACCTCCAAGGTCCCTTCCAACTCTGCTATTGTATTGTATCGTATTGTATTATTGTAGTCTCACATTAGGCACGAAAGGCAGCTGGGTGATTTTGGATCAAGTGCCTCTCCTTTCAGCCAAACCCACCTCACAGGATTGTTGTTGTGGGGGGGGGGATAGGAATATAGGAATAATAGAAATATCTATCTATTTGCCTGTCTGCCTGACTGTTTATCTATTAATTTATCTATCTATCTGTCTTTCTGTCTGTCTGTCTGTCTACCTATCTTTTATATCTCTATTTATTCTACCTGTCTATATCTATCCTTATCTCCTTATCTGTCTGTCTCTATCTCTATATCTGTCTGTCTCTCTCCCTCTCTCCATCCATCTCCCTCTCTCTTATCTCTCTCTCTCCATCCATCCATCCATCTATCTCTATCTATCTCTAATTTCTCTCTCTCTCTCCATCCATTCATTAATCCATCCTCTCCCCCCCCCACTCTCTCTAATCTCTGTCTCTGTCTCCATCCATCCATCAATTTTTCTCTCTCTCTCATCTCTCTCTCTCTCCATCCATCCATTTCTCTCTCTCTCTCATCTCTCTCTCTCCATCCATCCATTCTCTCTCTCCCCATCCATCTATTCTCTCTCTCTGTCTCTCTCTTTCTTTCCATCCATCCATCCATCTCTCTCTCTCCATCCATTCATCCATTTCTCTCTCCCTCTCATCTCTCTCCATCCATCCATCCATTTCTCCCCCTCATCTGTCTGTCTCCATCCATCCATCCATCCATCCATCCATTTCTCTCTCTCATCTCTCTGCCTCTTTCTCCATCCATCCATCCATCCATCCATATCTCTCTCTCTCATCTCTTTCGCTGTCATCTCTCTCTCTCTCTCCATCCATCCATCCATCCATCCATATCTCTCTCTTTCTCATCTCTCTGTCTTTCTCCATCCATCCATCCATCCATTTCTCTCTCTCTCTCTCATCTCTCTCTCCATCATCCATCCATCCATCCATCCATCCATCCATCCATCCATTCCTCTCTCTCTCTCTCTCATCTCTCTGTCTCTCTCCATCCATCCATCCATCCATCCATTTCTCTCTCTCTCTCTCATCTCTCTCTCTCCATCATCCATCCATCCATCCATCCATCCATCCATCCATCCATCCATCCATCCATCCATCCATCCATTCCTCTCTCTCTCTCTCTCTCTCTCATCTCTCTGTCTCTCTCCTCCATCCATCCATCCATCTATTTCTCTCTCTCTTTCTCTTTCTCTCCATCCATCCATCCATCCATTTCTCTCTCTCTCTCTCTCTCTCTCTTTCTCAACCAGGTCAATCCTAGGAATGCAGCCCCAGGGCAAAAAAAAGGCTGCTGAATCGAGAGCCCCCCCCCTTCGTCCCCCCCCCCAGGCTCCAAGACCCCTGCAAGAAACCGGCTAGGAAGGGAGGGGGGGAGAGGGGGGAGGGGTGGCGGGTCGGCCCGGCTGAAGAGGCGCCCGATTCGCCCAGGGACGGAGGGGGCGGGGCCCGAGGGAGAGATAAAGCGGCGGCCGCTTCGCCCGGCGTCCTCTTTGCCTTCGGAGCATCCCTGCTCGCTCACCTGGCTCCCGCGGCTCACCTGGGACTTCCTTCCTCTTCCTCTTCTCCTCTTCGTTCCTTCGGTGGAAAAGCCCAGCCATGGCCGTGGAGAAAGAGAAGAAGAGCTGCGGGCAGGTGATGCACGAATGGAAGGAATTCATCTGGAATCCCCGCACCCATCAGTTCATGGGGCGCACCGGGAGCAGCTGGGGTGAGCTTCGCGGCGGAGTGGGGGGTGGGGGTGGGGTTCAGGAAGACCCAGAGCTGCCATTCTCCCCCTCCCATCCATTTGACACCCCCCCCCTATTCCAGCCACCTCCGGGAGGGGAGAATCTCCTGTCTGCCTCTTTAGTGTGGGGAGGGGGCTGAGCCGTCTCTAGTAGGGGGAGGGGGTTTAGCTGTGGTTTAGCGGAGGGGGGGCGGGTAGGGGGGTTTCAAGAAGACCCAGAGCTGCCTTTCTCCTCCCCCCCCCATTTAACACCAGCCACCTCCGAGGGGAGAATCTCCTGTCTGCCTCTTTAGTGTGGGGAGGGGGCTGAGCCGTCTCTAGTAGGGGGAGGGGGTTTAGCTGTGGTTTAGCTGAGTGGGGGGCGGGTAGGGGGGTTTCAAGAAGACCCAGAGTTGCCTTTCTCCCCCCCATCCATATAACCCCCCCCCAGCCCATCACATTTTACTCCCCCCTCCACCTCCGGGAGGAGAATCTCCTCTATGCTTCTTTAGTGGGGGGAGGAGTCTTAGCCGTGGGTTAGCGGGGGGGGGGGGTCAGGAAGACCCAGAGCTTTTCTCTGCCCCCCCCCCAGCCATCTCACCTCCCCCCAGCCCCCACCTCCGGGCGGAGACTCTCCTATCCGCGTCTCTGCGGGGGCGGTGGCTAAGCCGTCTCTAGGGGGGAGCGGGCTTTGGGGGGGGGTTCAGAAAGACCTAGATCTGCCTTTCTCCCCCCCCCATCCATCTAACCCCCCCCCCGTCCCCCACCTCTGGGCGGAGAATCTCCACTCTGCGTCTCTGGTGGGGGGAGGGGGCTTAGCCGTGGATTGGCGGAGTGGGGCGTGGGGGAGGTGTTCATGAAGACCCAGAGGTGCTTTTCTCTGGGAGGGGGCTAGGAAAAGCCGTCTGAAGCCGTCTCTCCTTTAAGGGGAGGGGGTCTTCAGAGCTGGAGGAAGCGAGGAAGGCTCCGTTTCAGGGCGATTGGGGGGGGGGGGGCTCCAAAACAGCACTTCCTTTTCCAGGGGTCTCCATTGGGGGAAGGGGGTGTCCTCATTCCCCCCCCCCTGTTTTAGACCCCTCCGCCTTCCTAAAGCAGGCACTTCTCCTCTTCTCCCCTCTCCCCTTTTCAAAGCGACCCTCCACCCATTTCGACCTGGGGCGGGGGGGGACGCAGGAGGGAGACCCCTCCTCCACCTCCCTCTGGCACCGATGAAGCCCAAAATCAGGGAGGGTCTCGCGTAGCCCCCATCCCCACCTGTCTTAGTCTCTTTTTTTTTTAACCTGTCGGCCGGATTTCTCCGGACGCGGGCTTGAGGCTGGGTCCTGTCTGGGAGGGGGGTGGCTGGGAATGCGAACTTTGCGATGTTCCCGACTTAATGACTTTTGGGTGGGGGGTCAGCAAGGGGGGGGGGTTTGGCAGACTTCAAAAGTCCGCGTATCTTTTTTTATCTTTTCCCAGCGCTTCTACCGCGATTGCTACAAAAACAGGCTCTTAAACCGCGGCTCCAGGGTACCGGGCGTTAAATGGGGAGGGGGGCGTCTATTTTTTTTAAACACCTTTTGGGGGGCGGTTGGGGGGGGCAACTGCAGGAAGGGGGAAAGCAAAGCCTTCGGTCAAGGCGGAACGAAGCCCCCTCCCCGAATTGCGCCTGTTATGGGTGGGTGTTTTAAAACGGGTGGGGGGGTGGCGCGGGTGGGGGGTCGTTTCAGCGGGGCATCTGACTGAGATTTGGCTATTTAAAAAAGGGTTTTTTTCATGAAAAGGATGGGAGAAATATTGAGATGGAGCGGCTTTAGATATTTGAGGAGGGGGCTTCCCGGTTGAAAGGAGCATTCGGGGATTTGGGGGGGGGCACAAAAGGAGGAAGGGGAGGATGCGTTTTTCTAAGCCCCGTTTTTTTGGAGGGTGGGTGGGGGGAGAACAGCTCCTTTCTCTGGCTCTCAAAGCCCCCCCCCTTCCCAGAAACAGCCCAGGGCCTATGGAGAGGGAGAGAGAGAGAGAAATAGGTCATTTCCTTTTGCTACAGGGTGGGTGGGCTTGAATGCCAGGCCCCCTCCCCCCCATGGCTGCCCAATCTGTCCAGTAGTTCCCTCCCAGCGCTGGAGTGGAGGGGGCCTTTCCCCCCCCCCCACCTCTCCCATAGACATCTTCCAAGATGCCCCCTCTGAATGTCTTGGCATTTTTTCACTTAAAAAGACTGCAAGTTGGCACTGGCTGGCATCTGGGTTGCCATCTCCAATTTGAATGGGGTGGGGGGGGGAAGCGGGAGGGGGAGAGATAGAAAGAGGGACACCTCCCTTATTCCCGAAATATATCCCTACGGTGCCAAAACTGCCAATCCATGCGTTCCCCCCCCCCAAAAAAAACTCTCTTCCCTTCTCCCTTCTCTAAAACTATTTTCTCATTTTGCCCAAATTAAAAATAAGAATAATTAAAAATTAAACTATAACTCTGGAAGGTTCTGCCTGGCTGTGGGATGAGTTCCTTGGGAGGGAAGGAAGGAGAGAAGGAAGGAAGGAAGGAAGGAAGGAAGGAAGGAAGGAAGGAAGGAAGGAAGGAAGGAAGGGGCCTTTGATCCAGGCAATAAATTTGGTATTATACTCGGGTGGGTTGGCTCCCCCCAAAACAATTTCAGCTGGGCTTGTAGAAAGAGAGAGGGGTGGGGGGTGTGTGAGGGGTGAGTTTGAAAGAAATGTGGGGAGGGGGGTGGAGAGAGCAGGATTTCCAGGCGGGGAGCAGGTCTCCTGTATGAAGGAGGGAGAATTCTCTTTTTTAAGGAATTGGCCTCTTTAAAAATGTCTCTTTATTTGCCTTTCTTTTTTTCTTTCCTTCCTTCCTTTTCTCTCTCTTTCCTTTCTTCCTTCTCTCTTTCTGCCTCTCCTTCCCTTTTTCTTTCTTTCTGCCTCACCCCTTCCTCCCTTCCTTACTTCTGTCTTTCTTTCTTTCATTCATTCATTCTTTCTGCCTCTCCTTCCTTCCATCCTTCTCCCACTTCTTCCTTCCTTCCTTTTCTCTCTCTTTCTGCCTCCTTCCTTTCTTCCCATTTTCTCTTTCTTTCTGCCTCACCTTCCCTCCTTCCCTCTTTCTCTTCCCTTTTTTCTTTTGGCTTCTTCTTCCTTCCTTTTTTCTTTCTGCCTCCCCTTCCTTCTTTCTGCCTCTTCTTCCTTCCTTCTCCCACTTCTTCCTTATTTCCTTCTTCTCCCTCTTTCTGCCTCCTTCCTTCCTTTCTATTTTTTCTTTCTTTCTGCCTCAAGCCCTCCTTCCTTCCCTCTTTCTATTCCCTTCCTTTCTCCCTTTCCTTCCTTCTTCCTTTTTTTCTCTTTTTCTCCCTCTCTTTCCTTCCTTTCTTCCCTCCTTCTTCTCTCTTTCTGCCTCCTTGCTTCCTATTTTCTCTTTCTTTCTGTCTCACCCCCTCCTTCCTTTTTTCTTTCTGCCTCTCCTTCCTTCTTTCCTTCCTTCTCCACCAATCTGCCCTCCTTTCTCCTCCCCTCTCTGCTAATTCCCCCCCCCACTTCGCCTTCCAACTCGATACAGCCAGTTCTTTCTTTGCAAAAAAAAAATTCTTGCAGTCTTCTTGTCAAGGTCTAAAAAAAAATACTGCATTATTCTTAGACTTTTCAACCCTTGGAAGGAGGGAGGGAGGGAGGGAGGTTGTCGGTCTCACAGCTCTTCCAATCCCCTTGAAAACTGGGTCTGCTTTTCCCAAGATCCCCCCCCCTCCTCTCTCTATGCCATCCCACCCACCCCCCAAATTATCTCTGGCTCGGTGTTTGATTCGCAAACAGGAAGACTAAACTGGGGACTTTGGTTGTGTGGATGCAGCTGATGTTTAAAAAAGGCTTGTGTTCCACTTGACCTTTGACCCCGGGTGGCTCTGGCGGGTGACTCTGGGTGAGCGTCCTCACGTGGGCATTATCGGTGGTTAGGTTGGGGTTATTTTTATGCTGGCCTCCTCCCGCTCTGCCCAGCCCTTGCAAAATGGGGCAGCAGTTTGCAAATATCCTGGATAAAAGATACCAAATGATATTCGCAATAAATACGGCGAATGGACTTATATTGGCCCTTAATATTGCAAATCACAGATACTTTGCCTAAAATATTGCAGATAAACTCATATCTGCAGTAAATATTACAAATAACAGATACCAATTAATATTTGCAATAAATATTGCCAGTGATGTTGGCAATGAATATTGCAAATCAAAAATACTTCTATTTGCCCAAAATTAGCAGGCAAACTCACGTCTGCAGTAAATATTACAAATAACAGCTACCAATTGATATTTGCAATAAATACTGCAAATGAACTTATATTGGCACTAAATATTGCAAATAAAGCCTACTTCTATTTGCCAGATATATTGCAGGTAAACTCACGTCTGCAGTAAATATTACAAATAACAGATATCAATTAATATTTTCAATAAATATTGTCAATCATGTTGGCAATAAATATTTCAAATCAAAGATATTTATATTTGCCAAAAATATTGCAGATAAACTCCTATCTGCAGTAAATATTACAAAGATACCAATTAATATTTGCAATAAACCCTGCAAATGAACATATTGGCCCTAAGTATTGCAAATCAAAGATACTTTCCCTAAAATATTGCAGGTAAACTCATACCTACAACAAATATTACAAATAACAGAGACCAATTAATATTTGCAATAAATATTGCCAATGATGTTTGCCATAAATATTGCAAATCATGCCTATATTTGCAAAATATATTGCAGGTAATCTCATAACTGCAACAAATATTGCAAATAAAACAGACCAATTAATATTTGCGCTAAATATTGCCAATCATGTTGGCCATTAATATTGCAAATCAAAGACACTTCTCTTTGCCAACAAATATTGCAGAAAAACCTACAGCTGCAATACATCGTATAATTAAAAGATACCAACGAAATTGCTCGTTTTGGGAAATTGTGTTTTATCTGAAGGCAGCCAGGCTCTGGCTTGGGATTGGGCCAAGCTCAATCTTTTGGGGCGGCGGGGAGATCTATTTTTGAAAAGGGGGGGCAGGATGAGCAGGATCTTTCCCCCCCTCATCTCTACAGGTAGTGCAGAAAGCTACTACCTGGAGAGATGAGGATGGAAGGAAGAATAAGGACGAAGAGAGGAAGAAAATAGGCTTTTTTCTATCCGCTTGGCAATGTTGGGGAAGGGGGGGGGGATTCTGTCTCCTGCTTCTGCAGAGAAAGACAGGGAGTTCGTGCAAGCTGGAAGGGGGGGGGGAAGCTGGTGCAGTGTTGGCCCATTTTTCTGCAGCTGGCAGAGAGACCTGCGAAGAAGAGGAGGAGGAGGAGGAGGAGGACTGGGCTTGGGGGAAGAACCTTTGAATAGAAGGGGGACTATTATTTATTTAGTTCTTTATTCAATGACTGTGGCCGTCCATCCCAAACGAGGGAAGGTAGGCGGCAAGGGAAATGAGAAACACGAGGGGTAGGAGGATGGCAGAATAACCGAGTGGGAAAGGGACCCTTGGAGGTCTTCTAGTCCAACCCCCGGCTCAAGCAGGAGACCCAACACCATTTCAGCCAGAACGGTTGTCCAGTCTCTTCTTAAAAGCCTCCAGTGATGAAGCTCCCACAACTTCTGAAGGCAAACCATTCCGCTGAATAACAGAGTTGGAAGGGACCTTAGAGGTCTTCTAGTCCAACCCCCTACTCAGGCAGGAGACCCTACACCATTTCAGCCAAATAGTTATTCAGTCTCTTCTTAAAAGCCTCCACTGAGGGAGCACCTACAACATCTGGAATCAAGACTTTCCACTGAATGATTGAAGAGTTGAGAGGGGCCTTGGAGGTCATCTAGTCCAACCCCCCCTGCTCAAGCAGGAAACCCTACACCCTTCCAGACAAATGACTGTCCTGTCTCTTCTTTAAAAGCCTCCAGTGATGGAGAAACCCACAATTTCTGGAAACAAGCCGTTCCACTAAAAGGGGAGCAGAGTTGGGAGGGGCCTTGGAGGTCATCTAGCCCAACCCCACCTTGCTCAAGCAGGAAACCCTATTTAAGCCAAACAATTGTCCAATCTTTTCTTCAAAACCTCCAGTGTTGCATGGCGTCCTTGCTGGTTTTGGGGGTGAAGATCTGGGGGGTGGGAGAAGAACGGGGACGTGGGATGTTGAGAAGGAAGGAAGGAAGGGTCTTCCTCCCCCCACCCCCCCAATTTGGCTCAGCCACATGGCCTTGCAAAGCCAAGACTGATGGGCTTAAGACCCCCTGTCTAACATCTTCCTTTAAAAGTGTCTCTTTCAGCTTAAAATTGCACTTTGCTCGCTCTCGGAAAAACAAAGATTTCTCGGGGAAGGGGGTGGTGGTTTTGACACCTTGGCGGAAAGGTGGGTCAGGGGATTGGGTACTATTTAACCCCCAGGAGGTTAAAGTTCACCGGAAGAAGCCGGCCCGAGCTTATCCCAGGTTTATTCTGTGTCCTGCTGGAGGCGAGATTAGTGAGGATTATGGTGGAGAGACAATCATGACACAATCGAAATGTATCACCGATGCGTCATCATCGCTTTTGCAAGACGTAGCACGGCTCTTTTTTAACGAGCGGTTAGGTTGTCCCAGATTAAATGTCCAGTTGTGCAATTTGGGCTTTGTTAGGTAGTCACGGATGCTTTCGGAGGGCGGAGTTGCTTGGGCCTGGTTGCGTCCTCTTGGCCTCAATCTTCCCTTCTGTAAAATGGGAACACTGCAATGTCCTAATTACGGGGATTGGATCCATGGCATGGAAAGGTTCTCTGTTCTGACCCAGATTTTGGAATCCCTTCCTCATATTAGACAATTCCGTGGTTGTTGTTGTTGTTTTCCTCCTTTTGGAGGGTTTGCAAAGAAGGGGGGAGGAGGAGGAGGGAGAAGCTTGTAAGGAATAAGCAAGCCAGGTGTAAACCTTGGGTTAATGCTTAGAAAGAAGGGAGGGGAAGAGAAGAGAAAGAAAAAGTAAGAAAGAGAGAGAGAGAAAGGAAGAGAAAAAAGAGAGAAAGAAGAAAGAAAGAAAGAAAGAAAGAAAGAAAGAAAGAAAGAAAGAAAGAAAGAAAGAAAGAAAGAAAGAAGACGGTCATTTATCTGAAATATTATAGGTTCTCCAGGGGGGCTGGACTAGAAGACCTCCAAGGTCCTATTCTATTCTACTATACTATTCTGTTCTGTTCTATTCTATTGTATTGTATTTTCCATTCCATTATTCTATTCTATTACTATTCTATTCTGAAAGAGAGAGAGAAAGAGAGACAGAGGGAAGGAAAAAAGAAAGAAGCAAGGAAGGGAAGGAAGAAAGAGGAAGAAAGAAGGAAGGAAGGGAAGGGAGAAGGAAAGAGAGAGAGAGAGAGAGAGAGAGAGAAAGAGAAAGAGAAAGAAAGAAAGAGACAGTCACTTATCTAAAATGTTATAGATTCTCCTGCCTGAGCAGGGGGCTGGACTAGAAGACCTGCAAGGTCCCTTTCTATTCGAAAGAAAGAAAGAGAAAGAGAGAAAGAAATAAAAAAGAAAAAGAAGAGAAAGAAGTAAGGAAGGGAAGGAAGGAAGAGAAAAGAAAGAGAGAAAGAAGGAAAGAAACTTGTTTTAAGCGAAGAAAGATATAAAACCGAAGATACACAACCCCTAAATCAAATGTGCAGGTTTCAGGGAATTACGAGGCATATTTTGTTTTAAAAAAAGAAGCCGTCAGACAATCAATTAAATGCTCTAATGAACCTTTACGAGGATGGTTTCTTTTTTCTTTTTTTTGGTCCTCTTCTCCATTTTAAAGCTTGTCTCCTCCCCTGAAGATGGATGGGGCTGATTTAATGGAGGGCTTTTAAAATTCTGCTCTGATTTAACCTACATTTTTCCAACAGGCTTTCAGGCCATTTCTTTTCATTTTTTTTCTTTTCTTTTTTCCACGATTTTCTTTTTTCTTTTTTTTTCTTTTGCAGGTCAGAGTTTGATTAAAATTTAAATCAAGGCCCAGACAAATTGCCCTTTATTCTGTTGGTTTAGCAGAAGGAGAAAAAACACTGCAGGGGGAAAAACTGCATTAGGAAGCAGATAGATAGATAGATAGATAGATAGATGATAGATAGATAGATAGATAGATAGATAGATAGATAGATAGATAGATAGATAGATAGATAGATGATAGATAGATAGATAGATAGATGATAGATAGATAGATAGATAGATAGATAGATAGATGATAGATAAAGATATAGATTAGATAGATAGATAGATAGATAGATAGATAGATAGATAGATATAGATAGATAGCTAGAGATAGATAGATAGATAGATAGATAGATGATAGATAAAGATATAGATATAGATAGATAGATAGATAGATAGATAGATAGATAGAGATAGATAGAGATAGATAGATAGATAGATAGATAGATAGATAGATAGATAGATGATAGATAGATAAAGATAGAGATAGATAGATAGATAGATAGATAGAGATAGATAGAGAGAGATAGATAGATAGAGATAGAGATAGATAGATAGATACATAGATAGATATAGATAGATAGATAGATAGATAGAGATAGATAGAGATAGATAGATAGAGATAGATAGAGATAGATAGATAGAGATAGATAGATAGATAGATAAAGATAGATAGAGATAGATAGAGATAGATAGATAGATAGAGATAGATGATAGATAGATAGATAGATAGATAATAGAAGAGAAGATAGATGATAGACAGAGAAAGATAGATAAAGATAGATAGATAGATAGATATAGATAGATAGATAGATAGATAGATAGATAATAGAAGAGAAGATAGACAATAGGAAGAGAGAAAGATAGATAGATAGATAATATATATATAATTATATATTCTATTCATATATAAAATATATAAATGAATTTTAGAACCCAATGCAAAATCTAAATGTTTGGAAGGAAATAGAGGCGCCCCAGATTTCTCTTGCTAAGTGAAATAGTTGTTAAGTGAATTTTGCCCCATTTTACAACCTTTCTTGCCACTGTTGTTAAGTGAATCACGGCAGCTCTATTGTGCTTTGTGACTTCCTGACCAGATTCACTTAACAACCATGTGACTAACTTAAATGGCCGCAGTGATTCGCTTAACAACGGTGGCAGGAAAGATTGTAAAATGAGGCAAGACTCACTTGAGCAAGTGTTTCGCTTAGCAAAGTAAACATTGGGCTCAATTGCGGTTGTAACTTGAGGACTGCCAGTCTCGCAACTTGGGAGGAGAATGAAGGGATCCTTTACTCATTGGAGCAACTTGTGAGAATGTGGCCTTTGGGACTGTAGATGGATGGATAGATCCCTTTATACAGCTAGTCCTCGACTTACAATGATTCACTTAGTGACCGTTCAGCATTTACAAAGCCCTGCAAAAAACGACTTATGGCCATTTCCCACACTTACGATTGTCGAAGCCTCCCCCCGTGATCAAAATTCAGCTATTGGTAACCAACTCATATTTATGATGGTCGCAGCATCCTGGGGAAGTCATGTGATCCCCCTTTTGCAACCTTCTGGCGAGCGACATCATTAAGGGAAGCCGGATTCACTTAACCGTCTCGCTAACGGAACCGCCGCCGCTATTCGCTTAACTGCGGTGGCAAGAAAACAGGGCAAGAGACTCTCGTAACAAAAGTCTCGCTTAACGACTGAGATGGGGGGCTGAGTTTTTCGGTCGTAAGTCGAGGACAGCCTGTAGGCTTTGGGAAGGGGGGAAGACTCAGAATCCCCAGGCGAGCGGCCATTCGTTGGTTGCTACAGTTCTCCGATCACCATTTGAGGGGGAAACGAGAAGTTGATTGCTAACGGTTCGCATCGGTTTGGACGAACCGGTTGTGAAATGTTGGCCTGAGTCACAAAACTGGCAGCGCCTCCAAACCGGCTTCCCAGTTACCGTTTCTGTTGCACATTTTTTTTGTCCTTTTTAAATGGAATGCGCATGGAGCTTTTTGGGGGGAGGAAGAGGAGGTTTAATTTAACCCGTCGCGACAATGAATCTCATATGAAGGGTCTCCTTCTTTGCGCGAGATGGATGTAGTTCTGCCGGGGCCCACTCTCATACTCGGAGGGGGTCTCCAGGAGAGAGGGTGGGTGCCCTGTCTTTTTGGGGAGGGGGAGCTTTAGGGGGGTGCCACATCCAGAATTGCCAACCGAGGGGCTGACTGGGGGATTCTGGACATTGCAGAGTCTGTGCATCTATAGGTTCTGAAGAGGGGCCTAGAGGGGTGATGTAAATCAAGAATTATTTCCCTTTCTTTTTCTTTTTTTCTTTTCTTTCGCTCTGTTTCTTTCTCTCTTTCTCTTTTTTCTTCTTTCGTTTTCTCTTGCTTGCTTTCTGCCTCTGATTTCTCTCTTTCTCTTTTTGTTACTCTGCCTTTCTTTCCTTTCTTTTTTCTATCTTTCTCTCTTTCTCTTTTCTCTTGTTTTCTGTCTCTCGTCTTTCTCTTGCTTTCTCTCGCTGTCTTTCTGTCACTGCTTTCTTTCCCCATCTCTCTTTCCCTCTCTCTCTTTTCCTTTCTTTCTCCTTTTTCCTTCTTTCACTTTCTCTTGCTTTCTTTCTGCCTGTCACCTCTTTCTCTTCTCACTTTCTTTCTGCCTCTTCGTTTCTCTCTCTTTCTCTTTTTCTCTCTCTGCCTCTCTTCTTTCTCTCTTTCACTCCTCTTTCCTTATCTCTTTCTTTCTTCTTTCTTTCTTTCTTTCTTTCTTTCTTTCTTTCTGCATGTCTCCTCTTTCTCCTTCTCACTTTCTTTCTGTCTTTGATTTTTCTCTTTCTCTCTCTTTGCTTCTTTCTCTTTCTCGCTCTTCCTCTTTTCTTTCTTTCATTGTCTTACATTCTTTCTTCTGCCTGTCACCTCTCTCTCCTATTTTTTCTTCCTCCTACACACCCACCACAGTGCCAATTTGGATACCCCTTCCCCACATAGGTCCCTCAATTCAGCTTTTTTGGGGGGGGTTCCCCTTGCTCTTTTTAATCCCCCCCCCCGAAGAAGACCCCGCTACTGCTGCTGGGCACTCTTCCCACCCTCCAAAGACCTTGGGCTAAGCTGGAGGTGATGAAGTGGGGAAGCTCTCAGGTTTCCTGTCTGCCATCATCTAATTAAATTGGCACAGTGCCTCGGGGTTGAGCCAGGGCACGCCAGGGGAGGGGGGGGCTGGGAGCCCTGGCAGAGGCAGGTAGAGAAGGATGGCAGGGGGTGTGGTCTCTGCAAGGTTGGGCATCCTTGAGGGAGGGGCCTCACCTGTAGATATGAAACCCCCAGAGAAATCCAAGGGGCGGATTTGAGAAGAGAAAAAAATTGATCTTGCTGTACAGTGGGCCAGTTTTTGTCAAACTTGGATAACCTTGGAAGATGGCTGGACTTCCGCTCCCAGAATTCCCCAGCCACCAAGAGAGAAAGAGAGGGGGGGGGACTAAAAGAAAAGAATACAATAAAATGAAATTCTTGGAGTTGAACTCCTCCACTTCAAGTTGGAAAGAGAAAGAAAGGAAGGAAAGAGGAAAAAAGAAAGGAAGGAAGAAAAAGAGAAAGACAGAAAGAAGACAGGCAGAAAGAAAGAAAGAAAGAAAGAAAGAAAGAAAGAAAGAAAAAGAGGAGGGAGGGGGAGGGAAAGGAAAGAAGGATGAAAAAGAAAGGAAAGGAAGAAAGGAAGGAAAGGAATGAAGGAAAGAAAAAGGAAGGAATGAAGGAAAGGAAGGAATGAAAGAAATGCAGAGAGAAAGGAAAGAAAGACAAAGGAAGGAAAAGCAGGATGGGAAGGAAGGAAAGAAAGAAAAGAAAGAATGAAATAGAAGTCCATCCATCGTCAAGCTGAAAAACTGGTGTGTGGCTATTTCAATGCTTAAATCTGTGCCAAGAATAAGAATAACAACATGGAGGAGGAGGGGGGGGGTCCTTAAACACGTCACTAACCTGCCCCTCCCCCTCGTGTCTCCCCCTCCCCAGCCCTCATCCTGCTCTTCTACTTGGTCTTCTACGGCTTCCTGACCGCCCTCTTCACCCTCACCATGTGGGTTATGCTCCAGACCGTGGACCCCTTCATCCCCAAGTATCAGGACCGCCTCTCCGTCCCAGGTGAGTCTCAGCCCGGGGTGGGGGGAGAGAAATGGGCCCCCTTTCCCGTCAACTCCCTTCCGGTCTAGCCCACGCCTTCGGGAACCCCTGGTTAGGAGTTTGGCGCTCTGTAACCAGAGGTGGGAGTTTGGCGCTCTGTAACCAGAGGTGGGTTTCACATGTGGATCTTGCCGGGGGAAGGAGCCTCAACTAAGGCTGCTGTTTGCTTATATTTTATTATTTTAGATTAGTTTCTATTTTCTTTTCTGTTTTTAATTTTCTATTTTCTATTTTATGTTATATTGTATCTTTTATTTAATGTGTTTTTTTTATTTTATACACCGCCTATTTTATCCTTTGCTTTATACTCTATGAAATCTTTTATCTTTTATTTTACACTTGGTATTGTCTTTTTTATTTTAATTTTCTGTTTTATTCTTTTTTAGTTTAATTTTCTGTTTTATTCTTTTTTAGTTTAATTTTCTGTTTTATACAATACAATACAATACAATAGTAGAGTTGGAAGGGACCTTGGAGGTCTTCTAGTCCAACCCCCTTATTCTTTTTTAGTTTAATTTTCTGCTTTATTCTTTTTTATTTTCCTTTAACCTTTGGCCTTGTCTTTTATCTTTCATTTTTAAAAAAATGTACATTACATCTTGCATTTTATCTTTTTTTCCCCCCATTTCATTTCTTATTACGTATATTTTACATGGTCGTTTACCTTTTAGTTTTCATTATCTGAGTTTAACCGTTTTTTTCCTTTGGAATGATTTTGCTCTGGTTTTTTCATTTTTCATTATTTGGTTTTCTTTTTTTCCCTTTGAATTATTTTGCTTTCTCCTTTTTTAATTTTTATTATTTAGTTTTCTTTTTTTCCCTTTGAATTATTTTGCTTTCTCCTTTTTAAATTTTTATTATTTAGTTTTCTTTTTTTTTTTCTTTTGAATTATTTTTCTTTCTCCTTTTTTAATTTTTATTATTTAGTTTTCTTTTTTTCCTTTGAATTATTTTTCTTTCTCCTTTTTTAATTTTTATTATTTAGTTTTCTTTCTTTTGAATTATTTTGCTTTCTCCTTTTTTAAGTTTTATTATTTAGTTTTCTTTCTTTTTTTTGCTTTTGAATGATTTTGCTTTGTCCTTCTTTAAGTTTTTGAATGATTTCGTGTCATTTGTTTGAATTGAATTGGATTTTGTGATTATTTTTCTCCTCCTTTCCTGGCAGGCATGATGATCCGTCCCAAGACAGAAGCTCTGGAAATCACCTACAACTTAAGTGAAACGGAGTCGTGGGACGGCTATGTCAAAATGCTCAATACCTTTTTGGAAGGTCAGTGAGGGAATAGAATAGAATAACAGAGCTGGAAGGGACCTTGGAGGTCTTCTAGTCCAGCCCCCTGCTCTAGCAGGAGACTCCGTACCATCCCAGATAAATAGGTGTCCAATCTCTTCTTAAAAGCCTCCAGTGTTAGAGCATTCACAACTTCTAGTGGCAAGCTGTTCCACTGCTTAATTGTTCTCACTGTTAGGAAATTCCTCCTTAATTCCAGGTTGCTCCTGGATTAGTTTCCATCCGTTGCTTCTTAGCCTTCGGTTGCTTTGGACCAGTGTTTCTCAAACTTGGCGACTTTAAGTCCTGTGGACTTCAACTCCCAGAATCCCCCAGCCAGCATAGCTGGCTGGGGAATTCTGGGAGTTGAAGTCCACAGGACTTAAAGTCGCCAAGTTTGAGAAACACTGCTTTGGACAATAGGCAAACCCCCCCTCCTATTGGAAGACAGCTCTCATGTGTGTCCCCCCGCCTTCATATGGGCAGAATTTCTGCGCCTATATGGAAGCAAAGGGAATGGGAAAAAGAGGAGGAAAGTAGAGGAGAGGGAAGAGAAGAGAAGGAAGGAAGAAAGAGGGGAAGGATGGATGGAAGAAGAAACAGGGAAGTAGAGAAGAGGGAGGAGAAGAGAAGGAAGAAAGAGGGAAAAGGGAGAAAGAAGGGACGGATGGATGGAAGAAGAAACAGGAGGGAAGTAGAGAAGAGGGAAAGAAAGTGAAGGAAGGAAGGAGAAAAGGAGGGAAGGAGAGAAGAAGGGGAGCAAGTGAAGGGAGGGAGGGAGAAGAAGGAAAACAGAAAAATAGAGAAGGAGAAAAAAGGGGAGCAAGTGAAGGGAGGGAAGGAGGAAGGGAGAGAGAGAGGAAGGAAGGAGAAAAAGGAGGGAAGGAGAGAAGAGGGGGAGCAAGTGAAAGGGGAGGGAAGGAAGGTGAAAAAGGGGAGAAGATGGGGAGGAAGGGAAGGGAGGAAGGAAGGAGAAAAAGGGAAGGAGATAAGATGGGGAGCAAGGGAAGGGAGGGAGGAAGGAAAAAGGAGGAAAGGAGAGAAGAGGGGAGCAAGTGAAAGGAGGAGAAGAAAGGAAAAAGGAGGGAAGGAGAGAACAGGGGAGCAAGTGAAAAGAGGAGAAGGAAGGAAAGAAAAACTGTCAACCTCTCCGAGAAACCAGCTGAGTCTTCTTCTCACCAAATTTTCACTCCTCCCTTTGCAGCCTACAACGACTCCCGACAAGTAGCCATGAACGAATTCTGCCAGCCCGGCCGTTACAATGAGCAACCCGACAATGGGGTGTTGAACTACCCCAAGAGGGCCTGCCAGTTCAACCGGACGATGTTGAGGGACTGTTCGGGACTGAACGACTCGACTTACGGCTACCAGGAAGGACGGCCTTGTATCCTGGTCAAAATGAACCGGGTGGGTTGCCGGAGAATGGGGGGGGGGGGTCTCCCTTGAAGGGAGTGAGGGGGCAGACGAAGAAGCCATTGAGGTTGAGAGGGGGGCTTGCAAAGGGACTTCTTGAAATGGCTTGCTTGCTACCTGGCCGATTCAGCTAGTCCTCGATTTACGACCAAAATGGAGCCCCAGATTTATGTTGCTAAGCATTGTGGACTGCCTGCGGCCAGTGGAGCTGGCAGCCGAGTCGGACAGCGAGGAGGTTGGGGAGGAAGATGGGCCAGTCCTGGAGTCTGGGGGAGGCTCGGACGAAGGCTCTGCGTCATAGGCAGAGAGGGGGCCAGATGGAGCGAATGCGGTCGACGTAATGTAACTTGACTGCGGGAAAATGGAAAAAAATAAATAATCAGCATAATAAAAGATGGGGTAGATGACACAACAAAGGAATAGAGAAATGATCTGCCGGCTGGGGGATGGTGGGAGTTGTAGTCCACCCATCTTCCATCCGCGGAGTTGTCGTAAACAGCTTTTCTTCCTTGCGTTTGTAGATCATCAACTTCTACGCAGGGGCCAACCAGCCCATGAACATTTCCTGCATGGCCAAGGTAAGGAGACCCTCGCCCACTCCCCCTCCCCACTTTGTTTGTCTTCTCCTCCATCTGTTGTTGGCTTGTTCTTTGGTGTTCACACATTTTATCTACCCACTCTGTCTGCGCGCCTCTCCTGGTCTGTTTCGGAAACCCCCCTATTCTCTGCTGACAGAGACTGAAGTCCCTGCGGGAGGTAAGGGCGCCGCTCGAAGATCCGATGGCGCATTTGGGGCTTCCACACCCTTCGCTGCGTAGTTGGGCTAGTCGTCGCTTTTAGGACGTAAACGATAAGATTGTGCTTTGCTTCAGGAGGCAGCCATGGAGCAAAGGGCCCAATAAAGGAGAACGTTACTCTGATGACGTCCGCTGGTTGGGTCATCAAACGCCTGCAAGAAAACCACCAAGCTCATAGTGTAGAAAGGACTCCTCAGTCCTGCACAAACATCTCTACCTCCTCCTCGTTCTCTCTTCCTCTTCCTCCTCCTCTCTCCTCCTCCGCAAACGAAACAGCATTCTAGAACCGATGACGTTCCCTAGTTGGGTCACAAAACGCGTCCAAGAAAACAGCTCAGAGAGAACCAAGGACCCCTCAGTCCTCCTCCTTCTCCTCCTCCTCCTCCTCTTCCTCCTCCTCCTCCTCCTTCTCCTCTTCCTCCTCCTCCTCCACCACCACCTCTTCTTCCTCCTCCTTCTCCTCTTCCTCCTTCTCCCCCTCTTCCTCCTTCACCTCCTCTTCCTCTTCCTCCTCCTCCTCTTCCTCCTCCTCCTCCTCCACCACCACCTCTTCTTCCTCCTCCTCCTCCTCTTCCTCCTTCTCCCCCTCTTCCTCCTCCTCCTTCCTCCTCCTCCTCTTCCTCCTTCACCTCTTCCTCCTTCACCTCCTCTTCCTCTTCTTCCTCCTCCTCTTCTTCCTCCTCCTCCTCCTTATCTTCCTCCTCCTCCTCTCCTTCTTTCTCCTGTTCCTCCACTCCCTTCTAGAACTGATGACGTTCCCTAGTCGAGTCACAAAACATCTGCAAGGAAAACCACCCAGATGAGAGAGGCCCCAGGGCCCCTCGCGTTCAGTCCCTCTCCTAGTTCTTTGCCCCGTTACGATCTTTGCCCTCCTTCTTCTTCTCCCTTGGATTCGCTTCACCTCCCATGCTCCTCGCTGAACGACTGCAGGTTTTCACTTAACAACGGGGGCCAGAAAGGTCATGAAACGGGGCAAAACTCACTGTCTCGCTCATCAGCAGAAATTTGCGGTCGTACGCCGAGGACTTACCTGGATTCCGGTGTCCGTTCATTGCAGGAAAATCAAACCCCTGATTCCGAGGACTTCAGAAAAACTGGTTCTTGACACCCCCTCCCTTGAAAAAGAAATGGTGTAGCATCCCCTGCTTGGGCAGGGGGTTGGACTAGATGACCCGTAAGGTCCCTTCCAACTCTGTTAATCTGAATTTGAAATAGGGGTGAATCCTGCACAATCTCTTTGGCTGCCTTCTAAAGTGGACCTTCCAGCTTCTGTGCCTGCTTCCTTTGGGTGGTGGGAACAGGAATTCTGCTTGCCACCCGTCCCGTCCCCAGCCACGAATTTCCCACGGCTTCCAATGCCCGCATGAGCCACCTCCCCCCAGATTAGAATCTCCATCTTTGGCTTAAACTTTGCAAAAGTTTCATTGGTGGTATTCAGCCCGGTTGGGCCAGCTGGTAGTGGTCCTATTTAGCCACATTTTCTAAGCCGCACACGCGAGCAAAGCCATTTGGGGGCGCGGCGAACCGGCACTAAAATTATTTGAAACCCACCTCTGAAAATTTCCCCTCCCACCCCGCCTAACAAACTTTGCAGGGGAGCGACCCGCCATAAATCAGACCTTATTCCTTTCTCTTTCTTCATTAACCCGTTCATTTGTTTTACTAACTCATCTGTCCATCCGCCCGTCCATCATTGCTCTCGTCCGTCCCTTCTTCCTCTGCGTTTGCATGTTTGCGTCCTGTCTGTCCTTCTTTCGCCGTTTCCCCGCCGTCAGAGGAAAGAAAGCCGCCACGAAGACGAAATCATTGTAAGAGTCCAGGAGGGAGGGGGAGGCGGCAGGGGGCTTCATTTGGGGTGGGGGGGGGGCGTTGTGGGAAAATGTAGGGTTTAATGGGCGGGGGACCAGAGTCTAAAACACGCAAGCCACCAAGAAGGGGAGAAGTTGGTTTGTTTGGGTGACACCTGTGCATTGAAGGCGTCGTAAATAAAAATAATGGAAGATTCTTTCTTTTCACGGGGTTTATTTTGGCTGGGGAGGGGGGCAAAACTCAGGGGCTTCTCTTTTGACACCCCCTTTTCCCCTTCCCAGAAAGAGGACGACATGCAGAAGCTGGGGGAGTTGGCCATGTTTCCTGCCGATGGGAACATCGATCTCATGTACTTCCCGTATTATGGAAAGAAAGTTCAAGTGAGTATTGAATTCTTCCCCCGCGAGGTGCATGCTGGGAAATTCCCAGGGTTTTGGGTTCCGTGGGATGCTCCCCGCCAGGGATGGGTTACTGCTGGTTCGGGGGGAAGATTACTGCAAAATCCCCGTTCCCCCCCGATCATCTGGGACTCGGGAGGCAGAGAATCGATGGGGGCGAGGCCAGCCAGAGGTGGTATTTGCCAGTTCTCCGAACTACTCAAATTTTCCGCTAACGGTTCTTCAGAATTGGTCAGAACCGTCTGAATCCCATCTCTGGTTGTATTCACTTACTTTCCCTACCGGTTCGCAAATGTGACTCTGTCCAGGCATGTGCTTGGACTTCTGCACATCCACTTTGATCGTGCGCGCGGCTTGAAAACATGCCTTAATAGGATGGGATAGAGCTGGGGGCGGGTGGATTTTCACTACCAGTTCGAGCGGACCGGTGCAAACCGGATGAATACGATCCCTGGATGTTTGTCCTAACTTTTTCTCCCTTTGTCTTCAGATGGTTGAAAATGTTATTTTTTGTCTTTCTCAATTTCTTTTTTTTTTTAAATCCCCCCCTCCTCCCCAAAATCAGGTCAACTACACCCAGCCCGTGGTGGCCATCAAATTCCTCAACCTGACCTTCAACCATGACCACAATGTGGAGTGTAAGATGAACGCCGTCAACATCGCCACCAACGACGAGCGAGACAAATTCGCCGGCCGGGTAGCTTTCAAAATCCGCATCAACAAAGACTGAAGCTGACAATGTGCCCCCCCCACCATTCCATCCCACCCCTCTTCCTCCTCCCATCTCTTGGACGCCCCAAACAGATCCTTCCCAGTGGCTCTTTGCAACCCCTAAACACAGAGGTTACAACAACGACCAAGTCCGAAGCTGAGGGAAAACGGGGGCGGGGGGAGAAGGAGGATGGAGGGATTTTTGGGGCTCCCCTTTTGGCCGATAATGTTCACCTCTGCCTCTCTCTAACCTTGGCTGTTAGACAATCCCGCCTTTCTCGTTGACCCAAGAATGAAGAGTTTGCTCCCACCTTATCTTCTCATAGCGCTCCCCCCCCGTCCCCCAATATCTGGTGACAACCCCCCCCCTTGATCGATTCTAACATCTGCACGGGGTTTTGCAAGGGGGACGCACAGAGCTTTTGGCCTCTCTCCTGCAGCCCCACCCCCTGTCTTCCCCTGGAGATGTTTCCTAATATAATAATAAATGTATATAGATATTTTTTTATATATATATAAAAGTATATATTAAACATTTTAAGGTACCACGGAATCAAGGTATTTTCCTGCTACAATATGCATGGATCCGGGGCCGACAGAGGGCAGCCAGGATCAATGGTTAGCACCCGCTGGGAACACCTGCCCTCCCCCCTCCCAAAGCTTGTGGCCGTCTTGACAGAGAAGGCAGCTGGGGATTGATGGGGACGGCCCCATTGATTTCAGGAGGGCTACACTTCCTGCCCACTTTACGTAGTCCTGGTGCTTCTCAGCCATGGCATGCTGAAGATGGGTGGACTTCAACTCCCATAATTCCCTGACCAGCTGTGCTACAAGGGTTATTTTTTCACTTTGTGCTGAAGTCAAGGTATATGACATCTACCGCATTCCCTCCATCTATTAAAAAAGTTATATGACAGCTACCGCATTCCCTCCATCTATTTAAAAAGTTATATTACATCTACTGCATTCCCTCCATCTATTTAAAAAGTTATATTACATCTACCACATTCCCTCCATCTATTAAAAAAGTTATATGACATCTACTGTATTCCCATCCTCTATTAAAAAAGTTATATGACATCTACTGCATTCCCATCCTCTATTAAAAACTTATATTACATCTACCGCATTCCCTCCATCTATTTAAACAGTCATATGACATCTACCGCATTCCCTCCATCTATTTAAAAAGTTATATTACATCTACCGCATTCCCTCCATCTATTTAAAAAGTCATATGACATCTACCACATTCCCTCCATCTATTTAAAAAGTCATATGACATCTACCACATTCCCTCCATCTATTTAAAAAGTTATATTACACTTACTGCATTCCCACCATCTACATTGGGAATGCATTAGATGTCTTATCGGCACATCAAAGTTACCTAATTGGATGGGAAATTCCAGGAGCTGTAATCTACCCATCTTCAAGGCAGAACAAGAAGCAATGGGTGGAAACTAATCAAGAAGAGAAGCAACTTAGAACTGAGGAGAAACTTCCTGACAGTGAGAACAATTCATCAGTGGAACAGAAATTACCTCCAGAAGTTGTGAATGCCCCAACACTGGAAGTCTTGAAGAAGATGTTGGATAGCCATCTGTCTGGAACGGTATAGGGTTTCCTGCCTAGGCAGGGGGTTGGACTAGAAGACCTTCAAGGTCCCTTCCAACTCTGCTATTGTATTGTAAGGTGCCAAAGGTTGAGAAACGCCGTACTGGGCGAAGGTGCAAAATAATGCTGATTTTGCACGAGGCTAGTCCTCAGGAACAAAAAAAAAATGCCTAGGAAGCTGGCTTGGCCTCCCCAAATCCTACACTGGGCTATGAGTGCAATCCCATAAATGCAGCGGCTTTTGGGCATGGGGGCTGTTGTACGACGGCCCTGGCGTGTGGTCCTCTTGCAAAATTTAATTGCCACGGCATCGGCGAATGCGGTTTGTTGACTTTAATTTCTAATCCTGGATTCCTGCTCTCCCGTTCTTTTCTCCTGTCCTAGGACCGACAGAAAAATGTCTTCTGTTCATTAGTGTACAGTTGTTTTAATCTGTTGTGATAGTGGCACCTTGCACTAAAATAATCTAAGGGAAATCCCGGTTTCCACCATAACCACAGGGGGAAAAATTGCTGACCGAACTAATGACGATCTCTTTTTAGCCAACATTAATTAATGGTTGGAGATGTTTGCGACATCGGTTGTCTGTATCCTTGTTTGGCGGAAAAACAAAACAAAAAACCACCACATATTTTAATCAAAAAGGAATATGGGTTGTTGTTTTTTTAAAACTTTCTTTGCGTTTTATTTTACACACGGTACTATTAAAATTTTCTCCCCTTATACAGTTTTAAAGATGCACATTTGAAGAACACGTATGTATGAATGGCACTCATAACTTTAAAAACTCCTCCGCTTTTTAACTTTCTTGATTATTATTATTATTTTTTTGGTCTTGGTTTTTATTTGCAGAATTATTTAATTGCCTGTATCAGATTTACTGTGAAAGAAGAGAAATAAAACTTTAAAAAAAAAAAGCAACCTCCGAATGTCCTTTTTTTAATAGCAAAATGTGTAGAGAGGTGGAATTTCAGCTTTCATGAAAAAAAAACCAGAATATATATTAATAATCTTGTTAATGTTATTAATTGTGTAGTTAAGATTGGCCTCTCCTCTCCCCTTCTCTCCCTCAGGCTGGCCCCATTGATCCTCATCCCAACCCGCAGACCAGATGAGTCACACGCTGGCCGCACCCATGCCCAAGTGGCAGTTGGAACAGTTCTTTTCCGGTGGGGAGGGGGAGTAGAACATCTAACTCCTTAGCATCAGAGCGTGTTAATAATAATATAAGAAATACTAATGCTCTGATGGTCATTTTGAAAAATCCTTTCTAAGCAAGCACCTGGAAGCTAAGATAATAAAATATAGAATAGAATAGATAATAAAACATAGAATAGAATAGATAATAAAACATAGAATAGATAATAAAATAGAATAGATAATAAAATACAGAATAGAATAGAACAGAATAGAGCAGAATAGATAATAAAACATAGAATAGAAGAGATAAAACATAGAATAGATAATAAAATACAGAACAGAATACAACAGAATAGAGCAGAATAGATAATAAAATATAGAAATAGAATAGAATTAGGAATAGAATAGATAATAAAATATAGAATAGAATAATAATAAAATATAGAATAGATAATAAAAAGAATAGATAATAAATATAGAAAGAATAGAACAGAATAGATAATAAAATATAGAAATAGAATAGAATTAGAAATAGAATAGAATAGATAATAAAATAGAATAGATAATAAACTACAGAATAGAATAGAACAGAACAGAGCAGAATAGATAATAAAATGTAGACATAGAATAGAATTAGGAATAGAATAGATAATAAAATATAGAAAGAATAGAACAGAATAGATAATAAAATATAGAAATAGAATAGAATTAGGAATAGAATAGAATAGATAATAAAATAGAATAGATAATAAACTACAGAATAGAATAGAACAGAACAGAGCAGAATAGATAATAAAATGTAGACATAGAATAGAATTAGGAATAGAATAGATAATAAAATATAGAAAGAATAGAACAGAATAGATAATAAAATATAGAAATAGAATATAATTAGGAATAGAATAGAATAGAATAGATAATAAAATAGAATAGATATTAAAATACAGAACAGAACAGAGCAGAATAGATAATAAAATATAGAAACAGAATATAATTAGGAACAGAATAGATAATAAAATATAGAATAATAAAATATAGAATAGAATAGATAATAAAATAGAATACATAATAAAATAGAATAGAATAGATAATAAAATATAGAAAGAACAGAATAGATAATAAAATATAGAAATAGAATATAATTAGGAATAGAATAAATAATAAAATATAGAATAGAATAATTATAAAATATAGAATAAAATAGAATAGAATAATAATGAAATTTAAAATAGAACAGAATAGATAATAAAATATAGAAAGAATGGAATGGAGAAGTGACCGTCCAATCTCTTCTTAAAAACCTCCACATCTGGTGGCAAGCTGTTCCACTGGTTAATTGTCCTTACCATCAGGAGGTTTCTCCTTAATTCCAGGTTGCTTCTCTCCTTGGTTAGTTTCCAACAAATTATTTTTGGTCCTGCCTTCGGGTGCTTTGGAGAATGGTGCTTTCCGTTGGGGGTCATTTATGCACTTGGATTCACTAGCAATCATTTTGCACCCCCAGGGCAGAGGGAGGGGGCACGTCGCCTACCCCATTTCCCCAAACTGATCCGTATTTGGGCGAGGGTCCTTCAACCAGATCGGGATCCGAACCCAAACCAAGTGATTCTTTTTGATCTGTCCTTGGCAACTTGATTTATTTATTTTTCTTGATCGATTCAACCTTTCGCGATGCAGCCAAGAACAACCTTACAAAAGAGAGGAATTAAGAATAACATTAAAAAAACAACCACTGACAAAGAAGACCACCTCATTAAAGGCCTAATGAAAGATAAAGAAATAATTAGAATTATTTAATTGAATTAAGAAGAGAAAGAATTAAACCTAATTAGAGGTGATTAGAGGCCCGGAGACGAAAGCACACGAAGAACGGCTGCAGGAATTGTGTTTCTCCAGTCTAGAGAAAAGAAGGAGTAGGGGGGACGGGATAGCAGTCTTCCAGTATTTGAGGGGGTGCCCCAAAGAAGGGGGGGGGTCAAATTATTCTCCAAAGCACCAGAGGACAAGAAGCAATGGATGGAGACTAATCAAGGAGAGAAGCAACCTGGAATTAAGGAGAAACTTCCTAACAGGGAGGACAATTAACCAGCGGAATTGCGTTGTGGGCTTTTTCAACATGGGAGGTTTTTAAGAAGAGACCAGGGGCCAATTTTTTCTGAAATGATATAGGTTCTCCTGCTTGAGCAGGGGGTTGAACTGGATGACCTCTGAGGTGCCTTCCAATTCTGTTATTCTATTAATTAATCAGTGGAACTGCTTGCCACCAGAGGTTGCCAATGCTCCATCACTGGAGCAGTGAAGGAGCACTGGTTTAAAGAAGAGACTGGACAGTCACTTGTCTGAAATGGTGTATAGTCTCTCCTGCTTGAGCAGGGGGTTAGACTAGAAGACCTCCAGGGTCCACTCCAGTTCTAGTCTTTGAAGATGCATGTTTTTCCTTTATTTTTAAAAATTCATAAATAAATTGGCTGGGTCAGGATCCATGGTAATACTTTTGATTTGCCAATGCTTATTTTTCAAAGGAAAGATAATTTTTGAACACCACTGTGTTTGCTAATGCTGAGAAAAATGAGTTGCAGATTAGTTAAAACCCTCATTTCCAAAAATTTACTTGGGGGTATCCTGCAGGGGTGGGTTCCTGCCAGTTCTGTAGAAGAGGTTCCACAAATCTACAGTGCCGTTTAGAACCGGTTCCAGCTCCCTCCCCCCCCCACTCCGCACATCATCAAGATGAAGAGCGAGAGGAGGAATTCTGGGAGTTGAAGTCCACAAGTCTTAAAGCTGTCAACTTTGATCACGGTTTTTTTTTTCTAAAGGGTTAGGGGTGCAAGGGCCTTTTAACTTGACAGCTTTAAGACTTGCACGCTTCAGTGCCAGAGTTCCTGAGCCAACATGACTGGAGGAGGAATTCTGGGAGTTGAAGTCGACAAGTCTTAAAGCTGTCAAGTTTGAACACCCCTGGGTTTTTTTTTTCTTTTTCCTTTTATAAAGATTTTTTTTTTATTTTTGAATAAACACAAACAGACAAAACACACAAAAAACCCCACAAAACCATCTTCCATTACAAATTGTAGAAAGTGTGTCGATTGGTTACAAAAACTTATATAAAATATTCCAGATTTAAAGCAAAATCACATAATGGCATTCCATTAGCTCTTCCCAATATCATCCAGTAACATTACATCTTGATAACCTGTTCTAAATAACAATTGGTTATATTTAATAACAGAGTTTCTAAACCTCCTTTCGTAGTCACCATTTGCAATTTATATCAAATTTCCTCTTATCAAACCAATACACACACACACACACACACACACACACACACACACACACATATATATATATATATATATATATATATATATATATATATATATATATATATATGCATTATTATCATTATCAATCAATTATTTAACTGTATCCATTATCACTTCATTTTATACATAATGCTCTAAATTTAACTAAATTTGACTTAATTTTTTTTATAAGCTTTCATTACATCAACCTGTGTCTTTCCAGTAATAGTGCAGTCTTATGTCTCTTGCCATTTGTGGCATTAGTATTCTAGTTATTTTCTTAGTAAGTTTTATATGGACTTCTCTTCGCAACCTATTGCTTATTGCATATCTTGTATAAGCTCGAAACCCTTCATCTGCTTCTTCGATCAGCTTATCTTTGGTTATCACTAGTGCTTCTGACAAAATTTATCTCCTTAGTTCCATCAATTCTTCTCTCTTTTCTTCTTCTATACTTTGAAATCTGGGGTAGAGCTCCAGCATCTATCTCCCCTTTCCATATTCCACTCTTTCCATGTCAGTATCAACAATTTTCTTGTCTCTTTGTTTATTTTTTCCTTCAGTTTTTAGAATTCTGACTTCCACTTTCTTCATTTGATGAACATCCTCAATTTTTCCATCAAATTTTACTGTTCTACATCTATGTTCTCCAATCTCTTCTCAATTTTCTCTGTTCTAATAATTTTTGAATTTCAAATAATCCTTTGCAATGTTAAGGTTTCTTTTTCACGTTGCGCCATTCTTCCAACTTGTAAACACTGCCACTCTGGCATTCAAAACTTTTGATTAAATTTAAAACAAGTTCATTTATAATCTTTCAAGACAAGGCTTTGTTTTCACTCCACTCCAGCTGCCAATAAAGCTCCCGAAGAGCACCTGTATAAACAACCCATGCTCTTCTCACTATCACTCTCTGTAAACAAGCTGAGGAACCTTGCAAAGTCAAATGATCAAAGAGAAAAAAGAAAAGACAACATTTCCAAGCCTTCCAAGCTTCCAGCCTCCAAGTGGCAGTGTAACTTCCTTTCCCTCTTTGTATTCCTTTTATATCTTCTTTATATTCCAGGCTTAAAGAAAACAAAATTCTTATATGGAGCAAAAAAAAACAAAACCCATCCAATCCAGCATTATAAAAATAAGGAAAAAGATTTTAATCCATAGGTATAAAAAAAAAAAGAATATAAAAATAGTAGACGAAAAACTAATCTGTTTCCTTTCTTGCCAACTTCTCATGACCCAACTAGGGAACATTATCAGTATTAGAGGGGAAGGAGGAGGACTGTGGGGTCCTTGGTGGTCTCTGACCTTGATAGTTTTCTGACAGACGTTTCATGATCCGACTAGGAAACATTATCAGTATTAGCGGAGGAGGAGGAGGAGGAAAAAGAAAAGGACTCTGGGATCCTTGGTTGTCTCTGAGCTTGGTGGTTTTCTTGCAGACGTTTCACGACCCAACAAGGTAACATCATCAGTACTACAAAGGAGTGTGGTTTGCACCTTCCAGCACTGATGATGTTCCCTAGTTGGGTCGTGAAATGTCTGCAAGAAAACATCCAAACTCATAGAGCACTAAAGATTTCACAGTCCTCCTCCTCCTCCTCCTCCTCTTTCTCTTCTTCTTCCTCCTCCTCTTCCTCTCCTCCGCCTCTTCCTCTTCTTCCTCTCCTCCTCCTTTTTCTCTTCTTCTTCCTCCTCCTCTTCCTCTCCTCCTCCTCTTCTTCCTCTCCTCCTCCTCCCCCTCCCCCTCCTCTTCTTCCTCTCCTCCTCCTCCTTTTCCTTCTCCTCCTCCTCCCCCACCTCTCTCCAAACCCCCCTCCCTTCTAGCACTGATAACATTCCCTAGGCGGGTCACGAAACGTCTGCCAGAAAAGGCCCCCAGCTCCGAAACCACACAGGACCCCTCCCAGACATTTGTCCCCAAACTTCTGCACATTCAGCTTCAGGATAGGGCCTAAAACGGACCCATTTTGGGGTGGGGGGAGTGGAGGCTGCGAGTGTTATTTTTAGTGACTCCCTGCGAAAGCGACGGAGCGAAGTTGGGCGCGCCTGCAAAACCTGGAAAACGTCCATTTTTTTTTCAAAGGAGGGGGGGCAACCCATCTTAAAGGGCCTCTGGTGGTGGGGGGCCCCTCCCCATAAAAGCTTTTGGAGATGGGGTTGGGGTGGGGGAGAGGGAGGGTGTCCTGGGGGAGGGGAGAGATGTGGCGTTTTATGCCGCCTCAGCTCGGTGCAGAAATCCCCCCCCCCAAAAAAAAACCCCCGATGTGCAGGGAAGACATTTGGCACATCCCAAAAGTGGGATGGTCGCCATGGTGACGGGGAGCGGGCTTGCCTGCAGGAAGAGGGTTGCCGTGGTGACGAAGGAGCCCTCCATTCATGGCAAAGGAGGAAAGATCCAGGGATGGGGGAAGGGGTCAGGGGCTGGGGGGGGGGTGTAGCTTGGCTGGGGAGTTCAGAAACCCCCTCCTCCCCCCCAAAAAGAAATTCCATCTATCTAAGCTTGCACCCTAAAATTCCCTAGGGATCACCAGAGGTTGAGGGAAAAGCTTTAAAGGCGCTTCAGCAAATTTGGCACTTTAAAATTTATATATATATATATATATGTATGTATGTATGTATGTATGTATATTATATGTATATATGTATATCTATCTATGTCTATCTATCTCTATCTGTCTATCTCTATACATTTACATCTATCTATCTATCATCTATCTATCATCTATCTATCTATCTATCTATCTATCTATCTATCTATCTATCTATCTCCATCCATCCATCCATCCATCCATCCATCCATCTCTACCTATCTGCCTATACCAACTTACTTACCTACCTACCTACCTACCTCTATCATCTCTCTTTCTCTCTCCATCCATCATTTTTCTTTCTTTCTTTCTTTCTTTCTTTCTTTCTTTCTTTCTTTCTTTCTTTCTTTCTTTCTTTTTCTTTCTTTCTTTCTTTCTTTCTTTGTCTATCTATCTGTCAATCATCTATCTATCTATCTATATCCATCCATCCATCCATCTCTACTTATCTGCCTATACTTTCTTACCTACCTACCTACCTCTATCATCTCTCTCTCTCCATCCATCATCTTTCCTTCTTTCTTTTCTTTCTTTTCTTTCTTTTTTTCTCTGTTTCTATCTATCTATCTATCTATCTATCTATCTATCCATCCATCTATCTATATCCATCCATCCATCTCTATCTATCAGCCGATACCAACTTACCTACCTACCTCTATCATCTCTCTCTGTCTCCATCCATCATCTATCTTTCTTTCTTTCTTTCTTTCTTTCTTTCTTTCTTTCTTTCTTTCTTTCTTTCTTTCCTTCCTTCCTTCTTTCTCTGTCTGTCTATCTATCTATCTATCTATCTATCTATCTATCTATCTATCTATCTATCTATCTATCTACCTATCTCCATCCATCCATCCATCTCTACCTATCTATACCTACCTACCTACCTCTCTCCCTCTCCCTCTCTCTCTATCATCTATCTATCTATCTATCATCTATCTATCTATCTATCTATCTATCATCTATCTATCTATCTATCTATCATCTATCTATCCATCCATCCATCCTTCTTCTTTTTCTTTCTTTCTTTCTTTCTTTCTTTCTTTCTTTCTTTCTTCTTTCTTTCTCTCTCTCTCTCTCTCTCTCTCTCTCTCTCTCTCTCTTTCTTTCTTTCTCTTTATCTGTTTCTCTTTCTCTCTCTCTCTCTCTTGTATATCCATATCTACCTTTTCCTTAGACTTTCTGTAAGATTAAGCCCTGGGGAAGCTCTGGATTTATGCAGGATTTGTAATCGGATTTGAGAAAGAAGTGGGTCACTGCTGCTTGCCCCGAGCAGATTCACTTTTCAGCGAGTCCTCGACCTACGACCGTTCATTCAGTAACTGCTTGAGGCACTTTAAAAAGCGACTGAGGCCCATGTTTCACACTTATGACTGTCGCAATATCTCCCTGGTCACCTGATTTACGTGTGTGTGTGTGTGTGTGTGTGTGTGTGTGTGAGACGCCATCCCCCTTGGCTGACCTTCCGACCAGAGAAGGCAGATCCGCTTAATGACCATGTGACTCGGTTAGCGACGGCAGGGACTCACTGAACAGCTGCGGCAAGGAAGATTGCAACTTGGGCCTAAATTCACTTAACAACGGTCTCGCTTTAGCAATAGAAATGGTGGCCTCCATTATGGTCGTAAGTCGAGAACAAGCTGCACTTCCTCTCCTTCTGGCAAAAAAAATCTACCTTTTCCTTCCCCTTTTTGCCCTCCCCCATTTTCCAACTATTTTCTTTTCTATTTTGTATTATATGCTCTAAGCTCATAAAAACATTGACTTTGTAGTATATAAGACGAGGGGGATGTTGCGACCGTCGTAAATGCGAGTCGGTGGCCAATCGTCCGAAGTTGGATCCCACAAACACGGGGATGGATGCAACGGTCGTAAGTATGGAACACGGCCCTGAATTGCTTTCTTTTCAGCGCAGTATAGTCGCAGTCACGAAATGAACGGTCGTAAGTCAAGGACTGCTGGAAACGCCCATGGATGCTTTTTCCCTCTAGCCAGGGGTCCTATTTGAGAGAGGAGGGGCTAACTCTTTCTCCAAATTGTGACTCCTTTGCCCCCCCCCCAAAAAAAACCCAGCCTGCGCCCCCCCCCCCATCCTGCCAGCCCCATAACTGGCTCTCGGTCCTGGTTTTATGATGGGTTAGGCTTAATCCTGCCCCACCCCCAGCCCCCCAGCGGCTGTCCGTCACCAGCTGCTTCCACAAGGCAGATCCCATAATCCCCTGACCAGGGCGGGGGGGTGGGCACCATAATACAACCTTATCCCCTTCCCCCCACCAGCCAATCTCGGGATGCAATTTGACTTTGCAATTTGGGGGTTCCCTACACTGCCAAGGGCGGAGAGGGGGGGTCCGGTGGGAAGTTAGCTGAGGAGTGGGAGGGGTTAGGTTTAGGATGGACTAGGATAAACTAGACTAGATTAGACTAGAACAGAACAGAATAGAAATTGGAATAGAATAGAATAGAGCAGAATAGAGTTAATAAAATAGAAAATAGAATAGAATAAACAGAATAGAAAAGAATGTAGAATAGATTAGAATGAATAGAATAGAATTCAGAATTAGAATAGAATAGAAATTATAGAATAGAATAGAATAAAGACGAGAAGTAATAGAATAGAATAACAGTAAAAGTAAGAATACAATTAAATATAGACTAGAATAAAGGTAAAGGTAAGAATATAATTAAATATAATATAGAATAGAATAGTATTCTGTATAGAATAGAATAGAATAAAGGTAAAGGTAAGAATATAATTAAATATAGAATAGAATAGAATTCAGAATAGAATAGAATAAAGTTAAATATAAGAATATAATTAAATATAGAATAGAATACAATAGAATAGAATACAATAGACTAGAATTCAGAATAGACTAGAATTCAGAATAGAATAAAATAGAATTCAGAATAGAATAGAATAAAAGTAAAGGTAAGAATAAAATTAAATATAGAATAGAATAAAATAGAATAAAGGTAAAGGTAAGAATATAATTAAATATAGAATACAATAGAATAAAAGTAAAGGTAAGAATAAAATTAAATATAGAATAGAATAGAATAGAATAAGCTGGAAGGGACCTTGGAGGTCTTCTAGTCCAGCCCGCTCCTCAAGCAGGAAAAGGGTGGGGGGGTGGCGAGTGGGGGGAGAAATTACCCAACCAAATAAGTTGTGGGGGGAGGGAGGGAAGAGTGCCAAGGCTTTGCAGAGAGGGGCTGGCATGCATTCGAAATCGGGGTGCGCAGGGAAGACCAAGGAGTGCTCGGAGGAGGCACCGACTGGCGCATCAACCAACAGGCCCTGCAAAGACTCCAAGCTCTCCTTGTGCCCGGATCGCACCATGCGTGGGCGATGGCAAAAGGGCTCCATGCTGCCAGCCTTCCCCCCCCCCACTCCATCCCCCTCTATTGCTGCCAGCTTCTTTATCCTGCTGGTGCCATCCAGCTGGGTCTCGGCCAACTTCGGCTCAGCTCAGCCGCGGTGTGGCCGGATGCCAGCCTGCAGGAGGAGGAGGAGGGAGGAGGGAGGCTCTTCTGCGTGGCCTCGGGTGGCCCCAGCTCTGCAGAGCTTGGCTGCCTGCCCGAGAGCCAGCCCGGGGGAGCCCCCCGCCCCAATTCAGCCCTTTGGGAGGTCTTCCCCTTCCTCCTTCCTTCCTCTTCCTCACTGCAGCCCGAAGGATAATTCTGAAGTCCCAACTCCAGCCAGGGGCGAGCAAAAAATTAAATAAAAATGAGATTTTAGACTGCAATCAGAAAAGAATATTTCATTCCCCAAAGCAAAGAGGGGCCAGTTGCAGAAACAAAATGGGGTACAGAGAGATAATGTTATGTATATCCTGGATTTGGAGCTGATTCTAGGGGTGAAATTTGAGCGGCATGGAAGTAGGTGGCCATAGGAAGTCCTCGACTTACCAAGAGTTCACTTAGTGACCGTTCAAAGTTGCAACGGCAACTGGGAAAATGGGATTTGGGGCTGCGGTTCTCACTTCAGACGATCGGAGCACCCCGCGGGATTGAAATCTGGCCGCTTGGCCACTGACTCATACTTATGACGGTTGTAGTATCACAGTGATTCCCTTTGGAGACCTTAACGGCACGCAAAGCTCTCTCTCTCTCTCTCTCTCTCTATCTATAATCTATCATCATCTTTAGGTTTTCAAGCAAAGATTGGGCGGCCATGTGTTAAGGGCACTCCTGCTTGAGCAGGGGGTTGGACTAGAAGACCTCTAGGCTCCCCCTCCAGCCCTGTTCTTCTAAGTTCTCTGCTCTCCGTTACTCAAATCAGCCCTTGATCCTCCCCATTGTGGCCTGGCCAAAGGCTGAGGGACGGATCCCAGGCCTTCTCAACGCCTCCCTCCTGAAATGCCACCGTGCCCTGGAAAATGCCACCTTCGCCAGTCCTTGAAAATCGTGTTGGCTCCCTCCCCCCCCCCCCCACTCAAGGCCACAGGAGGAGAGGCTGACGCTCTTGGCCCCTTTGCCGGAGAAAGTTGGCAGTGCCAGCTTTCAGTGGGGGAGAAGGGGCGGGAGAGGAAGACAACGCCCCACTTCCCTCCCCCTAGACCCACAAGCGTCTGTATCCCCCCACCCACCCCCCACCCCCTGAAGAAAGCACAGCATTGCTGGGTACATCAACAACTTAAAACTTCAAGAGGTGGTGGGCTCTTCTCTTTGGGGGAGGGGAGGGGTGGTTCCCCCTCCTCATTTTGTTGGCAAGCGCGGTCAAGCAAAGGGGGGGGAGCGTGTGGGGTGGACTCCAACTCCCAGAATCCCCGTCACTGTGATTTAATACGGGTGGACTCCAACTCCCAGAATCCCCCAGTCACTGTGATTTAATACGGGTGGACTCCAACTCCCAGAATCCCCCAGTCACTGTCATTTAATAGGGGTGGAGTTAAACTCCCAGAATCCCCCAGTCACTGTGATTTAATAGGGGTGGACTTTGAGGAAGCTGAGCTGGCCAGGGAATTCTGGGAGTTGAAGTCCACCATCTGGAAGTTGTCAAGTGAAAAAGTCCAATCTGTTATATTTTGGCTATCTTAAGAATGGGAATTACAGAGTCCTCGATTTACAACCGTTCATTTAGTGACCGTTCAAAGATACAACAGCACTGAAAGTGACTTAGGACCCTTTCCCACACTTACGACGCTTGTAGCATCCCCTTGGTCATGTGATCAAAATTTGGACACTTGACAACTGACCCACATTTATGACGGTCGCAGTGTGCCCTGGGTCACGGGATCCCCTTTTGCGACCTCCTGACCAGCACAGTCCATGGGGGGAAGCCAGATTCACTTAACAACCATGTCACTAATGTAATAAATGCAATGATTCACTTAACAACGGTGGCCAGAAAAGTCGTAAAACAGGGCAAAACTCCCTGGAACAAATGTCTCACTTAGCAACAGCAAACTCCCACCCCAGTCTGTATCCTGCGTGGTATTTTTACCCTACTGGAGGCAAGTCAGAACCAGGCCACGAGTTCAAATCTTGCGAGTGGGTTTAAATCCTATAGAAAGAACCTGATGAATCATTAAGTGAATGGAATGCTGCCCCCTAGTGGCCAAGGGAAGTTCTAACACCTTTGGTGTTGGCTGAATAGAACAAGCCGAAGGGAGACATTTTACAGGTTGTCCTCAACTTACGACCGTTTCAAAGTTAGGACTTGCAGCCAGTTCTCACCTTCCTTGCGGTCACGTGATCAAAATTCAGTTGCTTAGAAACAGGCATGTACTTCTGCCGGTTGCAGAAACCTTGTATCCCCCTCTTTGACCACCCCAGGGAGCTTCCCTCAAGCGAAGTCAATGAAGCCAGCTTGATTCGCTTAACGACCATGCAAAGAAAGGTTGTACAATCAGGTGCGATTCCTTTAACGGCTGCATGGTTTAGCGGCAGAGGTTCCAGTCTCAATTTGCAGTCGTAAATCAAGGACTACCTGTCACCAAAAAATCTGTTTACCCATAATTTGACTAGGAACAATATTTTGCGGAGGACCATCAACCCATCCTACTTATCTGGGGCTTCGGAGTTTTAGTGGGAAACGTGGGCACTTTTAAGACTGGTGGACTTCAACTCCCAGAATCCCCCAATCAGCCGCATAGGGTAACTTTCTTAATAGACGGTGGGGGGTATGCAGGAAGCGTAATATATCTTGACTTCAGCAAAGTGGGGGGGGGGGGAAAGAGCTGGCTGGGGAATTCTGGGAGTTGAAGTCCACAAGTCTTAAAGTTCCCAAGTTTGGACACCCCTGTCCTAGAAGGATAACAGAAGATGACAGAATTGGGAAGGGGGGGGGGGGGATTTTGTAAAACAGAGCCGATCCAACCGTCCCCCCCCTCCCCCCCATCCTGGTTTAGAATTAAAACGTTCACCAATGACCACTTTTGCCCAACTTTAAGAAAAAAAAAACTGTTTTTATTCCGTAGAAAAAGATAAAACAAGCGGAAGAATCCAGTAATTTTAAAAAATAATACCGTTCCAAGGAACGTACCAAGAGGGAGGTGCAAATAAGAAAGTAATTTTTTTTTTAAAAAGGGACACTAGAAAAACCTAACCTACAAAAAAATTAATACTGTATTCATGGCAGACATAATATAGGGGCTAAAACTACAAGGCCAGAAGGTTTGCTGGTGGGGTTTTTTTTTTTTTGGCAAAAGCTTGGCAATGTCCATGACTACAACTCCCAGAATTCCCCCCCCCGCCAGCAACTGTGGACTTCAACTCCCAGAATTCCCCCACTTCAAAGTGTGGAATTCTGGGAGTTGAAATCCCACCTTCAAAAACCTTGTCAAAAAAATCACTTCGCCAATGCCTCTTTGATAGGGTTGAGGGGAGGGGCACGGAACCAGCCGTGATCACCCCCTCCCCCAAATTAGATATTTCGGAAAGGAAACCCTCCCCCCCCCCCAATTTGGGGTTCGGAAATCTGGAGGGGGGGCGTGTTTCAACACCCACGTTGCAAGGGGAGGGAGAAACGGTGGAGAAAGGGGGAAGAAGGCTGGGAGCCAGAGGGGGGGTCTCCCCAATTAAGATTGGGGAGCAGGTGGCAGTCCATTTGGGGGGGGGGGTGATGGGGGACACACACATCCCAAAACCTCAGGGGTTCTGAATTTGGGAAATGGGAGCAACCTTGGAAGCCCAAACAGAGAAAGAAAGCATAACAAACAAGGCCAAAATATATTGGGGTGGGGGAGTGGGGTACGGCATACCCCCCCCCCACTAATTGGAGTCCAGGGTCTCATCCTTCACGCAGACTTTCGACTTTTGATGGGGGGAGGTCAGCTTGGTTCGTTTCCGGCTCTTCAGGAGGCTGGGGAAAGAATGGAGAGAGCTCGAGTTAGCGAGCCAAGCTGCAAAGACGGGAAGCAAAGTGAGCATTCAAGTAATTTGGGGTGGGGGATCTGTCACCCACCTTTTCCCGGTCTTGCAGCCCTCCGAGTTCTCCCTCTCGTGCGCTTCCTTGTACTCCAGTGATTCTAAAAGTTCTTTTAAGATGTTGTAATGTCTGCGGTTACGAATCTGCAAACAAAATGGACACCTTAAGAGGTCGGCTCGGGGTTCAAGCTGCTCCAGTGACCCTCGGGGAGTCCTTTAGCCCCCCCTCCCCAAAAAAGCTGGAACGTCCGACGCTCAAAGGACCCGGGGGGCGTGGTGGGGGGAGGTCACCTCTTAACCCTCTCCCCAAACCGCCACGGCAGACCCAACGCACAACTCACAACGAGTGTGTAAACCTCGGGCTGAGGTGTGCCTCCCGATTCGTCTTTGTCTTCCTGCGGCGGGATTTGCACTGGGCTCCTGCTTGGGGCGCCGGGACGCTGGCCTTGCGAAGGAGCTGGAGAAGCGAGAGGCAAGGATGAGAACGGGGGGGAAAAAGGGGGGGGGGGACAAAACCACAACCGTTGATATCCCACCCTCTTTGGGGCAAGGAAAGGAGACCACGAGGAAGTCCCCGAAGCCATGTCTGCTCCGCACAGCTTCCTCTCCCCCCACCCCTCCGTTTTCAGGAGCAAACCACTTAGGGATAATGAGCTTTATATACATTTTAATAAATAATACAATACAATAGAAACAGAACACTCTTGCAGCATCCTGTGATGGGGAGTTCTGCAGATTAATTGTAGTCTGCACAAAGAGATCCTTCCCCGTGATCCGATGTACTTATATACTTGGATCATTCCCCAGGCTCAAAATATTTGGAGAATCTACTCAACTAAACTGGTTTATCGCTGAAAGCCTCCGCACAGGAATCTTCTGCTTTATTCCTAAAAGCCCATGCACAGGAATCTTCTAACTAAATTGCTTTATTCCTAAAAGCCCATGCGCAGGAATCTTCTAACTAAATTGCTTTATTCCTAAAAGCCCATGCGCAGGAATCTTCTAACTAAATTGCTTTATTGCTAAAAAACTATGAGCAGGAATCTTCTAACTAAACTGTTCTATTGCTGAACACCTCCGCACAGGAATCTTCTGCTTTATTCCTAAAAAGCCCATGCGCAGGAATCTTCTAACTAAATTGCTTTATTGCTGAAAGCCTATGCGCAGGAATCTTCTTGCCAAACGGCTTCATGCTGAAAACTTATGTGCAGGAATCTTCTAGCTAAACTGCTTTATTGCTAAAAGCCTCCGTGCAGGAATCTTCCAACTGAACTGCTTTATGTAAGGATTCTACACTAATTCCTCTTTTGACTCCCCCCCCCCCCCCCCGTTCTGCCATTCCTCCTCCTCCATCCTTCCAATGTACCCTTTTTCGTAGTTTCCAAGGATTTTTCTCTCTGCAGCTCCTCCGACCGTCGGTCTCGTCCGGGGCAGGCGCAGACACGAACCTCAAAACATTGGCGTCCCAGAACCTCCCCGCTATGGGGAAAGAAAAGGTTTTATACCATTCATGCAACAGCCTCCAGACGAGCACCGGGTTCAAATTCTAGCACATACTACACAATCCCCTTACTAAAATACCCAATGCCTTCAGCAATGACTGAGCTTCTCATGTTTACCGCAAGTCCTCGACTTAGGAACGGTCGCTTAGCGACCGTCCAAATTTACGACGGGTCCCCCAAAACGAACTGGACCCGTAACTCCAAACCTCTGCCTTGTCTTGCAATCACATGACTACAATTCTTTGCTTTCCGGAAATTGATATTTACTTCCTGTTTCCGGCAAAACAAAAACAAAAAAAAGCGCCCCGTAGCGGGTTCGCTTAACGACCATCACAAAAAAAGCCTCCTGAAATTAGATCGGGGTCACGTGATGACGCACCTTTCCAAAACCTGGGAATCCGTTGCCCTGCACAGGGGGTTGGACTAGATGACCTCTCGTGTCCCCCTCCAAAGGCCAGGATTCTACGATCTATGCCATCTAATTTCATCCCGCCCAGGGACCGCCATTGGAGACGGGGAGGAAGAGGCTGAGGGGGAGGAAGAGGGACACTCACTGTGCGGACTCCAACGTCAGGATGGTTTGGATGGGGCGTCGGTTCATGCCACCCATGCACGAGCTGTTGCACATGTAATTGTACAAGATGATGGTGGATGCCATCCCCACCTGCAGGGCAGAGAGAGAGAGAGAGATTTGCACAAATGCAGGTGGTCCTTGCTTAGCGACCATTCAAAGTTACGATGGATCTCCACAGCGTACTCACAACCCCAAGTTCCCAAGTTTCAACAGCCGCCTCCCCTCCCCCCGGTCATGTGACCACATTTTGGGCATGAGCAACGGTGCCTAGAGGTGGAGCTCTTGCCTCGCAATCAGCTTCGACCCTAAGTAGAGGCAGATATTCCTCTCTCTGAGCAGAATGAGAATCTATCCGCCGAACAAAACTCCGCACTGGCAACAGCGAAGGGCATCCGGCCAGTAAAAGTCTCAGCTGCATTCAATTCCCCAAGCTCTACCCCGCAAGGTATTAAGGGGTCGTTAAAAGGAGATAATTTACTTCTTGACACAACGGGCGCACGCTTCATTTAACAACCATAGCGTTCGCTTAACGACGGCTGCCAAAAGGTCATAAAATCAGTTCGGTCGTGTGGATGACCCTCTTTATAACTGTCACCACTTACGACTGTGATAGTAAGGCTCCATTAGTCATAAATTGAGGGGTTATATCTGTCCGAGGTTTCAATGAACCTCAAGCGGCTCTCAAGGACTGGGGAAAGCTGGGAAGAAACTGGGAATTCAGTAAAAGTGGCGGGGAGAGGATGGAGAACTTCACAAGGGGCAAAACAGGGCAGGAGGAGTCAACAGAACTCCTCGCCACAAGAACCAATCATCCTGACCATTTTTAGCCAAATTTCTTGGCGTCTCGGACATCTGGAACAAGGCCCCCCCACGAATTAAAAGAAAGCATCAAACTATATAGAAACAACCCCCCCCCAAAAAAGTTTGCAATCCCGCACCCCCGCAATTACAACGTTTGAGCACGCTCAGATGCTGCAACTTTATTTATTTTATTTATTCCATCACCCTGATAAGGCGACTCTAGGAAAACCAGAGATCGCTAAAAGCAGAAAAACAATGAAAAAAAAATTAAATATGCGAATGAAAACATTTTTAAAACAATGCTAAAAAAGGGGAGAAAAACAGTGGAAACAATGAAATAGGAGAATTTTAAAAAAAATTTAAAGGATGCAAAAAAAAAAAAGAGAAAAACAGTGAAGACATGTAAATATGCAAATTAAAACTTTTTACAAAAAATGCAACAAAAAAAACCAAACGGGGAAAAACAGTGAAAAAAAATAAAAAGGCCAATTAAAACATTTTTAAAAACGATGCAAAAAAAAAAAAGAGAGAGAGAGAAAAAGGAAGACATTTTAATATGTGAATTAAAACTTTTTAAAAATGAGGCCAAAAAAGAAAAAGTGAAAAAAATCAAAAATACAAATTAATTTTTTTAAAAAAAAAGAAAAAGGAAAAAAATTAAAAATGCAAATTAAAACCTTTTTAAAAACGATACAAAAAGAGGAGGAAAACAGTGGGAAAAATTAAATAGCCGAATTAAAACATATTTAAAACGATGCTAAAAAAAGAGGAGAAAAACTGGGAAAATTTTTTAAAATGCAAATTAAAATATTGTTTTAAAACGATGCAAAAAAAAAGAAAAACCGTGGGAAAATTTAAATATGTCAATTAAAGCATTTTTAAAACGATGCCAAAAAGGAGAAAAACAGTGAAAAAATTTAAAAATTTGAATGGAAACATTTTAAAAATGTTGTAAAAAAAGAAAAGAAAAAACCCTCCAGGAACCAAGAGACGGATGAGTGCAGGGTGGGGGGGGGGGAGGTGTCTCCCTTTTAAAACCAATTTCCGGGGTGGGCGGTTTTCCCCACATCTCTCTGCTCTGGCGACGCGCAGTAGAGCTTCCCTATTCAGGAGCAGTCTACCTGAAAAGACCCAGAATCTAGAGGGGGGGAAGCCCTCTCAGCATTTCTAGACTACAGACCCTCGGCCGGGTAGCCCAAAAGAGGGCAGCAGACGAAGAAAGGAAGGGTGGAGAGCTGGGGGGGACCCCAAATTGCCCTAACCCCACCCCCCAGACCCACCCCAAAAAATTCACCTGAGGCTTCTGATAAGGAACGCAGACGCTGTGCCGTTTGGTGGCTGGGTCTGTGTAGTAATGGGTCTGGGGGTTTCCTTCGACCCGGATGAGATGGTCGGCGGGGGTCACCCCTGTGCAAAGTCAGAAATCGGGGTGCAGGGTAGGAAAAGAAACGGGGGGACGTTTTGAGTTGATGGCCATCGCAACCACAGAAGTTTGAGTTTGGAGGCCGGTGTTCCCACCCCTTCCCCAATTATAACTGGTCCTCGACTTATGACTCTTCGCTTAGCGACAACGGCACATAAAAAGAGGATTGTTTCACACTTACGACCGCTGAAGCATTCCCCGAGTTTCAAACCCTCTGCAATACAGCCTGCCCAGAAACCCCCCCCAATCGTGTCCCTGAAGACCCCCTCCCTAGATTTCAGGGCCCCTGAAGACCCCCTCCCTAGATTTCAGGGCCCCTGCAACACAGCCTCCCCATGTCCCAAAAGACCCCTCCCCAGATTTCTTCTGCATTCCAGACTGGCCATGCCTCCCCATGTCCCAAAAGACCCCTCCCCACATTTCCTCTGCATTCCAGACTGGCCATTCCTCCCCTGTGTCCCGGAAGACCCCTCCCCAGATTTCAGGGCCCCTGCAACACAGCCTCCCCATGTCCCAAAAGACCCCTCCCCACATTTCCTTGGAATTCCAGACTGGCCATTCCTCCCCTGTGTCCCAGAAGACCCCTCCCCAGATTTCAGGACCCCTGCAACACAGCCTTCCCATGTCCCAAAAGACCCCTCCCTAGATTTCCTTTGCATTCCAGACTGGCCACGCCTCCTGTGTCCCAGAAGACCCCTCCCCAGATTTCAGGGCCCCTGCAACACAGCCTTCCCATAACTCTTCCCCGTGTCCCAAAAGACCCCTCCTCTTTTCCTCCTGAAACCCCCGGCTGACCGTCGTTGTGCTCGAGCTGCCGTTCGTGGTGGGGGCAGCGCTTGACCACTTCGGCCATGTGCTCCGACCGCTTGTAAACGGCCATGGCTCGGATGATGGAACCGGGCGGGGGGATCCCGGAGGTCTTAACCAGCACTTTGCACGTTTTGCCAATTTGGCAAAAAAGCTTTTTCAGCTCCGTCGAGAACTGCAGGAGAGAAAAGAAAGAAAAAGGAAGATTTAGAAGAGAAGGAGCTGGAAGGGACCTTGGAGGTCTTCTAGTCCAGCCCCCTGCAGTTAAGTTAAAAGTTTCCCAAAAAAAACATTCCCGGAATGTTACAACCGTCTCATTTAGTGACCGTTTGAAGCTGCCATGGCATTGAGAAATTCACATTGTAGCCAGTCCTCGGATTACGACCGTTTAAATCTACAACAACGTTGAAAAATGTGACTTGTTTTTAACTTTTAAGTTAAAAGTTTTTTTAAAAAAATTCCCGGAACTTACAACCGTCTCATTTATTGACCGTTCAAAGCTGCAACGGCACTGAAAAAATCATGTTATGGCTAGTCCTCAGATTACGACCGTTTAAATCTACAACAACGTTGAAAAATGTGACTTGTTTTTCACACTTACGACCACCCCTGTCAAACGCTCGGGGTCTGACTCGTATTGATGGCGGTCACAGCGTTCCCAGGGTCACGCGATCCCCTTTTGCGACCTTTGGACAGGCAAAGTCAAGGGGGAAGCCACATTCACTTAACAACCGGGTTACTCAATTAACAATTTGCAGCGTTTCACTTAACGACGGTGTCAAGAAAGGTTGCACAGAGGCAAAACTCACTTTAACAACTGTCTCACTTAACAACAGAAATGTTGGGCTCAATTGTGGCCGTTATATCGAGGACTACTTGCATTTATTAAATGTAAACAGATAGTCCACAACTTACGACAGTTCGGTTAGTGACGATTCAAAGTTACAACGGCACTGAAACAACGTTTTTCGCACTTATGACCGTTGGAGGCATCCCAGTCATGTGACGCTTGGCAGCTGACTCATACTTACGCCCACTGCTGTGTCCCAGGAGGTCACGCGGCCCCCTTTTATGACCTCCGAGCAAGCAAAGTCCGCAGGCAAGATTCGCTTAACGACCATCTTACTAACTTCAAAACTGTGGTTCGCTTAACAACAGTGGCCAGAAAGGTGGTAAAACGAGACAAAACTCGCGTCACAACCCTCTCACTTAGCAATGGGGATTTTGGGCTCAACGGTGGCCATAAGTCGAGGACTTTATTAACTGGATTTATTCAACTGTACTTGTTGAATTTCTAGACTCCTTCCATTTCACGAAGGTCGGAAGTTGTCGTTGTGAGTTTCCCCCCCCCCCCCCCCCCCCAAAGGCCTGCCTTGCATTGCAATCATTTGTTGGTGGGACTGGGGGGGGGGGGCAAGATTTGCATCGCAACCCTCCCATTTCAAGCAAGCCCCTTACCCAAGTTTCCCAACGCAACGGTGTTGGGCATTTGGCCCCTTCTGCCTTCATTGCAAGAGAAGGAATTTGGGCCGTGGGGAGGAGGTCTCTCGCCATATGCCGGAAAATGGGGCGGGGGTCTCCCGAGAAATCTGGGACCCTCCCAAAACCCAGCAGAGAAACATGTCCAGGCATGTTGCGGGCAGGCAGCGTTCTGCGCAAGGCAGAAGGGAAGGGGGGTAGTCTCCATCGAGACCCCCACCCTAATTCAAAGCCCAGCCATTGGGTGGGTGTGCTGAAACCGAAGAAGGAGGGGGAGGGGGCTTTAATCCCCAACCAAGAATCGGGAAAGTGACCGATGGCCGAAGAAGCGAATCGATGCGTTGAAGTTAGAAAAATCGGGGCACCAGCTAAGCGGTGAGTTAAAAATTGGGGGTCCGGGGTGTCGGCAGAGGGTCTTCCTCCAAGGTGTAATCTGATAGGGTACAAATAAATTGGGGAGGGGGGAATGAGAGGGAAAAGGGAAGGTCTTCTCCCAGGGTTTTGCCAGTGGGGGGGTCTCCGAAAGGCGCAGGAGAAATGCTCCCAAACCGAGATTGCCAGCCAGGAAACATGCAATCTAAGTTAAGTTGACCTCACCCGTCCACCCTGTGTACTTTTAACAAACCAGGATCAATGACAAACCGAGATTGCCGGAAGGAAAGATGGAATCTAGGTTATGTTGATCTAACATAAGGGGGAAAGGAATGACCCGGGACGGCAGTCATTTTGACTTTTTTGACATAAGCCCCCTCCCAGATGTCCCCGATCAACACAGAAGACCCATTTTTTTGGGGGGGGGGAAGGAAAGACCCCTGCCCCCCAATTTAAGTCCTAGAACTGGTGATATCCCCGGTCTCCACTTCGTACCGTGTAAGTGACCGATTTGGCGGTGCCCGACTTCTCAAACTCCAGATCGAAGCCGAACTGGCCAGGATGGTTTTCGGTGGGGGGGAAGACGCAACTCTCCCCGGCCCCATAATCTTTGGGGTCATTGAGCAGGAGTTGGGGGTCCACCGAAAACCCCCCCAAACACGAGATGTTGCTGTAGCCTTCTCCCAGCGGAGCGCCTGCGTCCAGAGGCGCCAACAAGCCAAAGTTGGTTTGATCCATGGAGCTGCCCCCTTCTTCGGGGAAAGGGACGGTGACTTGCTGAATGGAGGAGCCCATCATCTCCGATTCCTATAACATGCAAAGATATTATCATTATATCCCGGATGTCACGGAATGGCCCACTAAGAGTCCGCAAAAATGACATTTACATCTTGATTTGAAGCGATGGTTTCCTGATTTGACAAACCAACGATCCCGGGCATTTCAATGCCCAAGAAACCCCCAATCGTGGCTTGGTCAAGAGACCTTCAGGGTTTCCTCCACAAGAGACAAGCCACCTTGTAACATAGTTGACAAGGTAGCGTTTGGCGTCGACTCAGGCAAACACATGGATTCGAATGATCCGTGGTTTTCAAACTTTGGGGTGGACTTCAACTCCCGGAATTCCACAGTGGCTGGGGAATTCTGGGAATCGAAGTCCACCAAAATGGCGGAAGAGAAATTTCACACTCACGGAAATCAGGTTGGTAATTTCGGACTGCCACATCTCCTCAAAGGTACCTTGGCTTAAGGGTAGGCTGAGTGATGCGTCGATGTCTTGCTCCATGTTTATTTCTCTTTCCGACGGGGAAACTGAGGCAGTAAAGAAAAAGGTGGAAGCAAAGGTCCCTGCTGTTTAACACGGCGGAAGCGAAGACGAAGAATTCGGGCAATTTCAACCGCATGTGGTACACAGGGGACTTACTCTCTGGAAACAAATATTGTGTGGGTAGGACACCCCTAAAACCCCTCGGGGTGTGTGTTCTGTGAAGATAAAGCCTGTTGTGCCTTCAAATGGCTTCTACCGTACTGCTGTAAAACGGCTTCTACTGTACAGTGCAGTGGAGTTGCCATGGTAACGGCTTCACAGTACTCCACCAGGGGGCCCCCTCGGGTAAGGGGGGAAATCCAACATTAGAAATTACGTTCGGTCTGGACATTTTTCCCCCTATAAATAAATACGCGGGTAACGGCAAGTTATCAGCTATAAAAATAAAAATAAAATAAAGGAATACAGCTAAATTGAATACAAATAGCATAGACTAGTTGTGCAATAAAACCAAGTTGCAAAGCTGCCCAACTCACAGTGTTCATTGGCGAAAAATTTTTTGAAAAAAAAACTCGCATCGTAAAGATAGTCCTCGACTTATGACCACAACGCTAACGCGGTTGTTAAGTGAATCTGGTTCGCCCTTTTGACTTTGCTTGTGGCAAAAGAGGATCACGTGACCCTGGGGCACTAAAAGTGTCATAAAGGTGAGCCAATTTTGATTATGTGACCATGGGGATGCTGCAACGGTCGTAAGTGTGGAACACGGCCATAAGTCCCTTTTTTCAGCGCCGCTGTAACTTCAAACGGTCACTAAATGAACTGTCGAGGACTACCTTGACAGTCCTCGACATACGACCACAACGGAGCCCCAAATGTCCATTGTTAAGTGAGACAGTTGTTAAGTGAATTTTGCTCCACTTTACGACCGTTATTGCTACCGCTATTAAGTAAATCGTCGCGGTTCTTGATTTAGTAACCCGGTTGTTAAGTGAATCTGGTTTCCCCATTCGGCTTGTCAGAAGGTCACAAAAATGGGACCCACCCACCCCCAGGACCCTGCAACCGTCATAAATGTGAGTCAACAGCCAAGCTTTGGAATTTTAATCACGTGACCACCGGATGCTCCAAGGGTCATAAGTGTGGGGAAAAAATCATTTTTCACAAGGGCTGTCGTAACTTTGAACGGTCGCTAAGTGAGTTATCTGTATAATAAAAACCTATTTTAAAAGACCCCCTTCTAGCTTAGGTTTAGGGATTTGGGAAAGACTGCTCTATTTAATGGCCATAAGCCATGATGGTCTGTTCAGACAGAACCCTAAGCTAAATCCAAGCTAGCTCGATTGTGGTGTAAATCCAGGCGCAAACTCCACTTTCTCTCGTGAATTTCCCACCCCTCGAAGGTTTCTATCCGAAGTCCTTATGCGTAACCACGGATCAAAGCTTGTGCAATATAAAACGATAAAGGTTCCCTTCGCACATCTGTGCTAGTTGTTCCCAACTCCAGGGGGCGGTGCTCATCTCCGTTTCAAAGCCGAAAGAAAGAAAGAAAATATTTGCAGAAAATGATGGAGGGATTGTATAATGCAGGGGTGTCCAAACTTGGGAACTTTAAGACTTGTGGACTTCAACTCCCAGAATTCCCCAGCCTGGCTGGGGAATTCTGGGAGTTGAAGTCCACAAGTCTTAAAGTTCCCAAGTTTGGACACCCCTGGTATAATGGAACCAGGATGATGGATTTAAAAAAAGAAATTGTGTCAGAAATCATTGTTTGATAGACCCGGAAAGCAGAGGCAATACAGCTTATCCTCGACTTACACTTAGCGACCGTTCGAAGTTACGACGGCACCAGAAAAAAGCGACACTACCGTTTCTCACACTTATGACCGCTGCAGCATTCCCATGATCCAATCTTGTCTCCTATTGCTGACATAAGCAAAGTCCACGGGGAAGCCAGATTCACTGAACGACCGGGTTACTAACTGAAAGAACTGCCGTGTTTCTCTTAACAACGATGTGACTCGCTTAACAACGGCAGCGATTGCAACTTCTGCCAAGAAAACTCAACATACCACGGCGCAAAACTCGCTCCACCGACATTTCAACGAGCAAACGGATATATTGGGGCTCAACGGAGATTGCAAATGATAAGATTATGTGTTTTGTTTTTTTAATTAAAAAAAAGAGATTACAAAAATAATTTTATACCGCAGCGTGCTTCCTGCTGACACAGGAAATGAGAATTTGGCTACGTCCGCTTTAAGTTTCTTGAAGGCAGCAGGAAATGGCTGCTCCAGACAGATGTGGCACCAAATTAAGCAGAGAGCAGGTCAGATTAAAAATTCGGGAGAAAACGGTACAAAAATGTCTTCGGGGCCATTTGGCATGAAACGCCCAAAATAAATGTTTGCATTGCGGGTGGAGTTAAAGAAGAAAGAAAAAGAAGGCAAAATGACATCCTAAATCGGCATTTTATTGTCTTTTTAAACACCTCCTACCTGGTACGTGCAATTGGTATTCCATTTAGCCGTGTTCCTTTATTTTATTTTTTATACTAGCCGATAATCCAGAGTTGTCCGGGGATTTATTTATAGGGGGGGGGGGGGAAATGTCCGGACTAAACGTAATTTGTAATGTTGGATTTTCTCCCCCTTACCAGAGGGAGGACCCCTTGTGGAGTACTGTGAAGCCGTTACCACGGCAACTCCGCTGCGCTGTACAGTGGAAGCCATTTTACGGCAGTACGGTAGAAGCCATTTGAAGGCACAACAGGCTGTATCTTAACAGAACACAAACCCCTGGGGGTGTTACTGGTGTCTTACCCCCACAGTATTTTTCTCCAGAGAGTAAGTCATCTGTGTACCAAGTTTGGTTGAAATTGCTCGAGGCGTTATGCTGGGACATACATACACACACACAGCCATATATCTATATCATCTATATCTATATCTGTCTGTCTTTCTGTCTGTCTGTCTACCTACCATATCTATCTACCTACCTACCATATCTACCTACCTACCATATCTATCTATCTATCTATCTATCTATCTATCTATCTATCTATCTATCTATCTATCTATCATCTATCTATCTGCCATATCTATCTATCTATCTATCTATCTGCCATATCTATCTATCTATCTATCTATCTATCTATCTATCTATCTATCTATCTATCATCTATCTATCTATCTATCTATCTATCTATCTATCTATCTACCATATCTATCTATCTACCATATCTATCTATCTACCATATCTATCTATCTATCTATCTATCTATCTATCTATCTATCTATCTATCTATCTATCTATCTATCTACCATATCTATCATCTATCTATCTATCTATCTATCTATCTATCTATCTATCTATCTATCTATCAGCTTCCAAATTCCGCCCCCATCCAATGCCCCCAAATCGGATACTTTCTTTGGCATTGCCCACCCACCCACCCCCGACCCCATTTGGGCCTCGTGGCTTTGATTTATGTACTTAATCAGAGATCGCTATTTTGCACTGATGCTGTTACCTAGTTTGGTGGTGAAAACCACCCAGCTCAGAGAGCTACCAAATCCGATTTTTCTAGCTTGGCAGAAAATGCACCCCTTTGATACAACCCCCCCACCCCAACTATTTTTTTCAAAACAGGCAATGCATTCTGGGTTGTTGTTTTTTCTTTCTTTTAGGAAACTTAAATGAGTGCGTGTGTCCCCCACCTCACCAAGTTTCCCGGAAATAGCTATCAACCTGGCGCCGGCTCGATTAGCAAACTTTGCAAGAATCACGAAAAGGTTTTTAACCTGCTTTCCTTTCGCGTCCTTTTAAGCAAAAACAGGAGGAGGCCAGCGAGGCTATACCGCGGCGTAAAGAACGGAGGGGAAATGATTAAAGCCTTACCCGGGCTTTATTTCATTCAGAAATATATTTTTTTTCATCTTCAGCGCGATGCATCTCGAGGTGTACGTGCAAAAATCCCACTTAAACCTCCCCCCACTTTTTTTAGCAATCCCAATTTATACCGCCCCCCTCGGCCCCTTCTTTTGGTTCCTTCCCACTGCAGCCGACAACGGAGCGGACTGTACTATTCAGAAAACGATTCCTGATGCGGGGGGGGGGGAAGCGAGAGAGAAAAGGAGAATCCGATTTCCCCGCGAAGATTTAAGCTTCGACTTCGGTTTTAAAAATCGGAAGAGCTGTCCCAGCCATTGCAAAACCTGTTTCTCGCCCCCCGCCCCAAAATCCAGGAAAGCCTTTTAAAATACCCTATCTAAAAGGGGAGGGGGGGAGAGAAAGACCCTTCCTAAAAGAGAAAGGGGACCCTTCCTTAAAAGAAAGCCATCTTAATCCTCCAGCAGCCCCTTCCTCAAATTTAACACCCCCCCTCCTTGCATTCTGACCCCCCCTCCCCTTTTCAAATTCTCTACCATTCCAACAATTGGGGAGGGGGTCTTTAGCAATGATTAAGTTTCTTGCCCGAAGGGGGGGGCAGGAAAGATCAACAGAGCAGCATTAAACGTCTCTCTCCCCCCCCATCTTCCTTCTCCCCCCCCCACCCCGCTTCTTAGGGGTGTGATTGCAAAGGGGTGGGGGGCTTCCATTGTGTTAAAGGGGCTGGGGGCAACCAGGCTGGGATTTTTTTGCCCCCTCCTTCCCAGCTTTAGATCCATGATATTTGAGGAGGGGTCGTGTTTTCCCCCCCCCGCTCCGAACGAAGCGGGGGGGGGGGAGAACGCCGAGCACCGCAGCGTTCCAAAGCCGAACGCGGCGGCCTCCAACGTTCCATTCGCTTCTCCGCTCCGCTCCACTTTCGCTTTCTCGGCTCCCGCCAGCCAGGCGGAGCGGAGCGGAAGCGCCGGGTTGAGTCAGCGGAGAGCGAAGCCAGCGAAGCCGAGCCCCCTCCCCGCAATACGAAGACTTCCCCCCCACCCTCCCCGTGGGTTACCGACTCCGCTGCCGGGCATCGATCCGGTCTCCAAAAACTGGCAGCGCAGAGGGGGAAAAAAGCGAGTTGGATCCCCGAGTTGCAAGGAGCGCACGCGGTGGGAATTCCCCCGGCTCGAACCCGCGGAGCGCGCTCTCGCGAGCATGGGGCAGCGGGGGGAGGCGTGCGGGAACATCTTTGGAGCGGGCATCTAGCCGGGCATCTCCTTGGCGGGGACGGCGGGGGGCTTTACCGGTTGCAGTGCCGCCTGCAATGTGTGCCTCCCCCCACTCCAGCCCCAACTTCACCCCCAACGCCGCAAAAAAAGCCTCCCCCCTTGCTCAGTCCAGATTTTGCTAGGGCAGGACTACAATTCCCATCATCCCCAAGCGGAGGGAGGGCCCAGGAAAGCCGCGCCCCCTTTCTTTCCTGACGTTAAAGGAATGCCCTCCCCGCCCCTACTTTCCTTCTCCCCCCGCATTATCCATTTAACAGATGAACAGTTGGAAAGGGACCTTGGAGCCATCTAGTCCAACCCCCTCCCCGCCCAAGCAGGAAACCCTACACCATTTCTGACCAATGGCAGTTCAGTCTCTTCTTGGAAGCTTGCAGTGACGAAGCTCCCACAACTTCTGAATAACAGAATGTTAACAGAGCTGGAAGGGACCTTGGAGGTCATCTAGCTCACCCCCCCCCCGCCGCCCAAGCAGGAAACCCTACACCATTTTTGACCAACGGCAGTTCAGTCTCTTTTTGGAAGCTTGCAGTGACGAAGCTCCCACAACTTCTGAATAACAGAATGTTAACAGAGCTGGAAGGGACCTTGGAGGTCATCTAGCTCACCCCCCCCGCCGCCCAAGCAGGAAACCCTACACCATTTTTGACCAATAGCAGTTCAGTCTCTTTTTGGAAGCTTGCAGTGACGAAGCTCTCACAACTTCTGAATAACTGAATGATAACAGAACTGGAAGGGACCTTGGAGGCCATCTAGTCCAACCCTCTGCCCATTCAGGAGACATCTCCATCCGCCTCTACCTAGGATCGAACTCACACCGCTGAAATAGAAGAACTGCAGGAGCAATCTATCGTGCAAAAGCAACGGGACGAGGCGTGGGAATCTCGAGGGTGGGGTGGGGGAGGAGGAGGAGGCTCCCTAACTAGAGGGAGGGGAAAATTGGGGCGGGGGGGAGGAATAAACCAGACTAGGGTTTTAACGGACTTGGCGTACGGACTCCAACTCCCAGAGTTCCGCGGCTGGCAGAGACCACGCTGGAGGATGCTGGGAGTTGAAGTCCGCTCGCCTTCAACAGGCCAAGATGGAGATAATAGCGAGCTAAGGTCGAAGCGGTTTCACGGGGGACGCGCGCGCCTGCGCGTGCACACGCCGCATCCCCGTCACTCCTTCCTCTTCTTTCTATCCCCAGTTGATTAAGAGGGAGGGCGGCGCGGGGGGGGGGGGCAACGGGGAGGCGATCTGGAGCGGCTTGAACCGGTTGGGTAGGAAGTCAAGTTTGGAAGGAGGGCAGCGCTGCCCCAACTTGTCTCTGGAATGTAAGGAGGCAAATGGGGAGAAGGGAAATGACAGAGCTGGAAGGGACCTTGGAGGTCATCCAGTCCAACCCCCTGCTCAAGCAGGAGAGCCCCTATACCATTCCAGACAAATGACGGGCCACTCTTCTAGAAAACCTCCAGTAAGGAAGCACCCACGACTTCTGGTGGCAAGCAGTTCCACTCACTGTCAAGAAATTTACTCCTTCATTCCAGGTTGCTTCTCTCCTTGATGAGTTTCCATCCGTTGCTTCTTGTCCTGGACGGGGTTGGACTAGATGACCTACAAGGTCCCTTCCAACTCTGTTATTCTGATTCTGTTGTCCTTCCTTCAGGGGCTTTGGAGAATAGGTGGAAACCCCCCCCCCCTTCTTGGGGGCAGCCCTTCAAATATTGGAAGATGGCTATCTAGTCCCCCCTCGTCCTTCTCTTCTAGCCCCTGACTCAACCACCACAATAGGGATGGGAATTTCCGTTGCTAAGCAAGGCGGTGGATAAGTCAATCCCGCCAGGGTTTGTTCCCACGGTTGTTAAGTGAATCTGGCTCTCCCCCCCACCCAATTGACTTTGCCTGTCCCGTGCTTCCTAATTCCTGAATTTTGACCCCCGTCGCTCCAAGGGATGCTGCGACGGTCGTAAGTCCGAGGACCGATGGTCTGTCGCTTTTTTTCCGGGGCCGTTACTCCGTGCGGTCGCTGAGCGAAGGGTTGTGAAGGGAGGATTACCGGTAATATTTTTTCCCATCTACCATCGAGGATACCTTTCTTCGGTCTCGCGTTGCAAAATGGCTAATTGTGATTGTGGGTCAAGAAACACATTTGTTAGGCTGGGAGTTCAAAGGCGGATCTCCTGCAATCAGATCCGTTGTGAAATCAGGGATCCCAGATCTCTGGAATGTGTATACGTTTGGCCCAAATCCTGCCCCCCCTCTTTGGAAATAGCTTGGCAGGAGCCATAAATTGCATTTAGTAGCAACAACTGGACGGAAGATTGTGAGTTGATTGATTAAGATGGTCATTAAGGGTTATAAACTAAGGTTAATGAGTGGCGTGGGGGAGGTGGGAGGGGTGGTAAACTCGGCCAAGGGGAAATCATGGATAAACTCCGATAGGCGAGCCAGGTCGCTGGGTGCAACCTTTTGGAAGGAGAGATTCCCAATTCGGAAATGTTGTCGTTTGCGGGGGGGGGGGGGGGGGGCAGGATTCGCACCCGGAGTCCTGGGGGAATTTAGCCGGGAGTTTCTACACCCGTTGGTGACTTTGAGACATCTGGACTTCAACTCCCAGAATTCCCTGGATGGCACAACATTCAGAATAGTCCTTCATCTCCCTCCCGCCCACCCACCCCCCACACACAACCACAACCACACCCTAAGAAGAGACTAGAACTCCCCGTCCCCTGGTCATTGGCCCAAAATCACCCAGAAACTAGAATTCCCCATCTCCTGGTCATTGGCCCAAAATTACTCAGTTGGCTTTCTTGCCCAAGACAAGACTAGAATGCCCCATCTCCTGGTCATTCCCCCAAAGTCACCCAGCTGGCCGCCTTCTCCGAGACGAAACTAGAACTCCCCGTCTCCTGGTCATTCCCCCAAAGTCACCCAGCTGGCCTTCTTCTCCGAGACGAAACTAGAACTCCCCGTCTCCTGGTCATTCCCCCAAAGTCACCCAGCTGGCTTTCGCGGATAAAGCAGAACTAGAACTTACTGTCGCCTGGGAGTGGCCCAAAATCAACCATCTGCTTTCATGCCTAAGACAGGGCTAGAACTCCCCATCTCTGAGTCATTGGCCCAAAGTCACCCAGCTAGTGTCATCCTTAAGGAAGAACTAGAACTCCCAGTCTCTAGCCCAGCACCTTAACCAGTAAACTGGTCTCACCAACCCATTCCACCTTGTCACCTGTTTCTGGAACGGCCCCATCCAACTTAGGAGGGAGGCAGGCAGGCGCTCCCTCCATGCCCAGGAACTAACTACTAGCCCGTGACTTTAACCCCGCTTAACAACCGCCTCGCTTAGCGACCGAAATGTAGGGCTGACTTGCGGCCATAAGTCGAGGGCTAGCTGTAGATCCGTGGACGTTCTCATCTCTATCCCTGTCGATTCCTCGCTTCTGGTGTAATCCGTTTGAATATCATCTTGCAAAACCTATAAATAGTCACTTATAAAGTCATAAAAGGCCTGATTAAATGGCGCACAATCAGGAATTCCATAAATGTTCTTGGCACCTTCCAGGCCGGGGAAAGTGCGCTGGCCGCACCCAGGGCCACGTGATCGGTCTCTGGCCCTCTGCACCCACCTACCAACCGGGAATCTTCCCAACCTGGGCAGGGCAGGAGGGAGGCAACCGTCTGGGGCTGTTTACTGGTGCCACTTTGGGGCCGCGTCCCCCCTGGCCAGAGCGATGGAGTGTCTCTTCCGGCCGGCTGTCAGCAGCGACTGTGAGCTTCTCATGAAATTCATCAAGGTGAGGGGGGGGGGGAGTTGAAATTCAGATGTTTGGATATATTTTTTTCAAGCCAGGATTGGACCATGATTTGTCTGGGATGGTGTTAAGGTCTCTTGCCTTGGGAAGAAAGCGAAGGGAAGGGAAGGGAAGGGAAAGGTAAGGAAAGGATTGGAAAGGAAAGGAAAGTAGAAAAAGGGAAGGAAAGGAAAGGAAGAAAAGAGGGAGGAAAAGAAAGGAAAGGAAGAAAAGAGGGAGGAAAAGAAAGGAAAGGAAGAAAAGAGGGAACTTGTCTTTCTCACTCTCGTTTCTCTCTGTGTGTGTCTCTTTTTTCTCTCTTTCTCTCTCTCTCTGTCTTTCTCTCTCTCTCTCCGTGTTTCTGTTTCTGTCTGTCTCTTTTTTCTCTGTCCTTGTCTCTCTATCTCTGTCTCTCGGTCTCTCTCTTTGTCTCTCTGTCTCTCTCTCCGTTTCTCTCTCTCTGTCTCTGTCTTTCTCTCTCTCTCTCTCTCCCTATTTCTCTTTCTCACTGCCTTTTTTCTCTGTCTCTCTGTGTATCTCTGTCTCTCTCTCTCCGTTTCTCCCTCTCTTTCTCTGTCTCTCTCTCTCTGTCTCCCTGTTTCTCTTTCTGTCTGTCTCTTTTTCTCTGTCTCTCTGTCTCTCTATCTCTGTCTCTTGGTCTCTCTCTCTCCATTTCTCTCTCTCTCTCTCTGTCTCTCTCTCTCTCTCCCTGTTTCTCTTTCTCTTGGTCTCTCTATCTCCGTTTCTCTCTCTCTCTTTTCTCTCTCTCTCTCTCTGTCTCTCTCTCTCTCTCCCTGTTTCTCTTTCTCTCTGTCTCTCTGTCTCTGTCTCTCGGTCTCTCTCTTTTACAGAAGAAATAATCTTAAATTGGCAGGAGACCCTGCTAAATTGCTCCAGATGTAGTGACGGGAGCAAAAAGAGCCGGGTCAAACCCACAGAACCACAGGGGTGGACTAGATGACCTACAGGGGCCCTTCCAACTCCGTGAATCTGTTTAACTCTCTTTATATAGAAACCCCAAAGAGCCCGAGGGCCTCTTGCTGACATTTTCCAGCGACCGGGGAAAAAGAGGAAAAATAAATAAATTCAGAATTACCGCCCCCCCCCTTTCTCTCTGATTTGGTTCAGTCCAATATACAACCTGTTGCAGGTGGGGTATTGTGGGACGTGATTTGTATGATTTTAATAAAATCTCTGCATGGAGCCTCATTTTTCTAACTATTCTGTGGGACCCCAAGCAGAACAAGGAAGTCAAGAGAAATCCCTTTGCGCTCCTTGCATAATTTCGCAACTAACTCATTTCCCCTCGACTAAGAGCTGCAAATGAGCCCCCAGCATTTCCACCGTTTAAGTCAGTCCGTTGTTAAGCGAGGAGCGTCCCGTTTTAGGACCTTCGGTCGCCACGGTTGTTAAACAAACCACTGCCCTGTTAAGCGAGGAAGACGGGTGTTCAGCGAACCCCCTTAACTTGGCTCGTTGTAAAGGTCGCAAAAGAGGGGAATCACCTGTCCCCGGAATGTTGCGACCGTCGTAAAGATGAGCCGGTGGCCCGGTGGGCAAATTTGGATCAGGTGACGATCATGGGTGTGGGGAAACGGTCCTAAGTAGCTTTCTTCAGTGTCGTACCTCCGATCGGTCGTAATTGGAGGACCGTTTCAAAGCCCCCTGCTGCATTTTGGGACTCTGGAGGTTGGGATTGGGGGTTCGATCCCCCCCATCCCACCCCCGGGATGTCTTCATAACAACTCCTCTATTCCCCCCCCCCAGGATATTACGGAATACCATAATTTATTGCACGAGCTCTTGATCAGCGTCGAAGGTAAGGATTTGGAGAGATTTTTTTGTGTTGTGGGGTAACCTTTCTGGACTTTTGTGAGCGGGTGGAGAGCAGAGCTAAGGCCTTGGCTGGCTGCCCGGCTGGTGGGTGCCAAAGCTGGCAGGGTCAGTGCAAAAGCGTCTGCTGGTGGCATATCGCCAGTGAGAGCAGGCACCCTTGACCAGTACGGGAAATCGGGAGTGGATGGCGTGCGAGAAGAGCCAGGAGTGTTGGGTGTAGAGTTCCCTTTTGCAAAACAAGTTTTGAATTCTGAATAAGTGTTTGTTTCTCTTCCTCCCTCCCTTCGCATTTCTTCCTCCTTCCTTCTCCTCCTTTCTTTCCCCCTTTTCCTTCTTCCTTCTCCTCCTCCATTACTTCTCCTCCTTCTCCTTTCTTCATCCTTTTTCCATTCTTCCTCCTTTCTTTCTCTTCTTTCTCCACTGCTCCTCTTCCATCCCTCCTCCTCCAAATTCTTTCTACATCTCTTCTTCTTCCTCCCCTCCTCCTTTCTTCCTTCATTCTTCCTCCATTCTTCTTCCTCCTCCTTTCTCCCTTGTCCTTCTCCACCTTCCCTTCTTTTTTCTCCCCCTCCTAATTCTCTTCCTCCTCCTTCTCCTCCTCCAAATTCTCCTTCTGCATCTCTTCTTCATCTTATACCTCCTCCTCCATCTTTCTTCCTTTCTCCTCTTCCCTTCCTTCTTTTTTCCTCCATTCTTCCTCCTCCTCCCTCTTTCTTCCTTGTCCTTTCCTACAAATTCCCCTTCTCCATCTCCTTACACCTGCTTTCTTCTCCTCTTCCTAATTTTCTTCCTCCTCTTGACTCTCCTTCTCTATCTCTTCTCCTCCTCCTCTTCCCCCTTGCTTCCTGCATTCTTCCTCCCTTCTTCCTTGTCTTCCATCTCTTCTTCTTACACCTCCTTTCTCCTCCTCCTCATTTTCTTCCTCCTTTCTTCCTCCATTCTTCACCCTCTTCCTTTCTTTTTCTTCTTCTCCTAATTCTCCTTCCCTATTTCTTCTTCTCCTTACACCTCCTCCTCCTCCTAACTCTCCTTCTCTATCTTTCTCTTCTTCCTCCTCCTCTTCTTCTTCTCCATCGCAGATCTGAGAGCAGACGGCTTTGGCCAAGACCCCTTCTTCAAATGTCTCATGGCTGAACTGCCCGCAGAAAACCCCTCCAATCCAGGTAAAAGCTGTTCCCCACCACCCTAATCCCCCCCCCCCAACGTGAAACTCGAAAGACTGAAAATATATCAAACCATCTTAAGGTCTTAATGTTCTCTTCCTAGGCTTTCTGAGAAAGCATAAGTCACAATCTTGGTCCCCCCAAACCCTCTTTTATTGAAACAGCGGTGAAATATGTTCATTCACAGCCCGTAACGATTCACAAACAGTCTGTGAAGAGTCCTACAGAAGTCTGCCAAAGTCTTTCGGGATAAGGCTGAGAAGCACCCACCTTTATCTCCCTTGAAACGCTGCCAGACACCTAATTGGCAATTAGTTTTGCAAGGCCAAACGGAGCACAGAGTCAAACGGAGCTTCAGAGTTTGAACCGAACAAAACGAACAAAATTGCTCCCTGCAAAGGCTCACGTCTGTTTGCTCCTCTTTTATGTCTTATGGGAGGGGCCAATCATCTCCAAGCCTTACTCCCGAGTCTCCCTTTTTGTCTTAACTGTTCTTGCCTTCTGGCAGCTCTGCACATGCGCGCACTGGGAACAGGCTCCAGCTGTTCTTCTGCCTCACTGATGTCTGACTCCGAAGGCAGCTGATAACTCCCAGATGGCCCTCTTCTGAGCCTCCCCCAGACTCCAGGACTGGCCCATGTCCCTCCCCAACCTCCTCACTGTCCGAGTCTGCTGACAGCTCCACTGACCACTGGTGGGCCACGACACTTAATGTTAAGGTCACCTTCATTGTCTGCATGGATTATTTAATATTTATTGTACGGTAACATAAACTAAACTATTGCGCGACCTTAGAGCACTTACCAGAATGGAGTCAGATTACCTACCAAGGGTCGCTTGTGCTCAGAGCTCTGGGTTTTTGCCCTTTTAGTTAGTCCTCGACTTACAACTGCTCATTCAGTGACCGTTTGAAGTTACTGCACTGGAGAAGCGATTCGTGACCGTTTCCCACACACTTACGACCAGTGCAGCCTTTCCCGTGATCAAAATTCAGACGCTCAGCAATGGACTCGTATTTACGACGGTCGGGAGTGTCCCGGGATCACGTGATTCCCCTTTTGAGACCTTCCGACAAGCAAAGTCGACGGGTGAAGCCGGATTCACTGAACGACCGTGGGACTAACTGAACCCCTGCACCAATTCATTTAATAACGGTAGCAAAAAAAAAAAGGTCGTAACATGCAGCAAACCTCATTCCGCAAAGGTTTCGCCTAGCAACAGAATTTGGGGGCTCAGTTGGGGTCGTAATTCGTATTTTGTATTTGAACGGGGGTGGATTTTATCGAAATGTGGTGAAAATGTGCCCACGCAATAAATTCATAAACTATAATTTTTACTCCCCCCCGTAGGGCACCCCATTGGCTACGTCATGTACTACAAGGGGTACTGCATCAACCACGGAAAACTGATGTATTTGGAAAATATATACGTGGCGCCGGAATTTCGGGGTAGGTTAAAAAATGATCATGTCGGATACAGCAGGCGTCGCTTTATGATCGTGAGATGAGCACAAATGGAAATAAATAGACAAAATAAGCCAAATAAGGCCAAGGTCTTTTCTAAAAGTGGGCTTTGATGAGCAGTACCTATCGGCTTAGTAGCAGTTAGGTTATGTTGGGTGCCAGTTGGAGTGACCCATGCCAGCTGGGGAATTCTGGGAGTTCAAGTCCATCCCTCTTAAAGCATGTTGACTGGGGAATTCTGGGAGTTGAAGTCCACTCCTCTTAAAGCATGTTGGCTGGGGAATTCTGGGAGTTGAAGTCCATCCCCCTTAAAGCATGTTGGCTGGGGAATTCTGGGAGTTGAAGTCCATCCATTTTAAAGCATGCCAGCTGGGGAATTCTGGGAGTTGAAGTCCACCCCTCTTAAAGCATGTTGACTGGGGAATTCTGGGAATTGAAGTCCATCCATTTTAAAGCATGCCAGCTGGGGAATTCTGGGAATTGAAGTCCATCCATTTTAAAGCATGCCAGCTGGGGAATTCTGGGAGTTGAAGTCCACCCCTCTTAAAGCATGTTGACTGGGGAATTCTGGGAATTGAAGTCCATCCATTTTAAAGCATGCCAGCTGGGGAATTCTGGGAATTGAAGTCCATCCATTTTAAAGCATGCCAGCTGGGGAATTCTGGGAGTTGAAGTCCATCCATTTTAAAGCATGCCGGCTGGGCTTAGTGGCTAACAAATCTGCCTAATATGTAACACAGCCCAGGTTCGAATCCCAGTAAGGGTATGGCTAGCTGATGAGAGCTAAAGAGCTTGAAATAGATCTATACTAGTCTCCCTTTATTTATCAGCACAAATACAACACACACACAGACATTAATGCATATTAATATATTAAATTGGCATGGCACTTTTGGGGCAATGCCCTTACTTCTTTGTGGTTTCTTCTCCCCCAGATAAAGGAATCGGAAAGCAGTTGTTGGCGAAAGTTGCCGAAGTAAGTTCAGAATATAAAACCATCTCAGGATTTGAGTTATGATGGCATTGAGGACTAGTGTCTTGCCTCTTCAGAACTTCCTCAAGTGAAGAATTGTGGTCCTTTTCTTGGAAAGACAGATACAGATAAGCCTCGACTTACAACATTTTGCTTAGTGATCAAAGTTACGACGGCACTGAAAAAAGTGACATAGGACTGTTTTTCACACTTATGACCGTTGCAACCAAAATTCAGACGCTCGGCAACTGACTCATATTTATGACGGTTGCAGCGGCCCAGGGATTCACGCGATCCCCTTTTGAGACCTTCCAAATGGGGAAAGCCTGCTTCACTTAACGGCCTCTCTTTGCCTCTCTTTCTCTGGCTTTGCAGGTGGCGCTGGCCGCTGGTTGCACCAAGATGAAATTCAGCACCATGGAGAGCAACCAGAGGGCGAAGAAGTTGTACCTTCGGCTAGGAGCCCAGGACACCACCGAGTCCACAGCCTGGCACTGCATGGAGTTTAACGAAGAGGGTCTGCGGAGGCTCGTCCAGGGTGGGCGGGCCTCGTGAGTGCGCCCCAGGCCGACTCAGGAGGAGGAGGAAGAACAGCACTAACGCCAACATCAGAAAATCAGGATTTCCCAAGCCTTAGCAACTTTTAAAATCTCTGGACTTCAACTCCCAGAACTCCTCAGCTCTCATGCCTGGACTTCAACTCCCAGAACTCCTCAGCTCTCATGCCTGGACTTCAACTCCCAGAATTCTTCAGCCAGCATTCGTAGACTTCAACTCCCAGATTTCCTCAGCCAGCATTCATGGACTTCAACTCCCAGAATTCTTCAGTCAGCATTCATGGACTTCAACTCCCAGAATTCCTCAACTCTCATGCCTGGACTTCAACTCCCAGAATTCTTCAGCCAGCATTCGTAGACTTCAACTCCCAGAATTCTTCAGCCAGCATTCATGGACTTCAACTCCCAGAATTCCTCAACTCTCATGCCTGGACTTCAACTCCCAGAATTCTTCAGCCAGCATTCGTAGACTTCAACTCCCAGAATTCTTCAGCCAGCATTCGTAGACTTCAACTCCCAGAATTCTTCAGCCAGCATTCATGGACTTCAACTCCCAGAATTCCTCAACTCTCATGCCTGGACTTCAACTCCCAGAATTCTTCAGCCAGCATTCGTAGACTTCAACTCCCAGAATTCTTCAGCCAGCATTCATGGACTTCAACTCCCAGAATTCCTCAGCCAGCATTCACAACTTCAATTCCCAGAATTCCCCAGTTAGCAATGACAAGCACAGACCTTTTCCCCCAAACCCAACATTTAATACTATATTTAACCAAATAAGACTAATTATTCCTCCCCCCCCCCCAAAAAAAAAATCAGCATATCTTTAAAACAAGAAGGCTCACTTCTATTTTCTGCTTTTAAATAAAATCTCTGAATTGGAAGAAACGGTGGGAGACTCCTGATATTTTTACAGCTTTTGTCTCCAAGCATATAAATGTGGCCCCCAGAAGGAAGAGTCTTGCTCCTCCCTGCCAAGTTACTAGTCCACAATGTTTTATTAGCATCGTGGCTAGGGACGATGGGAATTATCATCCCAAATGAGCCCGAGGTGATTTGATTTAAGGTTGGATGCCAATTTGTGTGTGTGTGTTTGTGTCTCCCTATACAGTCCCCAATCTTAGTTCCTTTTAAGATTTCTGGACTCCAACTCCCATCCATTTATCTGGGAGTTGCAGTCCAGCCATCTTAAAATTGCTAAGGTTGAAAATACATAACTCCGCACCCTATAAATGAAACACCGCCCCCCCCATCCAAGCACGAAACGGAGACCGAAAAGGGGGCACCTCTTTAATGTTTGAATTCAAAAATACACCCGTGGCCCAATATTATTATTTATTAAAAATAATAATAAAAATGAGGCAGGCTGGATGAGAAGAAAGTCTATTTTGCAGAAACCAAAAAAATAATAATAGGGGACAGGCGAAAGTTCAACAGGAGAAGTTTTGTGCTATCCCAGGAGAAAGAGGGCGGGGGGGGGGGGTAGGAGAGGAAATAGCCCCAGCCCCAAATTATCCAGATAAGACCAGCTTATGGGTAGGGGGAATGTTCAAAGCTTATGGGTGCGGGAGTCGATTCAAATATATTCCGGGACCAGAGGACGTTCCACTCTTAAAACACAGAGCAGGCCTGTGGGGTTGGGGACGATGGGGTTTGGAATCTACAAGACTGAAGGAAGGACGGAAATCTTATTGGGGGGAGGGTCCTGGCAGAGCTGAGGGGCTTTCTTACAGCCTCCCCCCAAATTGGGAGGCTGAGGAAACGAGAGGAGAAAAAAAAAACAATTTAGAGCAGTGTCGGTCCAAGATGGCGCCTTGAAGAGGGGTGGACTTCAACTCCCAGAATTCCCCTGGGGAATTCTGGGAGTTGAAGTCCACCCCTCTTCAAGGCGCCATCTTGGACCTACACAGCAATACAGCAACCAGCTCTGTGCATCCAGAAAGAGGGGGTATGCAACGTCGGGTAGCCCACGAAGCCCCCACCCCACCCAGGTTGGGGACCACCGCCCCCCTCCCCATCAGCAGTCGGTCGTGATATCGGAGGAGAGGTCTTGGATCCGCCGGGCACTGCAGTTCTTGCAGAGAATATGGCCGTCCAAGGGGTAGCAGCCGCGGCCCTCCCCTTCGGAAGACAGAAGCAGGCCACACTCCTGGAGGGGGGGAGGGGGGGAGTGAGGGGGGGAAAAGGAAAACCGGATGCGAGCATTAAGAGGGGGACGGGACCGGAAGGGACCTGAGAGGTCTTCTAGTCCAGCCCCTTGTCCAAGACAGGAAATCTTACATGCCATCCCAAAGAAACGAGTGTCCAATCTTTCCTTGAAATGTAAAGATAGATAGATAGATAGATAGATAGATAGATAGATAGATAGATAGATAGATAGATAGATAGATAGATAGATAGATAGATAGATAGTTGGATGGTTGGATGGATGGATGGAAGGAGGCAGGGAGAGAGAGAGATATGGGGAGTGGGAGATAAAGATATATAGATAGGTAGAATGGATGGATGGGTGGGTGGGTGGATGGATGGATAGATGGAGGCAGGGGGAGAGAGAGAGATGGGAGAGGGAGATAAAAATGGATATATAGATAGGTAGAATAAATAGAGATAGATAGATAGATAAAGAAATATAGATGATAGGCAGATAGAAAGACAGAATAATGGATTCCTAGGGCTGGAAGGGACACTGGAGGTCTTCCAGTCCAGCCCCCCCTCCCCCCCGGCTTCCCCATTGCACCCAAATGCCTGTGCGATCTTTCACCCCCTCCAGCGCTTGAACCCCCACAAGTCCGACTACCCCCGTCGTCCACCCGAGGTGCCCACTCTTCCCACGCTCACGGGGGGGGGGGTCCCTTTCCGGAACCAAAAGCAGCCCCTCCCTCCCACCCCCAATCCGCCCCGTCGTGGCTGACCTCGCACTTGTAGCAGCCGATGTGGAAGCTGCGGTCCAGGGCCACGATGCGCACCGTCTCCTCCTGACCCGCTTCGGGCATGATGGCCTCGCCACACACGGAGCAGCGGGGGGCAAATTTCCTGCCGGGGGGGGGAAAGAGGGGGCAGGAATCAGGAAGAGACATGATGCTGGCCCTGCTCTCTTCCTGAGATTTTGGGGCCTCAGGATCTCAGCTTCCCTTGCCTTGCTGGCTGGGGAAGATGGGAATTGTAGTATGGCGCCCACAGAACATCAGGGGTCAAATTTTCTAGAGGGGGGGCAGGAATCAAGAAGTGACAATGTTGGCCCTGCCCCTTTTGAGGTGTTGGGGTCTCGGGATCCCAGCTTCCCCTGCCTTCCTGGCTGTGGATGATGGGACTTATAGTACAGCACCCATACAACATTGGGGATCTTATTTTCTATGGGGGGGTCAGGAATCAAGACGAGACATGATGCTGGCCCCGCCTTCTTCCTGAGATTTTGGAGTTTGGGATCCCCGCTTCTCCTGCCTTGCTGGCTGGGGAGGATGGGACTTGCAGTACAGGGCACACAGAACATTGGGGGCCCAATTTCCTGTGGGAGGGAGGAATCAGGAAGTGACAGGTGGGCCCTGCCTTCTTCCTGAGATTTTGAGGCCTTCGGATCCCCACCTCCCCTGCCTTGCTGGCTGGGGAGGATGGGACTTGCAGTACGGCCTCTGTACAACTGCAGCAGGGAGGTCCGGGAGTCGTAGCACGGCCTTTGGAGCCCAGGATCTCTCTTGGGAGCCTATGAGGCAGCCCAAGAGGAATCCGCCCCCACCCACAGCCCCTTCCCCGACTCTCACCGGTGGAAATCCTCGATGCAGTGGATCTGGCTGGTGGCATCCACGGTGAAGGGGATTCCGTCCAGGCAGCGGTGGCAAACCACGCAGGTGAAGCACTGCGGGTGGTAAGCTTTGCCCATGGCCCGCAGGATCCGGTCCAGGATGGGCTTGCAGCACACGGAGCATTTCTCCAACGTCACCTGGCCGGAGAGAGAGAGAGGGGGGGCATGTGCTTGGGGGTTGCAGTCGGAGAAAAACAGACTTTTTAAAATTAAACATTAAAAAAAATGAACCGTCCCCTCTCTTGCGCCAATTGTTTTTTAAAAATCCCCGGGTTCAAGCCTTCGCGAGAAAGCAACGTCCGATTGGCAGAGGGCAGAATTCAGTGCCCGCAGCTTGGCTCGCTTGCTCGAGTCGCCTAAATCCCCCTTTCTTTACAGGAGAAGAGTAATAGGAAGCTGCGTTTTCAGATTATGACACCAGGGGGCGCCCAACTCCCAGAGATTATTAGACGCTCCAGAGGTCTCCAACCTTGGCAACTTTAAGACTGTGTGTGTGACTGTGCGCAGGGCATCCCGGTCCAATAGGGGACGCAATTGGCGCACCAGGCAGACCTGGTGGAATGCCCCCCTGGCCATGGCTGTCACATGGTCATCCATGGATAGCCGGGTATCCAGAAGGACGCCCAAATTGCGTACCCGATCCACGGGGGCCAGACATTCGCCCCCAATGGCCAGTGATGGAGTAAGGTGGTTGAACCGGGGCGCCGGTAGCCACAGCCACTCAGTCTTGGATGGGTTGAGCTTGAGTCTGTTACTTCCCATCCAGATCCGTACGGCTTCCAGACACCGGGACATCACTTCGACGGCATCGTTGGGGTGGTTTGGGGTAGAGATGTACAGCTGGGTGTCATCCGCGTACAGATGGTAGTCTACCCCATACCCACGTATGATCTCGCCCAGCGGCTTCATATATGCATTGAACAGGAGAGGCGAGAGGACCGACCCCTGTGGCACCCCACAAGTGAGCGGCATTCGAGGTCGACCTTTGCCCCCCTGCCAATACAAATTGCACTCGGCCAGAGAGGTAGGAGGAGAACCACCGCAAAACGGTGCCCCTCACCCCCAACCCCTCCAATCGATGCAATAGGATACCATGGTCGATGGTATCGAAAGCCGCTGAGAGGTCTAATAGGACCAGGATGGAGGAGCAACCCCCATCTCTGGCCCTCCAGAGATCGTCCACCAATGCGAACAATGCCGTCTCCGTACTGTGGCCGGGCCGAAAACCGGACTGGCGCGGGTCCAGATAATCAGTTTCCTTCAAGTGGCGCGGGAACTGTTGTGCCACCACACTCTCTACAACCTTCGCCAGAAAGCAAAGGTTGGAGATGGGACGGTAGTTGGCTAACAGAGCTGGGTCCAGGGAAGGCTTCTTGAGGAGGGGCCTCACCACTGCCTCTTTCAGGGCGGCCGGCAGGGACCCCTCACTCAAGGAAGCGTTGACTAACTCCTGGAGCCAGCCTCGTGTGACCTCCCAGGATGCCAGTACAAGCCAGGAGGGACACAGGTCCAATAAACATGTGGTGGCTCGCAGTCGCCTACGCAGCCTGTCCATATCATCGGAAGTAACAGAGTCAAACTCCTCCCAGAATGGGACCTCATGACCCACCTCCGACGTCCCCTCCAGACCACTAGCAGGGACCAACTCGCTTCGAATCTGAGCGATTTTGTCCTGCAGATACTCCCCAAATTCCTCTGCTCTGCCCTGCAGAGGAGCTTCCCGCAGCCTCTGTTGGAGGAGGGAGCAGGTCACCCCAAACAGGGCGGCAGGGCGGTTATCTGCGGACGCAATAAGAGTGGCACAATACTGACGCTTGGCCACTCTTAACGCCACAAGGTAAGTCCGTAAATGGGCTCTTACCTGAGTTCGGTCAGATTCAGAGCGTGATGATCTCCATCTGCTCTCTAGGCGTCTCTTGTGGCGTTTCATCACCCTCAGCCCCTCGGTGAACCAAGGAGCCTGGGTGGTTCGCTGCTGCAAGAGAGGCCGCAAAGGCGCCACCCGGTCCAAGGCCCCCGCGGCCGCACTATTCCATGCAGCCACTAGGTCCTCCGATCGGGTGTGGGTCAGGGCTACAGGAAATGGCCCGAGCTCTGTCTGGAACCTGTCAGGTTCCATCAGGCGCCTGGGGCGGAACCATCTTGGACATTCCGGTTACGCCTCCCCGCGGTGGGGAGTAGCGGCTGGAAAGTCGAGCCGGAGCAGTGAGTGATCAGACCATGACAGGGGGGTGATAGCTAAATCCCCTACTCCCAGATCACTCCTCCATTGGCCAGAGACAAAAACAAGATCCAGTGTGTGACCTCCCTCGTGCGTGGGGCCCTGAATTATTTGGGTCAGGTCCATGGCTGTCATGGAAGCCATGAACTCCCGAGCTACTTCAGATGCCTCCCCTACCGATGGCAAGTTGAAGTCACCCATGACCAACAGTCTGGGCGTTTCAACTGCCATCTCGGCGATCACCCCAAGGAGCTCGGGCAGGGCTGCTGATGCATAGCGAGGAGCCAGGTATACAATTAGCAAGCCCAACTGCTTCCCTGGGCCCCACTTCACACATAGGGACTCACAACCGGTTATCTGTGGCACAGTGGTCTCTCTCGGCTCGAGACCTTCCCTCACAATGACCGCTACCCCACCACCCGTGCCTAGTGCCCGTTGACTGATAAAATGCGCGGTAACCTGGCGGGCACATTTCCACAAGAGGGAGACCTCCCTCGTGGCCCAGCCAGGTCTCCGTAATTCCTGCCAGGTCCGGCTCCCCCTCCGACACCAGGTCGTTACCTTGGCCAGCTGGGGAATTCTGGGAGTCGAAGTCCAACCCCTCTTCAAAGGGGCTCAACAGAATTAGAGAACCCAAAATGAGGGGCCCGCAGACTCTTTTGAACCCCCCAACCCTCCACTCACAATATAGCAGGATTCACAGTACGACCGGCGGTCGATGGCGTAGAACGGCTGTCCCCGCAGGCGGCAACGGCAGGTCACACAGGTGAAGCAGTCGACGTGGAAGACCTGATCCATGGCTACGCAGCCCGTCCCGTCGCCCACCACATTCTCCCCGCACTGAGCGCAGCGGCCTGCAAGGGTGACGGGTTCGAGAACTACGAGACTCGATATTGGTTTTAAAAAAACATCAAAGCAGGGGGGTTGGGAATACAAGAACCATCCCAAAAATCCCCCTCTGGGGTGAGGAAGACCCCTCCCCAAATCAATTCTGAATCGAGAAGACCGGGTCTCCTCTTAAAACAAGCCAAAGGGGAGCTCCCGTGTTGCTAGTCTGCCCAGCGACGGCATTTCAAGGTAGACTGCTCTTGCACAGGGAGTCTCCGTGAAACTTAAAAGAGAATTTAGAGAAAGGGGGGGGAGATTCATCAAACACCCCTTTTTATGTCATAAGGGGAAGCAATAATAATAGCGGGAAATTTAAACACTAAGGATGGATATACTAAATTATAATTCAACCTGAACCTGGGGTAGGTGTGTTAAATGTAACAAATATGACGAAAACGTATGATATGCAGAAGAGGAGGATTGATATAAAAATGACGTTCCGAAACATCGAATAATTAAAAAAACGAAGGGTTGCAACTTGAATAAGCAAACAATGAGATCTTGATTTAAGACAGGGGTGTCCAAACTTGGGAACTTTAAGACTTGTGGACTTCAACTCCCAGAATTCCCCAGCCAGCATGGCTGGCTGGGGAATTCTGGGAGTTGAAGTCCACAAGTCTTAAAGTTCCTAAGTTTGGACACCCCTGATTTAAGAGAAAAGAGGCTCTTATCGGGAATATGTAAGCTTCTTAAACGAATCCATAAATATGATGGAAAATCTTTTCTCCCTATTCAAAGGTACAATAATTAAGATAGGGCGACTGGTATAAAAAAAAAACACATTGAAATATGGGATAACCCAACAATGAAAGATTATCATTGAATAGAGAGAGGTGTGTTCCGATTAGCGTCCTATAAACTTGCTAAACGAAACAAGCGCAACGAATACTCATTTTCTAGCCTGAAATGTATGGTACACCCAGGTGACATGTCACACACGGAAATTGGTTTGCAAAGGATTTTTAGAAAAACTAATTTTTTTTAAAAAAAAGATAAGACTGCTCTTGCACATGGAGGCTCCATTAAAACCACCCCACAAAGTCTTTTTAAAATAAAAAAAAAATAGGTGAAATTTTTAAGGCTCGGAAAACCCACCAAAATATTCCGCGGTGGGAGGATTGTTCAAATCGTACATCAGTTTCTTGGTTAGGCGCTCCAGCTCTTCCTCCGGGCGGCACGCGGGAGGCTGCGGGAAAGAGAGGAGAGACTGGGAGAACGGACAACAAATTCCTCGCGAATTTAAGCCACTAGGCCACCTGTACAGGTAGCCTTACAACCGTTTATTTAGGGACCGTTTGGAGTTACGATGCCACTGAAAAGACCATTTTTCACACTTACGACCGTTGCCGCATCCCCACGGTCACACGATCGACATTCAGCCAGTTGGCAACGGACTCGTACTTACGACGGTTTGCCGTGTCCCAGGGGGGAAGGGTTGTGTGATTTCGCGACCTCCCGACGAGCCAAGTCAGCGGGGAAGCCGGATTCGCTTAACAACCGAGTGACTCGCTTAACAACTGCAGAGGTGCGCTTAACAACAGCGGCAAGGAAGGTTGTAAAAAAGGGGCAAAGCTCATTTATCAGCCGTCTCGCTTAAAAATGGAAATTTAGGGCTCACGAAGTCAAGAACAACCTTTACTTGCTGCTGAAAACATAGACTCTGGGAATACTTGAGGAGGAGCTGTCCTCAGCCTCATTCTCATACACCAACTGAATTTCTGTAGCATTCATTCCCTCCCTCCTGGGAATCAGGATTGCATTCCATTCCCGGATGGTAGCCTCTTCCCCAGAAATACCCCTACCCTGCCTTCCCCTTCCCCATCATCTCCAGCCGGTAGAATTACCTGATGGGGAAACCTCAGGCCGCCACTGCTGGCAGGAATCAGGGACGCCGTCAACTCCTCCTTCCCAGCTTTTGCCAATCCAGACTGGAACTGCCCCACCGGTGCTCCCAACCTGCCCTGCCCGGCAGGACCGGCATAGAACTCCACCTCACCCAGCCGCTGGCCATAGGAGGGAGGCTCCGGATACCAAGGCTCGGCTTCGTGGGGTCGGGCACGGGTCCCTGGTTCGGAGGCATATTGTGGGGGAGGCTTCATCCCATATCCTAGCTGGGGGGACGGGGGTCCGTAGGCCGCCTCGGCTCTGCGCCTGGGCTGGTTGTAGCCCACCACCGGTTTGGCCACCTTCACCTGGACGTTGAAGGGGGGCCCAGCTGAGGAAGACGCCGTGGCGTATGAGGCGGGCATCGGCTGCGGGTACGGCTTCGGTGCCAAGGGGGTGCGGTGGTATCCATAAGGATCCCCCGAGCTGGGGGAGCTGTATTGGCAGGGCAGCACTGGAGCAGCTGGGTACGGGGATCCAGAGGCTGGCGGGCCTCCATAGGGCAGGGTCTTGCCATCCGGCTTGGTGGGCACGAAGCCGCCCGAAAGAGTGGGCTTGTAGGTAGCCGGAGCAGGGCTGGGTTTGGGGGCGCCAGGCTGCAGATGTGGATACGGCACGGATTCCGCGTTCTGCAATAAACGGTTAACACAATCAGGGTCCAGGTAGAGAATTTAGGGGGGGTGGAGAAACCTGCAGGAACACTGTCTTGTCCTCCCGTCCCCCCCAAGCTTCCTCACCGCCCGTTCGCTCCGGCGCTGCTGGCTGCTCTCCATGTCTGCCAACATACTGGTGAGCGAATCTATCTGGACATCGAGGTTGGTGGGGTGAAAACCCCGCAGCTGCTCCGGCGATTCTCCCTCCTGGTGAAAAATATAATTTGTGTATGTGTGTGTGCGTGTGTGTGTCTCCCTGATCGAGGAAGTCATTTGAACCACTCTAAATGGATCTGGGCTTCTGTAATGTGGTGACTCCCCACTTTTGCCAACATCTGTTCCCCCCCCCCGCATTCCAAGGGCTGCACCTGTTGACCCTCAGCCTGCCCTCTGTCGGCAGAAGGGTGCCAGGGCTTAACAGAAAGAGCTAGAAGTCCCACTGTAGAAAATGTGACTCCCTGCGCCTAGTACAATCCTGAGAGTCGTAGTTCCAGCTAGTTAGAAACTGCAACTCCCAGAAGTCCACTAGGCGCCGGCCCAGTAGAGGGCACCAGGTTGGGGAAAAACCACAGCTCAACGTTGTAGCTCCACTTGGCTTCCTCCCCCAGGCCACTCAAAGCAGAAGTGGTATCCAGTTAGTTTGGATCAGTTCACCCAAACCAATAGTGGAAATCGTGCGTGGGCCAAACACTCCCCGCCCCAGTTCTACACTGTCCTATTTAGCCACGTTTTTTAATCCAGGCGCACGTGCGAGCGAGCGCAAATGTGCAAAAGGAGGGCATATGTCCCCCCGCCCCCCCCTCAGCCAAGTGGGGTCAACCTGTTTCTCTCCTTACCTGCAGGGTGTAGCTGGGAGGTGTAGCGCTATCCCAGGATCCCCGCGACCCTCGCTCACTTACGGAGGAGTAGGGGGAGTCTGTAGGAGAGTCCTGAGGATGGAAGGTGGGGCCTGGGGCAGAGGAAGAAGCAGGAGAGGGATTCAAACTAAGAGGGGATGGAGCTGGGTTCTCCAGGTGTTGGGATCTAGAACACTCAGACTTGTCTGCCCACCCAGTAGCAAGGTCCGCTGGGAAATGTAGTGAAATAACATGTTGCCATTTTAGAATACAGACATGACTCCTATGATTCAGAGATCTCCTTCTGGCTCATCCATCCATCCATCCATCCATCTTGGTTTCCATCCAATATGTCTATCTATCCTATCTGTCTGTCCGTCCATCCATCCATCTTCTGTCTCCATCGATTCATCCATCCATCCATCCTATCTGTCAATCTATTCATCTTCTGTCTCCATCCAGTGGAAGGGTACTGGGGAATTATGGGAGTTGTAGTCCATCAATCTTGCGCATTAGAGGGTGTTTTCCCCCCCTTCCCATTTGTGCAGAAAACTCTTCCCCAAATACCGACTGCTCCCACGTTTACCTGGAGGAGGGGGCTGGTCCCGGGATGGGCCCCCCAGGGAGCTCATTGCCCCATTGGTCTCCGGAGTTCGGTGGGCGGGTCTGGGGGCCGCAGGGAGGGAGGCAAAACTTTTCTGGACCTTGCAGACGGCGGCTGGGGTGGATAGGGGGACATCCAGCTGGGCCAGCCCCCCCACTTGTTTGGGGGGCAGCCAGGTGGGGCCGGACATGCCGAGGGAAGCTGGAGTGGGATTGGTGAGGGGGGAGAGAGAGGAAAAACATGGAGTCAGATTTGGAATGGATTGAAACAGCTGGGATTTCCTGGCTAATTCTTACTTCCCCCCCTTTTTTTATGGGGGGGGGGAATTCTGCTCTTCAGCTGAACCTGAATCATAAAGGAAGACAGAGAGAGAGAGGGAGAGGGAAGGAGGGAAAGGGAGAGAGAGAGAGAAGAGGAATGGACGGATGGATACAGTTGGATATATACAGAGTGAGTGAGTGTGTGTGTATGTGTGTGTAAAGAGAGAGGGGGCAAAAAAGAGATACATACAGAAAGAAATGATAGATGAATGGAGATAGATTATCTGTCTGTCTGTCTGTCTTCATCTATCTCTATCTCTCTCTATCTGAGAGAGAGAGAGACAGACAGACAGACAGACAGACAGATAGATAGATATTTGGGGAAATATAGGGTGTATATATAGAGAGGTGAGAGGTAGATACAATTAGATCTATAGATAAATGAATAAATAAATATAGATAGATGGATGGATGGATTAGATGGATGGATGGATGGATGGATAGATAGACGGACGGACAGACAGACAGACAGACAGACAGATATTGGGGGAATATATGGTGCATATAGAGAGAGGTGAGAGGTAGATACAAATAGATCTATAGATAAATGAATAAATAAATATAGATGGATGGATGGATGGATAGACGGACAGACAGATATTTGGGGAATATATGGTGCATATATAGAGAGGTGAGAGGTAGATACAAATAGATCTATAGATAAATGAATAAATAAATATAGATAGATGGATGGATGGATTAGATGGATGGATGAATGGATAGATAGACGGACAGACAGACAGACAGATAGATATTTGGGGAATATACGGTGCATATATAGAGAGGTGAGAGACAGATACAAATAGATATATAGATAAATGAATATAGATAGATGAATGGATAGATTAGATTAGATGGATGGATGGATGGATGGATGGATGGATGGATAGATGATAGATAGATAGATAGATAGATAGATAGATAGATAGATAGATAGATAGACAGACAGACAGACAGACAGACAGATGTACAGATGGATAGTTGGGGAGACAGAGGGAGAAGCAAGAGAAAGGTAGGTATACATATAAATAAAAAGATAAAGAGAGATGATAGATGAATGGATGGATAGGTAGAAATATATAAAGAAAGAGAGCGATGAGAGAAAGAGACGGATAGGAAGGAAGGAAGGAAGGAAGGAAGGAAAGAGAGAGAGAGAGAGAGAGAAGGCAGAATAAGCCATAAAACTGCAAACAAACCACGTCTTCATGGTTTACCTCAAGCCAAGCCATTTCCCAACCATAAGGGGTATTCCTAAAAAGCCCAGTGGCAAAGAGCTTGCAACACTCACATGCTAAGCATTTACAGCAAGGAAACAAACCATGATTCCTGGCCACCTGCCTGCCTTACAGGAAAAAAAACAACAGTTTTTCTCTGCAACTCCACCACCCTAGAGATTCCGTGAGCCAGGAGGCCACGTGGGAAGCCATCATAGGCAGTAAGCGGCAGACACAGTTGCCCCGCCTATTCACAAGAAACTTTTGCAAACCTGGATTCAAACCCTCCCCTTTCCTGCATCCCCCCCCCCCCCAAGCATCATCGGGGGAAAAACCCCAATCAAAACAGTCTACCGATTCACACGTTTTAAAGCTCCGATTTCCCGAACTGCGATTATCCCACAAACTACCATTCGTGGCATTTGAGTTCCCAAGAAGCCCCAAATCGTGGCTTAGCCCAGACAAGCTTGGGATTGCCTCCCTGTGAGACAAGCCACCTTGCACACTTAGTGGAGGTTGTGGTTGGTCCATTTGGGGGCATCGATTCCCACTAACAATTTGGTAAATCTGAGTTTACCAAAGTGAAACCCTTAACTTTGGGTGGACTTCGATTCCCAGAATTCCCCAGCCAGCTGTGGAATTCTGGGAGTTGAAGTCCCCACCCCAGGCTTAAAAGTCGCCAAGTGGCCAAGTTTGAACAAGCTAGCAATAAACCAGGTTGCGATTCTTGCCCTGTGTGAACAGGCAATAGAAATCTCCAAAATAATAGATAAAATAAAATAAATAATAAAATAAAATAAATAATAATAAAATAAATAATAAAATAAATAAAATAAATAAAATAAATAAAATAAATAAAATAATAAATAAAATAAATAAAATAAATAAAATAAATAAAATAAAATAAATATAAATATAATATAATAATAATTAAAGAAATAAAATAAATAAAATAAATAAACCACCGGCTTTGCAGTCTGCGCGTGACGTCACTCTTCCTCCCCCCACCCCACCCCTCCCCCACATCCTTCCCCAACCTGTCGCCCGCCAGGATCCCGTCTTGAAGCTGCGTGGCAGCGCCACATGGGCTCCGGAGTACCTACAAGCTGGGTCAATGCTGCAGCCCGCCCGGGCCAACTTTCAAATCTGGGGGGGGGGGCGGATGTAACTCGAGCACTCTGCACGTGCTCAGGGGTGGTCGGGGGTCCCCCGCTTTGCGGCGCCCCCGTCCCAGAAGCCAAGCTGGGGAGGGGTGGGCTCTAGGGATAGACCTGGGGGGGGGTCAGAAAGGGCTAGGAGGAGGCTCAGTTGGAGCAAAGAGGCGATCCCCTCCCCAATTTAGGCTAACCCCCCCACCGTTAAGACCCCCCCTTGAATAGACCAGGTTAAAGCCCCCCACTCTCTGCCCCCCTCCTCACCTGATCCCGGCGTCTCCTTCTCCCCCCTCCCACACGGAAAAAACTTTCTTCAAACTTTCTCCGCAACTTTCTCCGCTCCGGACGCGGCAAAGAAACTTTCTTTCTTTTCTTCCTTTCTTTCTTTTTTTGGTTTTTTTTTTTAATGGAACCCCCCCCGTGGGTGACGTCACCGCATTCCACAGCGTCACGTGGAGCCTGGGAATTCCTGCCACTTCCGGTGGGGGGGGTGGGAGGGAGGCGGGCATGGGTGGGCAGGGTGACATGTGCAGCCCCCTGGGATGAGGCTGGGGGCGCCTCCTTCGCCCCTCACCCACCCCACCTGCAATCTGCACACGTGGGAACTCCAAAGCCCATGGCTCCCAGCCCCGCAGGGGTTAGACGACGGGGGGGGGGGTTGCAGTCGCCTGCAGGGAGATTGGGGAAGAAGAAGAAAACTTATTAGGAACCCCCCCCCCTCTTGGAATTCTCCCCACTGGAGTCCTGTCTAAATGCGGGGAGTGGGGGGAACTCCAGCGCCCATGCTCCCCAGCCTGCATGGGCAGGGACGGCGGGGGAGGTGTGACATTTTGGGGACTTCTTGCAAGGGGAAGGTTCCCATCGGAGTCCCGTCTGAGTGCTGGGGGGGGGGGCGACGACTCCAAAGCCCATGCTCCCCAGCCCGCAGGGGTTAGAAAACGGGGGGGGGGGGCGCAGTCTCCTGCAGGGAGATTGGGGAAGGAGGAAACTTTTTGAGTCCGCCTGAGTGAGGTGGGGACGGACGGACGGACTCCAATGCCCATGCTCCCCAGCCGGCAGGGAGGGGAGGGGGCTGCAACCTCCTGCACCGGACGGAGGGACACAAATGCCTTGGATTTTTGGAAGGGGATTTCAGATTAACAAGAGTCAGAAGGGACCTCGGAGGTCATCTAGTCCAACCCCCCTCCCTGCACCCTTTCTGACCGAGGGCAAATCCAATCTCTCCTTGCAATGTATGGAATGGGGACTCCAACCCCCAGCAGCCTTACCCTTTGCCTGGGCTGGCTAAGCATCCTGGGAAATGTAGTTCCTGCACATCTAGGGGAGGGGGGAGAAGGGGAGGGCCGAGGGAGGGGCGGGCAGAGGGGGGCACCAGACAGACTCGCCCGCCTGGCTGAGACAGGGCAGGGTGTGCCAGCCGCTCGCTCGCTCGCCCACCGGGGATTTCATCACCGGGCAAGTTGCTGCTCGCCTGGGGTGTGTGAGTGTGAATGTGTGCATTTGTGTGTCTGGAATTTTTGCTACTCCAAATCCCCAGGATTTTGGGGAGGGGGGCAATTTTACAATGGGGGGGGAGGAGGGGAGATAGACGCTCCTTTTATTGTCGTCGTCCCCTCCGGGAGGAAATTCTGATCTTCTTCCCTCCAGAAGGTGAGTTAGTGACACGGTCGCTAAGTGAATCTGGCTTTCAGAAGGTTGCCCGAGGGGATCAGCGACCGTCGTAAATGCGAATTGGTTGCCAGGCATTTTAATTTGGATCGCCTGACCATGGAGAGGCTGCGACGGTCGTCCGTGTGACAAGCGGTCGTAAGTCACTTTCGTCACTGCCGTTTCTAACTTTGAAACGGTCACTAAGTGAACGGTCGTAAATCGAGGACCACCTAAATGTGGTCTCCCGCTTGAGCAGGGGGTTGGACTGGATAACCTCCAAGGTCCCTTCCAATTCTGTTACAGGTAGTCCTCGACTTACCATCGTTCATTTAGCGACCGTTCTATGTTACAACGGCACTGAAAAAAGTGACTTAGGACCATTTTTCACACTTACGACCGATGCAGCGTTCAAATTTACATTCTGATGATGCTTGACTGCTTCATATTTATAACAGTCGCAGCGTCCCAAAGGGTCACGCAATTTCCTTTTGCGACCTCCTGACAATCAGAGTCAATGGGGGAAACCAGATTTGCTTAACAACCGTGTAACTCACTTAACTGTAGCAATTCACTTAACAACCATGGCAAGAAAGGTCACAAAACGGAGCAAAACTCAGTTAACAAATGTCTCACTTAACCACATAAACATTGGGGGGGGGTCCACTGGGGCCGTAAGACGGGATCACTCGATCAATTACCTTTACGTGGTTACTCGTTTAACGATGGCAGCAATTCACTTAACAACGGCGGCAAGAAAAGCTCTACAATGGAGCAAATTTCCCGCAGATTCTGGGTTTCAATTGTGGTCGTAAGTCGAGGACTAACCATAGTCTAAGGTTGGGCTCGGAATCGGAGCATGTACAGAGTGTCCGAACGGGGAGATGGGAAGGGCCCTGGCTCCTTCTGCATCACGGCGCATGGATGGCGCATGGCGCACGGCCAGCCTTATCACCCGACCGGCTCCTTTTATCGCTCTGGGCAGGAGTCCAGCATTTTCACAGACACTCGCGCACCTATGGCATGGTGCCAGGCTCCCGCTCATGGGATTGGCAGCGCGGTGCAGTGGTTAGAGCACAGGGGAAGCCCGAACGAGGACTCCACTGTGCTATTGTGGGAGTCAAAAGACCACTAGGGAATGCTGGGAGTTGAAGATTGAAGTTCACTGGGGAATTCTAGGAGTCGAAGACCACTGGGGAATTCTGGGAGTTGAAGTCCACTGGGGAATTCTGGGAGTCGAAGTCCACTTTGGAATTCTGGGAGTCAAAGTCCACTGGGGAATTCTGGGAGTCGAAGTCCACTGGGGAATTCTGGGAGTCGAAGTCCACTTTGGAATTCTGGGAGTCGAAGTCCACTGGGGAATTCTGGGAGTCGAAGTCCACTGGGGAATTCTGGGAGTCGAAGTCCACTGGGGAATTCTGGGAGTCGAAGTCCACTGGGGAATTCTGGGAGTTGACGTCTCTGGGGAATTCTGGGAGTCGAAGTCCACAAGTCTTAAAGTTACCAAGGTTGGACAAGCTCTGGTCTAGGACCTCCTGCTTGAGCAGCAGGTTGGACTAGAAGACCTCCAAGGTCCCTTTCCATTCTGCCATTCTGCAGTCGGCTGCCCAGTTACACCCACCCGAGCCCATCATCCCCCACCCACCCATCGCAGCAAGGTTCTTTTCCCTTCCCCCTTTGGAGGAAAAAAAGACAATAATTAAACCTTAGTGAAATCCCGGCGCCCGTCAGCCGACATTCCCTCCTGGGCCTGGGCAGCCTTCAAAGCCACTCGGCTTCCGTGAAGAACCGCTGGCGGGCGGAATTCCAACCGGTTGTGTTTCCTGCTGCCCTTTTTTCGCTGGACGTGCAGTTTTTGGGAACCTCAGGGCCGCCGCTCCCTGGAGAAGGAAACCAGCGGTTCCATGCAACTCCTCCCAAAACTGGCCCAAAGATTAAAAACTGCAACCACTAACCACCATTGTTGGTTAAAATCGCAGAGGCCTTATTTCCAGAGAAATCGGAATATTTTTAAGGATCGTTTCGGCCTCCCTCGTCTCTTTCCCAGCGTTTTCCTTTCCTGCTTTCTGGCACGGAGGTTGCCAGATGAATCCACGCTGGCTTGTCTAGGCTTGTTTGTCCTTGCCGGGAAAATCTAGCTTGTTCCCGGTAAAATTTCCAACGCCTGCAGGGCGAGATTCTCCTCTGAGATGTTTTTATTCCCAACCGTGTGAAAATTCCACTGGGAGGTGGGCAAACTGACAGCAAAGGGGCTGGGGGATTCTGGGAGTTGAAGTCCATCCATCTTAAAGGCTGCTGACAGGGGAATTCTGGGAGTTAAAGCCCATCCATTTTAAAGCATGCTGACAGGGGAATTCTGGGAGTTGAAGTCCACCCATCTTAAAGCATGCCAGCTGGGGAATTCTGGGAGTTGAAGTCCCCCCATCTTAAAGGATGCTGACAGGGGAATTCTGGGAGTTGAAGTCCACCCATCTTAAAGCATGCTTGATAGGGAATTCTGGCAGTTGAAGTCCACCCATCTTAAAGCATGCTGACAGGGGAATTCTGGGAGTTGAAGTCCACCCAGTTTAAAGAATGCTGGCTAGGGAATTCTGGGAATAGAGGCCCACTTATCTTAAAGCCTGCTGGCTAAAAATTCTGGGAGTTGAAGTCCACCCATCTTAAAGGATGCTGACAGGGGAATTCTTTGAGTTGAAGTCCACCCATCTTAAAGGATGCTGACAGGGGAATTCTGGGAGTTGAAGTCCCCCCATCTTAAAGCATGCTTGATAGGGAATTCTGGGAGTTGAAGTCCACCTGCCTGAAACCTGCCAACCTGGAGAAAAACTGAGTCGTTTGTCGCAAGGAAAGAGGGCCGACGTCCCGAGAGACCCCTCGTTTCCCCCAGTGACCTCATATCTTCCAGGCCCAAATTAGTAACGGACATAACGGCAGATCCGGAGGCAGCCCCAAACTTCCCTGCCCCCTGGAACCTCGCCTTTGGGACGGGGCCCAACACCCACCCACCCCCCGGCCAGACAACCAGGAAGCTGCCCCGATAGGAAATTCTCTCATGCAAGCAGGTGCTTCCTCCCCTACACAACTCACACACAAACACACACAAAGAGCCATGCAGAAACACACACACACACCCCAGGACAGGCGTTTCTGACCCCACAAGGCAAAGAAACCAGGAACAGGGCAAAATCCAGCAAATGGCAGAGAAGAACTGAGGGTGAGGGGCACGGGACAAGCTCTAATTTGGGGTGGGGGTGGTGCAGAGCCCCCCCCCACAATGCCTTGCCGAAGTTTCCTGCGCGCTAAGCACCTTCCTGGTCCTTCTTCCTGCCAGCTCTATAAATAAACCCCCTCCTCTTTGACAGCCCCCCCTTCTCCTGTTCTTCCTGGCGATGCTGAACCTCACCCGGTCAGTTTCCTTCCTATTTCGTCCACGTTGGAGGTTATAAAAGACCCCGCTGGAGCCAGCCAGCTTTGAGGCTGGTTCTCAGAAGGCTGGGGCTCTGGAAGGGACTGGGGGGGTCCAGCTGGGTCTCTGCCCCCCTCCCTCAGCTCAAAGCAGCCCCCCCACCCCGCGCAGACACCTGCTGGCAGGGACGGTGGGCCGGTCATCCCTGCAGGACAGGGGTGAGTATTGGGTGGGGAGGGGGCAGCTGGATCCGCAGCTAGGAGACAAAGCTCTCAGGGGGTGGGGGGTCACTTGGTACAAACCAACTTGGTTTGGTAGTTTAAGCCATAGTCTACCCGTGGTTTGTTTCCTTCGCTGGGACCAGTCTACGAGGGGCTTAAGATCTGGGTGGACCCGGCTGGAGGGGGTCAAGAGCATGGCATTCAACCGAGGGCAATCCAGTCTAGGACTCAGGAGCAGTTGTTTGACCGAGAGAATAGTTAGCCAAGGGAACTGCTGGCCACCAGAAGCTGCGGGTGCTCCATCACGGAAGCTTTTGAAAGGTTAGAGAATGGAAAGGCATTCGTCTGAAATGGGATCTAGGCGGTCTCCTGCTTAAGCAAGGGGTTGGGCTAGAAGGCCTCTGGAGTTCCCTTCCAGCCCTCTCTCCTTCTTTCTCCCTCTCTCTATCCCCTCTCTCTCGCTCTTTCTTTCTTTCTTTCTTTCTTTCTTTCTTTCTTTCTTTCTTTCTTTCTTTCTATGTTTCTTTTTTTCTTTCTTTCTTTCTTTCTTTCTTTCTTTCTTTCTTTCTTTCTTTCTTTCTTTCTCTACACCCCACCCTCTCTCACTCACTCACCCTCTTTCTTTCTCTTCTCCCCCTCTCACTCTTTCTTTCCCCCTTTCTCTCTTTTTCTTCCTCCCTTTCTTTCTATCGATCTTTCTTTCATTCATTCTTTCTTTCTCTCTCTTTCTCTCTCCCCCACTCTCTCACTCATTCTCTTTCTTTCTTTCTTTCTTTCTTTCTATGTTTCTTTTTTTCTTTCTTTCTCTACACCCCACCCTCTCTCACTCACTCTCCCTCTTTCTTTCTCTTCTCCCCGATCTCACTCTTTCCCTCGCTTCCCCCTCTCACTCTTTCTTTCCCCCTTTCTCTCTTTTTCTTCCTCCCTTTCTTTCTATCTTTCTTTCATTCATTCTTTCTTTCTCTCTCTCTCTCTCTACCCCACTCTCTCACTCACTCTCACTCTTTCTTTCTTTCTCTCTCGCTCTTGCTATCTAGCGACCTGTAAATCTATGTCTGTCTGTCTAACTTGTCTGTTTAATCTATGTCCGTCCGTCCGTCTGTCTGTCTAATCTTGAGGTTTTGAAGAAGAGACTGGCCAGCCATTTGTCTGAAACGGTATAGGATCTCTTGCTTGAGCAGGGGGTTGGACTAGAAGACCCCTGGAGTTCCCATTCAGCCCTCTGATCCTCTCTCACTCACTCTTTCTCCCTCTTTCGTTTTTTCCTCCCTTCTTTTCCTCCTTTCCTTTTTTATTTCTTTTTCTTCCTCCCTTTTTTCTTTCTTTTCCTTCCTTCCTTCCTTTCTTTTTCTTTTTTTCCCCTTCCTTCCTTTTCTGCTTCCCTCATTTTTTCTTTCCTTCTCTTTCACTTTTTCCTTCCTTCTTTTCTTTCTTTCCTTCTTTCTTTTCTTCCTTCCTTCTTTTCCTCCCTCCCTCCCTCCCTCCCTCCCTCCCTCCCTCTTCCTCTCCCTATATCTGTCTGTCTGATCTTGAGGTTTGGAAGAAGAATGGGATAGACTCTATCCGATAGAGTCTCCTGCTTGAGCAGAGGGGTGGGCTAGAAGACCTCCAAGGTCCCTTCCAGCTCTAGCCAGCCAAGATTTACCAGAATGCAGCACGAATAGAACAAGAACCCATGTGGCTGGTCTCCACTGATCGCCTTTTTTTTTGCTGGGGGAACTTTCTTAATAGACGGTGGGAACGCGGTCGATGTAATATATCTTGACTTCAGCCAAATGGGGGAAAAAAAAGAGCTGTCCAGGGGAATTCTGGGAGTTGAAGTCCACCCGTTTTCAAGCTGCCCAGATTTGCCCCACCCGGCCTGAGAGCCCCCCTCCCCCTCCCTTCTTCCCGCCCTCCAGGAGCCATGGCTGGTCCCAGCGCCCCCAGCTACGTCCGGGAATTCACCCGCCACTCCAGCGACGTCCTCACGAACCTCAACGAGCTGCGCAAGCAAAGGATACTGACGGACGTCACCTTGAGGGTGGGGGGCTGCCCCTTGCAAGCCCATAAGGCTGTGCTGACCGCTTGCAGGTGAGACTTCCTCCCCAAAGGTGGGCGCGAGCGAGGCTGGCGCTGTGCAGAGCAGCCACGCCCAGGAGAGGGGCACATGGTGTAGAATTTGAACCCAGAACTCCTGCGGTGGCTTCCCGCATAGGCCAGAAACAAAGTGGGATTCCCAATCTAAGAAAGAGGTGTTGGTGCAGATAGTCCTCGACTTATGACCGTTCACTTAGTGGCCGTCCGACATTGGCACTGAAAAAAGCGACTGACGACCGTTTTTCACACTTACGACCATCGCAACCTCCACAGGGCCCCCTGATCAAAATTCGTATTTATGAGGGGCTCAGCATCCCGGGGGTAGGGGGGGAAATCACGCTATGTCCTTTTGCGACCAAGCACGGGGAAGCCGGATTCGCTTAGCAACCGCATGACTCACTTAACGGTTGCTAAGCGGTTCCCTTTAACCACGCTGGCAAGGACGGTCGTTAAACGGGACAAGGCTGACTTCAGCCATATCTCGCTAAGCGATGGACAGGTTGGATTATCGTCGTAAGTCGAGGACTACCTGTGGGGTGTTTTTTTTTTTAATACCCCTCGTTTTGTGTTTGAATTTTTAAAAAATTGTATTTGAACCTTTTTTCCAAATGAAATAAAAAATGTCATTTTAATTACTCATCATCATGCAGTAAACTGAGGCTCGGTAGGAAATATTAGCAACAGGAGAGGCCCCGCTTCAGCCACATGGGCCCGAGCGAGGGTGAGGCATATGGGATTTGTAGTCCGCTCGCTTTGAACGGGCCATAAATGGACGCGGCTGGACGGTTCCTTACCTTCATTTTCCGGCTTCTTTCTCCAACAGTGGCTTCTTTTACTCGGTTTTCCTGGGCCATGGAGGCCACGAGGTCAGTGTGCTGACCCTCCCCAGCTCCATCGAGCCGGTGGGCTTCCAAGCCCTCCTGGATTTTATGTACACCTCCCGCCTCCTCCTCAGTCCGGGCACGGCGCCCGCGGTGCTGGTCGCCGCCTCTTATTTGCAGATGGAACATGTAGTCCAGAGCTGCCACCGTTTCCTCCAGGCCAGGTACCCAGTGGGGCCAGTGGGGAGGGGGATTTAAAGGGGAGTGGGGGATCCCCAAAGTCCAAAATGGGGAAGGAAGAGGTTTCTCTTGGATTGGGGACGTCTGGAATAAAACAGGAGGGGTTTTTAAAAAGGGAACAAAACAATTTTTGGCTTAGAAAACAGGGGGGGGGTAATGATAGTAATGTGTATATGTGTGTGTGTGTGTGTGTGTATTATATATATATATATATATATATATATATATATATATATATATATATATATATATATATATATATGTATATGTATATGTATATGTATATGTATATGTATATGTATATTTGTGTTGTATTTGTGCTGATAAATAAATAAAGGGAAACTAGTATAGATCTATTTCAAGCTATTTAGCTCTCATCAGCTAGCCATACCCTTGCTGGGAATCGAACCAGGGCTGCATTGCATATTAGGCCGATGTAATTGCCACTAAGCCACAGGCTCTCCTCCTTTATCAGCTAGTAACACAAATACATACCTATTTCCCTGGCCTAGCTGATAAGGAAGAGAGCCTGTGGTTTAGTGGCAATTACATTGGCCTAATATGCAATACAGCCCTGGTTCGATTCCCAGTAAGGGTATGGCTAGCTGATGAGAGCTAAATAGCTTGAAATAGATCTATACTAGTCTCCCTTTATTTATTTATCAGCACAAACACAACTCAAACATAGCAAAGGCAACATTAAAAATAAAAATATGGTTTTCTGCCTGGGTGGTCTTCTGTAATGAGCCGAAGGACAGAAAGGGGGAGTAGTGAGCTCCCTCCCATATTTAGGCATACCAGGGGTTGTAACACAAATATATACATACATACATGTATGTATGTATGGGTACAACATAAGGAAATGGGATGTAAATTGTAAACTGATTTGGAAAGAAGGATTAGAAAATTTTGTTACTAAATATTATGGATGTTTAGCTAGAATAGGAGATAAGGATTCAGTGTTATTGGAGGATTTTAGAAATAGCAAATGAAATGCCAGTACGTGGTTATATTTTAAATCTTGATGTATTTTATGATGAAGGACATTTAAATAATTGTAGTCAAATGAAAAGGGAGGTATGATGATTGTAATATGTATAAATATCTGAGTTAAAATACTTGAGTTAATATGAATTACGCTTGATGACTGTGGAAGAGATGCACGAAAGCCTTTTTGTAACCAACTGATACACTTTCTACAGGATGTAAAGAAGGAGGATTCTTTGTTGTGTTTGTTTTGAAAATAAAAATAATATTTTAAAAAAACAACCGTGTCGTAAAGCAGGGCAAGACTAGAAAAAAAACCCAATGCCTCACTTAGCAACATAAATTCGCTTAGCAACCGTGTGACTCACTTAACAACCGCAATGTTTCACTTAACAAGCGTGGCCAGAAAGGGGGTAAAATGGGACAAAATTCACGTATAAGAAATGTCTCGGTTAACAAGAGAATTTTTGGGTTCAATTGTGGTCGTACGTCGAGGATGAACCGGTAGGGTTTGTGGGGGTCAGACCTCTGCACCCCGTAACCCTTCCCCGTGTGATCCCTGCAGTTACGACCGGCTGACCTTCCTGGTGCCCCCCATGGACCGCCAGGCGCTGCCCGAAATGTCCCGGCCGCTGAAAGACGAACCGTCACTGCAACGAGGCGCCATCGTGGGCCCCTTTCTCCAAGGGGCCCCGCAACCTGCATCCTTTCACCCCCCAGGAAAGGATTCCGCAGCCGTCAGATCCCCGGGAGCCGGGGATCTCTTCCCAGGGGGCCACCCGGCCTCCCCCGCCGAATCCAGCGGCTGCGCCCCCATCCCGGAGCCCAAAATTTGCAACTGGAAGAAGCACCGTTTCATCGTTCTCAATGCCGCGCTGCACCCGACGGAAGGCAGCCTGTCTGGCGAGGCGGGAGGGTCCGGCAGCTCCGGAGAAGGAAGCCCCACCCCCAGGTCAGAGCTCAGTCCCTGGCATCATGGCAAGGTGGCCGCTGAGCACGTACAGAGGGCTTTCCCTAAATTCTGCGCTTCTGTATCGGATCACGGTTCCCACCAGCCAGGACAGGGTACTGGGAAGTGTAGTTCCCAAACGTCTGGGCACAACCAGATCGGAGGGGGGTGTGGGTGTCATCGTGCTGGGAGGGCAGCCCCTGGGCACGTGCAGAGCGCAGCTGCTTTCTTTCACTGCTGTGGGTCCTGCACTGACCCCCCCCGCTCCCCCCCTCCACAGGAGCCCTCCGGCTGACCTCCAGTGCTCCATTTGCAACCCGGCGCCCACCGCCCTCTCTTCTCATCCCCCCAAGCGTCTCTCTGCACAGAGGGGAGACGGTTGCAGCCCTGGTGAGTTGGTGATGGGGGGGAGTGAGTGGGAGGTCTAAGAGATGGGAGGGGGGTTCTGAAGCTCAACGGGCCCCAGCAACCCCCTGCCCACCTAGCCGGGGGGGGGGGCAGTTGGGGGAGCCTTCCCTGCCTTAAAGGCCCAGAAACAAAATCTTGTCTTGGTGAGTCATTTTTTTTCAGTCTCATCGTAGCTTTGAACGGTCGCTAAACGAATGGCCGTAAGTCAAGAACGCTCTGGGTTTGTGCCTGGCCACAGCCGGCCTGTAACAGAGACAAGGGTTTGGGAGGCATGCGCAGAGTGCACAGGTCTCCACCCCAGAACCTTTGGCTGCTGCCTAAAAGCTTCTGTATCTAGGAAAAGATTAAAATAGAGATACAGGATAGAGAGAGAGAGTCAGACAGACAGACAGGATAGATAGGTAGATAGGTAGATAGGTAGATAGATGATAGATAGATAGATAGATAGATAGATAGATAGATAGATAGATAGATGAGAGAGAGAGAGAGAGAGAGAGAGGGAGGGAGGGAGGGAGGGAGAGAGAGAGAGAGAGAGAGAGAAGGTAGGCAGGCAGGCAGGATAGATAGATAGATGATAAACAGACAGACAGACAGACAGACAAGGTAGGCAGGCAGGAGAGATAGATGATGGATGGATTGGATAGATAGATAGATAGATAGATAGATAGATAGATAGATAGATAGATAGATAGATAGATAGATAGATGATAGATAGATGATAGATATAGATAGATGATTGAGAGATAGATGATAGATATAGATGACAGATGATAGATAGATAGATAGATGATAGATAGATAGATAGATAGATAGATAGATAGATAGATGAGAGAGAAAGGGAAGGAAGGCAGGCAGACAGGATAGATAGATGATAGACAGACAGACAGACAGACAGACAGACAAGGTAGGCAGGCAGGATAGATAGATGATGGATGGATTGGATAGATAGATAGATAGATGACAGATAGAGAGAGAGAGAGAGAGAAGGTAGGGAGGCAAGCAGGATAGATATATGATAGACAGATAGAGAAACAGACAGACAGACAGACAAGGTAGGCAGGCAGGATAGATAGATGATGGATGGATTGGATAGATAGATAGATAGATAGATAGATAGATAGATAGATAGATAGATAGATAGATAGATAGATGACAGATAGAGAGAGAGAGAGAGAGAAGGTAGGGAGGCAAGCAGGATAGATATATGATAGACAGATAGACAAACAGACAGACAGACAGACGAGTGCTGTGGTTGGACTAGGAGGGAAACCACTGAGGACTTTCTTCCTAAGTCGGGTGGACTTCAATTCCCAGAATTCCCCAGCCAGCAGCAAATTCTGGGAGTTGAAGTCCACTGAGCTACAATCCACGAGACGGACAGAGCAAAGGGCCAATGGGTGGGTCCGATGCTCCAAATCCCTCCCCCTACTGTCTTCCAACAGGGGAAAAGCCCTACCATTGCGGGATCTGCGGGGCCCAGTTTAACCGTCCGGCTAACCTCAAGACCCACTTACGCATTCACTCCGGAGAGAAACCCTACAAGTGTGAGATGTGTGGCTCTTGTTTTGTACAGGTAAGGAGACCACGGGGAAATCACATCCAAGCAGTGCCCCGTAGGTCAAAAAAGTCAAAATGGCAGCCGCCACCAGCAATCTCCTTTTTTTAAATAGGTGTACAGCTGCACATAAAATTTGGATGCCTTGAAATGTTTTTTCAAGCCTTGAAATGTTCCTTTGTTTGTTTGTTTGTTTAAAAAGACAGCTCTGTTTATCGATCATTTGCGAGCCAAAAAGTTTTGCAAAGATATGTTTTGCAAAATAAATGAAGGAATAAATAAATGAATAAATAAATTTATCTATCTATCTATCTATCTATCTATCTATCTATCTATCTATCTATCATCTATCTATTTATTGATTTTAAAAGGCATCTCAGTTTATTGATCATTTGCGAGCCAAAAAGTTTTGCAAAAAATGTTTTGCAAAATAAATAAATGAATAGATAAATGAATAAATTTATTTATCTGTCTGTCTGTCTGTCTGTCTGTCTGTCTGTCTGTCTGTCTCTCTGTCTATCTATCTATCTATCTATCTATCTATCTATCTATCATCTCTCTCTCTCTCTCTCTATCTATCTATCTATCTATCTATCATATCTCTCTCTGTCTCTCTCTGTCTCTCTGTCTCTCTCTCTCTCTCTCTCTCTCTCTCTGTCTCTCTCTCCCTACCCACCTACCTACCTACCTACCTACCTACCTACCTACCTACCTACCTACCTACCTACCTATCTATCTATTTTAAAAGGCAGCTCAGTTTATTGATCATTTGCGAGCCAAAAAGTTCAGGATTCTGGGATTCAGCCGGTTCGCATCGGTTTGGCAGAACTGGTCGCTAACTTTCCGAGGAGTTTGACAGTTGGAAGAAACGGCCTTTTGTTTTTCCCACCGTACGGGGTTGGGCACCATATGGAAGTGTGTGGGGTGGGCGCAAACTCCTTTCCCTCCCCCAAAACATAGGTGGCTTCACTCTGGATGTTCCTCCCTCCCCTTCCAGGTGGCGCATCTCCGAGCCCACGTCTTGATCCACACGGGGGAGAAGCCCTACCCATGTGGCACCTGTGGCACTCGCTTCCGACACCTGCAGACCCTCAAAAGCCACCTCCGCATCCACACCGGGGAGAAACCTTATCATGTGAGCGGCGATAGGGGGTGTCTTCTTCCTGGGGGGGGGGGAGTTGGTCTTCTGGAAGAGCCCGGGGGAGGGAACTGGGGGAGTTCTCCGTTCTCTGTGTGGTTGAATGGAGGGTGGGCTCTTCTAGGGGGCGGGGCTTAAAGGGAAGTGTGGGGAGGGGGAAGACTCGAGTGGGGCAAAGGGAGGGGGCTCAGGGTTCAGATCTGAGGGTTTGGGGGTCTTCCAGTTTGGCTTGCTTCTCCGAGACGTCTCGCTGGCCAGGCGAGGTAGCATCATCAGGGCTCGATGAGATGAGGAAGGTTGAGTTGTGACTTTTTTAGAGCGGTGTTTCTCAGCCGTGTCAATTTGGTGGGTGGACTTCAAGTCCCAGAATTCCCCAGTCCTCCACCACCTCCTCCTTCTCTTCTTTCTTCTCCTCCTCCTCCTCCTCTTCACAAACCCCATTCCGTTGTAGTGCTGATGATGTTATCTAGTTGGGTCATGAAACGTCTGCGAGAAAACCACCGCACCCAGAGAGCACCCAGGACCTTTTTCTCCTCTTCTTCCTCCCGCTCCTCTTCCTCCTCTTCCTCCCCCTGTGCCTCCCCCACCTTCTCCTTTTGCCTCCTTTTCCTTCTCTTTTTCTTTCCCCTCCCCTCCTCCTTCTCTTTCTCTTCCTCCTCTTCCTCCTCCCCTCCTCCCCACCTCCTCCTCTCCTTTCTCTTCTTCCTCCTTCCCTTTCTCCTCTTCTCTTTCTCCTCCTCCTCCTCTTTCTCCTCCCCTCCTTCCCATCACCTCCTCCTCTTTCTCTTCACCCTCTTCCTCCTTTTCTTTCCCCTCCCCTACTCCTTCTCTTTCTGCTTCCTCCTCTTCCTCCTCCCCTCCTCCCCACCTCCTCCTCCCCTTTCTCTTCTTCCTCCTTCCTCTTCCTTCCCTTTCTCCTCCGCCTCCTCCTCTTCCTCCTTTCTCCTCCTCAACCCCCCTCCCTTCTAGCACTGATGATGTTCCCTAGCTGGGTCATGAAATGTCTGAAAGAAAACCACCAAGCTCAGAGAGCACCAAGGACCCCACAGTCCTCCTCCTCCTCTTCCTCCTCCTTCCCTCAAACCTCCCACCCTTCTAGCACTGATGACATTCCCTAGCTGGGTCAAGAAACGTCTCTAAGCAGAGCCCCAAGCTCCGAGAGCACCTAGGACCCCCGCCAACCAGCTCCACCGTTGCTTCCCCCCCCCAGGTGGCAATCTTTCGTAACCTCCCCCTTTCCCCTCCGCAGTGTGAGCAATGCCGAGTATGCTTCCGCCACAAGAGCCAGCTGCGCCTGCACCTGCGGCAAAAACACGGCGCCATCACCAACACCAAGATCCGCTACCAGGTGCTGGACGGCTCGTACGCCACCGTCTGCTGAGCCGGGAGTCCTTGTCGTCACAAACCACGATTGCCAGTTTCCGACATTTCTCTTCGAACCCCCTTTTCCCCCTTCCCCCTTTGTGATGCAGGTAGTCCTCGACTTACAACGTTTAGTGACCATCCGAAGTTAAAAAGGCCCTAAAACGTGACTTAGGACCGCTTTTCACACTTACCACCTGGGTCAAAATTCAGACGCTCGGTCACCGACTCGTATTTATGACGGTCGCAACATCCCGGGATTTCTCTTTGGCGACCTTCTGACCCAGCCAAGTCAACTGAGGAATCTGGATTCGCTTAAGGACTGGCTGATTCACTTAACAGCCGCCATGATTTGCTTCACTGCCGCGAGGAAGGAGAAGGTCGCAAAATTGGGCGCCATTCTCTTAACGGCCAAAGGGATTGTCTTAACTGTCGTGAGACAGCAGATGGCAAAAAATTGGGACCTCAGATTCTGGTCCCAATTGGGGTCGTAAGTCGAGGACTACCTGAATGATTCCGGAAGGGAGGGGAGGGGCCAAAAAGATACCCGCTACCATTACTCCCCCGCTTTAATTGGATTCTTTCCAGCTTCAACTACAATTCCCATCTTTCCCATCGCTGGTTGGTGGAGGATGATGGGAATCACAAGCCTAACGTTCCTGGGGGGAGGCTGTCCTAGAATTACTCCCCCCCACCCCACCATCTTTGGAGAACAAGGGGAGGGGGGCTTAATGGGCCCCGATTACCACGGCAACTCCGTTGCACTGTACAGTAGAAGCCATTTTACGGCAGTACAATAGAAGCCATTTGAAGGCACAACAGGCTGTATCTTAACAGAGCACAGACCCCCGGTGGTGTTAGGGGTGTCTTATAGTATTTTTTCCCCAGAGAGTAAGTCATCTGTGTACCAAGTTTGATTGAAATCGTTCCAGGCGCTCCAGAGTTATGCTGGAACCCACACACACACACCAACGTACATCCGTTTTTATAGAGAGAGCTTTGCAATTTTTGATGTGTTCAGTTTTGGGAATTTGAGCAGGGGGCGATATTTGCAGTGAATTTTGCTGGTTCAAAAGATCTTTTTTTTTTTGCAGGAAATTTGGGGTGGGGGGGGCAGCGTTTCATAAGCGGGAGAGGAAAGACGGCGGGAAGGGAAGAGGAGTGGAAAGGCAGTTTGAAGAAAAAGTGCTGGCTTATTTGGAAGCAGGGGGGGCGGGGGTGGGTTGGGTTTGCCCATTTCACATTAAATAGCAATGCCCCCCACCCCGTAAACCACACCCCATTGGCCACAAGCCCAGGGATGCCTCAGGATCCCTGCCCCATTCCAAAGATCAGAGACCGACTATCTATTTTAATCCAGTTTGGCCCCGTCGCGTCTCACAGCCTTCCTTCAAACCCAGCCGGGGACCATGGGGTTTGTAGTCCCATATACCTGGAGGGTTTGGGAGTGGTGTGGTGGCCCCGAGGTGGAGCTTTCGCCCCCCCGCAATCAGGAGGCTGTGAGTTCGATCCTAGGTAGAGGCAGATATTTCTCTCTCTCTGGGCAAGATGAGAATATATCTGCCGAACAAAACTCTGCCCTGGCAACAGGGAAGGCATCGGGCCACTCTGCTAGCTCCATTCAGTTGCCCAGACTCCACCCCCACAAGGGATTATGAAGTTTTTAAAAAAGACGATGATACCTGGAGGATTTGGGGTAGAGGAAGGCTGATAAACCATGGTTTGTTTTCCTTTCTTTCATTTTTTTTTAAACTTTTTATTTCTCATTTACTTTCCCTCCTGTTCTTTTTCTGCATTATTTTGCTTGCTGAATAAGGTTCTCTCTCTAGCATTCCGCCTTTATTTTAATTTTTAATTTTATTTTTAAATATTTCTTTTCGTTGTTTTCAGTTGCTCCTTTGTGCCAGTGCCTTAGGGTGGTTGAAGTTTGGGCCAAGGAGCCTCTCTTGCTGGAGACATATTGCTGGAGAGAAAGACTGCAGGGAGAAAGGAAGGAACGATGAGGACTAGCGCCTTGAAAAGTCATCCTGTACTAGAAGGTTTCAGGGGTCTTGATAAGACAGCTGCTTTTTACCGGTGGCTCAAAAACTGAGCAGAAAAAAAGGGAAACATCCCTAGCAGGAAAATCCAGGAAGTCCTCGACTTACGACAGTTCATTTAGTGACTATTCGAAGTAACAACAGCACTGAAAAAAAAGAGATAATAACTGTTTTTCACACTTACGACTGTCGTGGCGTTCAAAATTTGAACCACCGACTCACCTTTACGACGGTCATAATGTCCCGGGGTGTCTCGTCACCCACTTCTGACAAAGCCAAGTCAAGGGAGGGGGGGAAGCCCGATTCACTTAACGACCATGTGATTCACTTAAGAACCGCAGTGATTTGCTTAACCACCGTGGCAAGGTCATAGAATTGGGCACGACTCACTGAAGAACCGCCTGAAATTCTGGACTCCATTCTGGTCGTAAGTCGAGGACTGCCCGTGGGTTTAGAATGGGAATTGTTTTTTGGGGAGGGGGAGCTGTGATTATTATTATTATTTTTTTGCAAAATGGGATTTTGGCAAAAAAGTCCGAGGTTGCCGGCCAACCTTGAACCCGCCATTAAAGGAGACCCGGAGGATTCGAAGGTCATAAATGCGAGACACCCCTCCCAAAACGCTGGAGAGGGGGGAGGAGGAGGAGATGGAGAGGCAGATTGGAGGGGGCCTCAAAGAAAGACCCCCCCCCTCTAAATTATTCAAGTCACAGAGGCTGAAATGATTGCATAGCTGGACTCACTTTAATAAAGCTAATATTATTATTTTCAGGGTTTTTGTGGCGTTTTCTGTGTCAGATTTTGCTCATTTTGGGGACCAACGGGAGGGGGTGTCTGGGAGGACACCCCCCCCATGGCAAAGATGTTAGCCGAAAACATCGGAAAGTTTCTTTAGGCTGGGTTACCGATACAGGGACTCCTCGACATACCACCGTTCCCTTGGTGACCCTTCAAGGTTGCCGCAGTACTGAAAGAAGGGACTTACGACCAGTCCTCACATTTACAACCGTTGCAACATCCCCATGGTCAAAATTCAGACGCTTGGCCACTGACTCGTATTTTATGACGGTGGTAACCTCCCGGGGATGGGTCAGGTCAACCTGTTTTGCAACCTTCCGACGGGTCAAGTCCACGGGGGAGGCTGATTCGCTTAATGACCGTGCGACTCGCTCCACTGCTGCAGGGATTCACGTAGCGACGGCGGGGCGGGTGGGAGAAAGGTCGTAAAATCAGGGCAAACAAACGCACTTCACCTTCGGGGCGACGGTGCGACGGTCGTAAGTGTGAAAAATAGGCATGTGTCCCTTATTTTTCATCGCCGTTGCCATGATGAACGGTCGCTAAACGAACGGTTGTAAATCGAGGACTACCAGTGAAAACATCTGTGAGGGTGCAGTCATGTAAAACACACACACACACACACACACACACACACCCTCCCCCCCCTTCTCCCCCAGCTAGGAATGTGCTGATGTCTCTTTTCAGACAATGTTTAACCGGCCTCCCATCCAGATAAACCTGGACCCTCGTCCTCATGTCAAAGCACCTCAGGGGTCTTTCGCCTTTGCCCCTCAGGGGCCCCCTCCCAGGCGACCGGATGGGGGATCTTAGATCCTTCCCGGAGGGAGGGGCGCATTGGGGTACCTGGCCCCATCGGTCAGGACTCATGGGGACGGGGGGGGGGACACGGGACACGACAGACAGAAGTCTTTAGCCCATTTAAACAAAGCAACAGAGCAGGAAGGGGACCTTGGAGGTCTTCTAGTCCACCCCCCCTGCTGAAGCAGGAGGCCCTGTACCAGTTCAGACAAATGAAAATAGTGACATATATTGGGGGGGGGGGGGGTATGTGTGCATAATTCTGAATTTATCTGAATTGATTGATTTATTGTGTTATGTTATGTACTGTATATTATATTGGAGGTGGTGATCCTTTGAGAGCTGCATGCAACGAAATTTCACTTCAATATATGCCAATTAGTGGACATTCAAAAGTGACAAGAAAGTTTCTATTCTATTCTATTCTATTCTATTCTATTCTATTCTATTCTATTCTATTCAATGTTCTTTTCTATTCTATTCTATTTTACTATACTATTCAATGTGCTGTTTTTTCTTTTCTATTCTATTCAATGTTCTTTTCTATTCCATTCTATTCTATTCTATTCTATTATTCTATTCTATTCTACTATTCTATTCAATATGCTGCTTTTTCTATTCTATTTTATTCAATGTTCTATTCTATTCTATTATTCTATTATTCTATTCTATTATTCTATTCTATTTTACTATTCTATTTAATGTGCTGTTTTTTCTATTCTATTCTATTCTATTCTATTCTATTATTCTATTCTATTCTATTTTACTATTCTATTCAATGTTCTGTTTTTTTCTATTCTATTTTATTTAATGTTCTTTTCGTTTCTATTCTATTCTATTATTCTATTCTATTTTACTATTCTATTCAATGTGCTGTTTTTTTCTATTCTATTCTATTTTACTATTCTATTCAATGTGCTGTTTTCTATTCTATTCTATTCAATGTTCTTTTCTATTCTATTCTGTTCTATTATTTTATTGTATTCTATTCTATTCTATTTTTTTCTATTCTACTCTACGCTACTCTACTCTATCCTAATCTATTGTATTCAATGTTCTATTCTATTCTATTCTATTCTATGTTCTTTTCTATTCTATACATTTTCTTCCTGTCCTTGAAGGGTTGTCTCCAGAAAGAGGACATGGATTAAATAAATAAATAAATAAAATCACATCACCCGACATCGCATAACTAAAAACCAAAAACCCTAAAGTAAAAGTATGAAACAGAATAAAATGAAATGAAAATCAAATAAAACAAGAAACAAAATAAAGCCATCGATAAAAATAATAATAAAACAAAACGAGAAACGGAGCAGAAAAAGAAATAGGTGCGTATGTATGTATGCCCTCTGGTGGTCCCAACTGCTCTTTTGCACATTTCTCAGAGCAAAATATAGTTTGCAAGCTGGAGGCCCCCCCACCCCACCCCAGATTGCAGAAAATTACAGTCTAATTCTGGGGGGGGGGGCTGTTTGCAACACAGACTTTTAAGCTTTTAAGTTGCAAGGATTTCAACTTCCAGAATTCTCCAGCCACCCTGCTTTTCCCCCCACCGCCCCTCCCCAATTAGTTGGGACAAAAAATACCAAGCTGGTGATTTATTTACTGGTTAGGTCTGTCTCCTGCCAGACATTCCACGTTGGGGTGGAATGTGGTGTTTTAAAATCCACAGTAAATAAATAAATGGGTTCTGGAGCAAAGGCCAACACGAATCCCCCCTCCCATTCCCCCCCCTCTAGCAGTGCTTAGCTTGAAGAGAAAACCGACAAATGAAATCAAATATTGGAAATAAATAGAGAGCCATGTGTCTCAACATGAGCAACTTTATTTAATTTTTTCACATACAATATACAATAGCAGAGTTGGAAGGGACCCTGGAGGTCTTCTAGTCCAACCCCCTGCCTAGGCAGGAAACCCTATACCGTTTCAGACAAATAGCTATCCAACATCTTCTTAAAGACTTCCAGTGTTGGGGCATTATCAAACTAATTTTATTCCTCTGGGTTGGCTTTAAATAAAATATATTGCAATTATCTGCGTTCCATTCTGGGAAGGGGGAACCAACCATCCCTGAAGTGTATAGAAAAGACGATTGGAAATTTTAGTAAAGCAAAGACCCCATTTGCTGGATTCGGTACTAAAACGCAGGTGTTCGATCCACTGGGAAAGTATAGGAAATGTTACATTATTAATATTAAATTGTTTAATATTAAATTGTCTTACATTGTTCTGTCCGAAAAAGTGTAATCCTCAATGGAACTGCATCTACATGGAGGGAGGTATGCAGTGGAGTCCCCCAAGGCTCTGTTTTGGGCCCAGGACTCTTCAACATCTTCATCAATGATTTGGATGAGGGAATAAATGGGGAACTCATCAAATTTGCAGATGACACCAAGCTGGCAGGAATAGCCAACGCTCCAGAAGATAGGCTTAAGATACAGAAGGATCTTGACAAACTTGAACATTGGGCACTATCTAATAAAATGAAATTCAATGGTGAAAAGAGTAAGGTTCTACATTTAGGCAAGAAAAATGAAATGCACAGTATAGGTGGAACCTTGCTCAATAGTAGTAACTGTGAAAGGATCTTGGAGTCCTAGTGGACAACCATTTAAATAGGAGCCAGCCGTGTGCAGCAGCTGCCAAAAAAGCCAACTCAGTCCTAGGCTGCATCAACAGAGGGATAGAATCAAGATCCCGTGAAGGGTTAATACCACTTTATAAGGCCTTGGTAAGGCCACACTTGGAATATTTGCATTCAGTTTTGGTCACCACGATGTAAAAAAGATGTGGAGACTCTAGAAAGAGTGCAGAGAAGAGCAACAAAGAGGATTTGGGGCCTGGAGACTAAAACATATGAAGAACGGTTGCAGGAACTGGGTATGTTTAGCTTAAGAGAAAGAAGGACTAGGGGAGACATGACAGCAGTCTTCCAATATCTCAGGGGTTGCCACAAAGAAGAGGGAGTCAAACTATTC
>NC_138554.1:1536062-1546062 GCF_964273705.1 Natrix helvetica | reverse complement strand
AATCTGCTTGCAAAATTGCAAATCGTGGCTTCCTGGATCTTCCCGGGGGGAGGAACAGGGTCTGCAGGTGCCATGGGGGGCGAAAGAGAGAGAGAGAGAAAGGGATCTATTGCAGCGCGGGGAAGGTGTGGGAGAAAGCACTTTGCGCGTCCTCAGAGGCACCCTTGCTGGGTGAGAGGCCCGGCACAGAATGCCCCCCCCTCCTCCCCCTCCTCCATTTTTATTCTTTCCGGGGGGGGGAGCACACCAAAAATAGAGGCCAATGCCGAATCTTAAAAGCGCCCCCTCCCCCAAATCTTAACACCTGACAGAAGAGGGTTGCTAAGCAGGATTGGGGAAGGGGGTCTTTGCAAGTTTCACTTTGCATTCGCCCCTTCTCACTTTGATCCCGGAGGGAAAGGATTTTCCTGGGTTGAAAGCAAACCTGGAACCATCTATTAACCAGGTTAATGGGCCCATCCTGCAGGGTTAGGGGCAAAATAGTCCAGAAGGGGGGGGCATAATGGTGCGATCAATGCTCTGCCTGTTTTGTGAGGCCACCATTTTGACCCCTTCTGCAACAAAAGAGTCAAACGGGAACCACACGAAGCCAAAAAGAAAAGAAGGAAAGAAGGAAGGGGAAAGGAAGGGGAAAAAAGAGAAAGGAAGAAAGAAAGAGGAAAAAGAGAGAGAAAGGGAGAAAAGGTAGGAAGGAAGGAAAGGAAGGAAAGGAAGGAAAAAGTGAAAGAGAAAAAACAGAAGGAGAAAAGGAAGAAGGGAAAAAGAAAAAGAAAGGAAAGAAGGAAAAGAAAGAAAAGAAGGTAGAAAAAGAAAGGAAAAAGAAAAAAGGAAAGGAGGAAAAGAAGGAAGGAAAGAACGAAAGAGAAATAAAGAAAGGGAGGGAGAAAAAGAAAGAGAAAGAAAGAAACCCAGATTCAAAATGGGAAAAATGGCCACCATTTTGACTTTTTTGACCCCTTCTGCACAAAACTAAAAGAGCCAAACATGAACCATATGAAGGAAGGAAGGAAGGAAGAAGGAAGAAAAGAAAAAGAAAGAAAAAAAGAGAAAAAAGAAAGAGAAAAGGAGAAAAAGGTAGAAAAGGAAGGAAGGAAAAAAGGAAGGAAAGAAGGAAGGAAAGAAAGAAAGGAAAAGAAAGAAAGTGAAAAAAAAGCGAAAAAAGAAAGCGAAAAATGGGAGGGAAAAGGGTAGAAAAGGAAGGAAGAAAGAAAAAAGGAAAGAAAGAGAAAAGGTAGGAAGGAAAGAAAGAAAAGAAGGAAGGAAAAAGTGAAAGAGGGAAAGAAAAAATGAGGGAAGGAGAAAAGGAAGGAAGGGAAAAAGAGAGAAAAGGAAGGAAAAGGAAGGAAAGACGGGAGGAAGAAAAAGAAAGAGAAAGAAAGAGAAAAAAGGAAAGGAGAAAGAGAAGGAAGGAAAGAACGAAAGAGAAAGAAAGAAAGAAAGAAAGAGAAAGAAAGACAGATTCTTTCACAGACAAACCCTCCTCCTGCTTTGGGATTCCAATCCAATTTTCTTTCTTTTTTTCCCCCATCTCCCCCCTTCCCCCCCAAGGATCCATGGTGGTCCGGAGAGCCGTTGCCCTGGCCCCCCCGGATGGGGGCTGGGGCTGGGTGGTGGTCTTGGCTGCCTTCCTCCAGTCTGCCTTGGTCTTTGGCGTTCTGCGCTCCTTCGGCGTTTTCTTCGTCGAGTTTGTGGCTCATTTCCAGGAATTGTCCGGACGAATCTCCTGGATCACCTCCATCGGGATCGCGGTGCAGCAGTTTGCTAGTGAGTTATGGGAGGGCGGGGAAGGGGGGTTACCGGGGTGGTGGTGTTGGGGGGTGGGCAGGACGCAGCTGGCATTTATTCCACCCCAAGGAACAGCTGTTCGCCTGTTCTCCATTCCACTGCTTGCCACTTTAAGACTGGTGGACTTCAACTCCCAGAATTCTGTGCGTTTCTCCATCTGAGACTAAAGGAATTCTGGGAATTGAAGTCCACACGTCTGAACATTGGGAATTCTGGGAGTTGAAGTCCACAAGTCTTAAAGTTGCCAGGGTTGGAGGCCTCCAGGACAGCGCATCTCAGCCAGGTTTAAGGTGGGTGGACTTCAACTCCCAGAATTCTGTGGGCTTCCCAGTGTCAGACTAAGGAATTCTGGGAGTTGAAGGCTACAAGCCTGAACATTGCTGGCTGAGGAATTCTGGGAGTTGAAGTCCACAAGTCTTAAAAGTTGCCAGGGTTGGAGACCCCAGGCTTCCAGGACAGCGTTTCTCAGTAGGTTTACGGTTGTTGGACTTCAACTCCCAGAATTCTGTGTGCTTCCCAGTCTTAGGCTGCGGAATTCTGGGAGTTGAAGTCCACGCAAGCTGCTAAACTTTAGAAACTACAGGGATGTGCAATGACCTGAGAATCCGTATCAGTGTAAGAACGAAGGGCAGCTTTGGCGTGCGGATAGTCCTCCACTTATGACTACAATTGAGACAAGAATTTCCACGGCTGTGCAAGCTGGTTGCTGAGTGAAAGTTGTTTAGTGAATCATGCAGTCGTTAAGCAAATCCAGAGTTCCCCCCATTGATTTGGCTTGCCAGAAGGTCGCCATCACCTGAGCCCAGGGACACTCCGGCCGTCATAAGTACGAGTCAGATGCCGAGCGTCTGAATTTTGATCCGGGGACCACGTAAGTGTGAAAAATGGTCACTAAATCACTTTTTCAGTGCCGTTGTAAATTAACAACGGTCACTAAACCAACGTTTGTATGTTGAGGATGAGCTGCGGCTGCCTCCTCAAAGGGGAAATGGATCGGGGAGCAGATAATATAACCGGGTTTATCGTTCTTTGCAGGTCCTGTGGGAACTGCCCTGAGTTCCCATTATGGCGCTCGGCCCGTGATTATGGTTGGTGGGTTTCTCTCCGGCCTGGGTCTCTTCTTGGCATCGTTTGCTACCCGGTTGGTGCATTTATACCTCAGCATTGGCCTCCTTTCAGGTACGTTGTTAGAAATATCACTGTCCAGGGATAGTATCCGCTTACTTTCCCTACCGGTTCGCAAATGGGACCGTGCGCCCCCGTCCATGCATGCGCTCGGCCCTCCACGCATGCGCTTCGATCGCCCGTGTGGCTTGCACATGGCTTGAACACATGCTTAAATAGGATGGCGTAGATCCGGGGCGGTTAGAGAGGCCCATCCGTGATTTCCACAACCGGTTCGAGCGAACCGATCCGAACCGTCTGAATACTACCTCTTTGTGGACAAAAATCACGAATCCTTTTGCAGAGGCAGCGTCTCTTAAGTGAGGCTCTTTCAGTCCAGGTCACTATTTTTTTTCAACCTTGGCAGCTTTAAGATGGGTGGATTTCAGTGGTGGGTTCCGGGCGGTACGGCCCGGTACGGCCGTACCGGTAGGAGTCAGGAGCAGCGGCCATCGTACCAGTACGGTAGCTCGTTTAGCCCACCGGACCGATCGCGTTCCATACCTGTTTTTGAAGCAACGGGCCAATTGCGCCTGCGCAACCTCCGACGAGCAGCTGGGTGTCGCAGGGATGGTGGAGTGCGCATGCAAGCGCAGCGCATGTCCGGTGCGTGCACGAACGGACCACAAGCAGCATACCGGTAGCGATAATAAGAGCAACCCACCACTGGTGGATTTCAACCCCCAGAATTCCCTGACACCAAGGCATTCCTTTCAATAGGTACACCTATTGTGGCCTGCTTACTCTCTTATAATCCCTTCCTCTGCGATCTCTTCGCTTTAGGAAATAGGAGTAAAAAAACAAACACAGGCATGGCGATCTGGAGAATTCTGGGAGTTGAAGTCCACCCGTCTAAAAGCATGCTGCCTGGGGAATTCTGGGAGTTGAAGTCCACCCCCTTCAATTGACAAACTATGCTGTAGTGTAGAAGACCTTCAGCAAAGTTTTAGCCAACCAGGGAAATTGCAGTCACCCTCTGATTTCGTTGCAGGCTTTGGCTGGGCCTTGGTCTTCACGCCCTCCGTGGCCTCCGTGGCTCGCTACTTCAAGAGGCGCCGGACCCTGGCTACCAGTTTGGCCCTCACCGGCGTGGGAATCTCCTCCTTCGCTTTCTCGCCTCTCTTCCAATTCCTGGTGGACACCTACGCTTGGCGGGGCGCCCTGATGATCGTAGCCGGCATGTCCTTCAACCTCGTGGTCTGCGGCGCTCTGATCCGACCCCTGACCCTGAAGGACGACGTGTCCGGTGGAAAGTTGACAGGACCGAGCTGGAAGAGGGTCTCCAACCTCTTCGGCTTGCAGCTGCTTTCCCACTGCCCGTTCATGCGGTATGTGGTCGCCATCACCCTGGTCAACACGGGCTATTTCATCCCTTACATCCACTTGGTGGCCCGGGCACGAGAACTGGGCTTTGACGAATACCAGGCTGCCTTTCTAATGTCCCTCACCGCCGTTGCGGATCTCTGCGGTCGCCTCTTCTCCGGCTGGCTGGGTAGCTGCAGGTCCTCGCGGTTGATCCACCTGCTGGTGGCCTGGACTTTCTTGACGGGCCTCTCCTTGTTGCTGATCGCCTGGGGCCACACCTACCCGCTCCTCGTGGCCATCAGCCTCGGCTACGGATTCTTCTCGGGAGCCCTGACGCCCATCGTCTTCTCCATCATTCCGGAGATTGTGGGCATCGAGAACATCTTCAGCGCCATGGGGCTGCTGCAGATGATCGAAAGCGTTGGGGGGCTCTTGGGGTCTCCCCTGTCGGGTAAGTTACACAATCTGTTCTGACCCAGTTCTGCAAACACGACCAACCTTCTGAAGTGAATTCAAAGATTCCTTTATTAGGAGCGACTGGTGACCCCGGCAAAAAGTCTCAACTCAGGTTAAGAAGTCCGTCCGGCAGGGAGATGAAGAGTTGTCTGTCACATGTATTCATCTCCGCCCCCTGCCGTTTATTCCCAGAGCTAGGGTGGGACTTCGCTAGCAGAGGTGACTCTTCCGTCCCGAGGACTGGCCCATAGATTTCCACTGTTCTCCTCTCCTCTGCTTTCTGCGGATCTGCGTTTCAGGCACTGGACCCAGCTGTTCCTCATCTTCCTCATCAGCCACCTCCAGACCTGGAGGTGTTGACTGTCCATCTGAGGGCTGACGGACAGCCCAGGCTCTGCCCCCTCCCTCCCTCCCTCCCTCCCTCTCTCTCTCACTCTCTCTGCCAGCTCCATTCCCTCTTCCCCTTCAGAGCTCTCAGGTTACCTTGATACTTGACTTCCACGCCTCCTCTTCCTCCTCTGATTCGGCTGCTGGAGGGGCCGACAGGCCACAACGTAATCATGAGCGAACATCAGAACTCGTTCTTCTGGTTTCCCCTGGCATTGCAGAGGTCCAGGTCAAAGGAGATACCAGATTTTTATCCTGTTGAGATGTCGGCAGGATCCTGGCTCATATGTTTTCCGACCGTGAAATCACTAGTGAAAAGGCTTGATTTAAATCAACTCCATCGAAATCCTAATTTTTAAAGAGCCGCTGCCGCCTCTGTCCCAGCGGCGTCTCCCCCTCCTCTGACTCCTCGCACAATCCCAATATTGCAGAACAGTGACGTGCAGTCAGGGGAGGCACAGCCTCACCACTGTCATCGTGAAAAGAAAAGGAAAATGTAAAAGGAAAAAGGCGAGAACCGAGGTCAGGCTGAGCTAGTTGCTGCCTCACCGTGGATGTTTAAAAAAGCCTCTAAAAAAGCGCCCTCTACTATGAGGCAGGAGAACTGCACGCCTCAACTAGTCTGACTTTAGGCGTTTTATGATCACCCGAGCAGAGTTAAGCGAGGGTTAAAAGCCTAAAAATTCCTGACGTAGGTGAGGCACGCAGTTCTCCTGCCTCATAGTAGAGGGCGCTCGTTTGTGTGTATGTGTGTGTGTTTGAGAGACGGGGAGGGAGGGAGAGAGGGAGGAAGGAGGGGAAGGGAAAAGAAAAAGAAAGAAGGAATCTTCTTTCGCAAAGGAGAAAAACAAATGCTGTCGCTTTAAATCAGAACTGAGCATGCCTGGCTGTGGAATTCTGGGAGTTGAAGTCCACAAGTCTAAAGAAATTTGAAACCCACCACTGGGTCAGTGCCTCGCCAGCCATAAACCTCACCGTACGTCACTGTTGCAGAATATACAGCCTCCCCATGCTACATGCTAAGCTCCATTTCAACTCAATTAGGAAGGTATCTCAAATAGAAAACTTGCCTCGAGAGAGATGTTTACTCCCCAGGCATTTTATTAAAATAAAATTGATTTTTTTTTAAAAAAAAATCCAATTTAAATTAAATCACGTGTGATTTAAAGTTTTAAAAATCTGATCTTTTTTTTTAAAAAAATCATTTTTAAAAAAAACCATTGATTTTGATCCCCCCCTGGCTGTATTCCAGAGATGGTGATGTACAGGTTGATTGGTCCACACGGCTACGGGTCATTGAAGTAGCTGCCGCCGTTCACCCCGAGATTCCTTCTGGCACGGCTTCACATTTGGCTGTTTTCTTGCAGGCTGGCTGCGCGACCTCACTGGCAACTACGCGGCCTCCTTCCTCGCTGCCGGCTCCTTCCTCTTGGCCGGGAGCCTCGTCCTGATGACGGTGCCCAGTTTCTCCACCTGCCTGACCCAGCCTGATTGGCACGATGCCCGGCTTGGCATGGAAGCTGGCGATGACAGCCGCTTGACCTCGGTGGCTCCCGCAGACCTCTCTCCCGAAAAGTGCCCAGGGGGGCCGGCGGCCGAGCAGACCCCTGTGAAGAGCTGAACAGCCGCAGGAGTCCAAAGTGGGACGCGACTCCAGAGAAGAGATGGACGACTCTGTGTACCAGAACACGTTTGTGCATTCGAGTGTGTAAATGCGTGTGCAAAAATGAGTTATTCGGCGCAGTGGCATAAAGCCACGTGTTAACTACAGATTTACCTGCCAGTGCCTTAAACCAGGGATCTCCAAACGTGCCAAGTACCATTGCCCAGCAGGGGGCAACCAGGGTGTATTTCATTGCCTATCCCATAATCCCCAGTCAATACCCCTACACTATGACGGCTGGGGGAGAGGGGCAGGGGAGGCAAGATGTGTGATATTGTTTTAGTCAGTTTTAGTCTGGCGTTTTTCGATCTCGTTCGCGTTTAAGACATTTGGACTTCAACTCCCAGAATCCCCCAGCCAGCCCTGAGGAATTCTGGGAGTTGAAGTCCACCTGTCTTAAAATGGGCGAGGTTGGGAAACGCTGCTTTAGTCTTTACACGCAGTGTAAAGTCTATGCGACTTTAAGATACGCCTCATCACCTCTGAAAAAAAATGTTTGCAAGTATTTCCGTTAATTTAACCTTTTTGTAAAAAAAAAATCCTATTGGAATAAAACGAGAAGCAAAATCAGTGTGACATCCGTTTGCGGAGTGGTTATTTTACAACTGGTTGTGAGTCAAGAGATGTTCTATTGGTCCAGAAACAACCGACAACAGGTAGTCCTTGCCTTTATGACCACAATGGACTCCCTCCTCCAAGCTTACCTTCTTAAGTGAGTTTTGCCTCATGTTATGACTTTCCTTGGCCCATTTGAATCGCTGGAGTTGTTAAATGGATAACCCGGTTGTTAAGTGAATCCGTTCCCCCCCCCCCCGTGGACTTTGCTTGTCAGTAAAAGAGGAACACCTGACCCTGGGACGCTGTGTGAGTCAGTTGTCAAGCGTCTGAATTTTGACCATGCGATGTAATGTCATAAGTGTGAGTAACGGTTGTAAGTCCCTTATTTCAGTGCCGCTATATCTTTGAACGGCCACGAAGTGAACTGTTATAAGTTGAGGACTCCCTGTTCAAAGTGACCCGTTTTCACTCTTACGATTTTTGTAGTCTCCTGCGGTCAGTTCCGGCGCTTGGCAACCAGCTCATATTTATGACGGTCACAGCGTCCCAGGGTCCCGTGACCCCCTTTTGCGACCTTCTGACGAGCCAAGTCACTGGGGGGGGAAGCCGGATTTAACGACTGTCTTAGTAACTTAAGAAGTACGCTTACTCGCTTAGAAGGGGAGTTGGTAAGTAACGTGGGCTCCCTTCGCAACTGTCTTGCTTAGGAAATGATCGTAAGTCGAGGACTCTCAGCATGCCTGTAGTTTTCAGTTTTCCATCATTCGCTGGCCTCAAGTACAATACAATAGCAGACTTGGAAGGGACCTTGGAGGTCTTCTAGTCCAACCCCCTGCCTAGGCAGGAAACCCTATACCGTTCCAGACAAATGGCTATCCAACATCTTCTTAAAGACTTCCAGTGTTGGGGCATTCACAACTTCTGGAGGCAAGGAGTTCCACTGATGAATTGTTCTCACTGTCAGGATGTTACGGTGCTGGTGACTCTTTGGGAAAGCGGTTTTGTCAACCCTGACGATGGGAGGACAGCCTTGAGAGCATTGCACTCTGCCCGTTCCCAGAGGCTCTCTTCTCGCCCATCTGCCTTGGTGGGTCACCGGTGGTGGGACGGCAGGATGGGACAGGTTGGAGTTCCTGATCGTGACCCGTTTGTTAAAGAACCCTCAAAGGGGGGAAGACGGGAGACCTATGAAAGAGGAAGGAGGCCCGGTCAGAAAATCCGTGGGCTCCGAAGAGCTTCACATAAATCCCGGCTGACAGACGGATGCCGGGGATCTTCGGATCAGAACTTCCCTGGAGGGAAAGTGAAGAAGGACTGTGCCAGCAAGCTGCTGCACCCATCATTCATACAATTCCAGCCCCCTCCCCAAATCGAGACCCTCGCTGTCTCTGGACTGCAAAACAGAAAATTCACAGGGGGAAAAAACGAGCAACCGAGCAACGGAGTCGGTTTTGTTCATATGTCTCAGATCACACAGCGATCGCTTTCCAACCTTGGATCTCTAATGCAGGGAGTCTTCGCCTTACGACATCGTTCGTTTAGTGACCGAAGTTACTACGGCACAGAGAAAAAAAACCCGACTTGGGACGTCTTTCACACTTGCACCGTCCCCACATTCACGCGATCAAACGTCATTTAGTGACCGAAATGACAACGGCGCTGAAAAAAGTGATTTACGATCGCTTTTCGCACTTACGACCGCTGCAGCCACCCCATGATCACTCCTGTTTAGGATGGCCGCAGTGTCCTCGGGGGATCATGTGATCCCCTTTGCCGACCTACTGACAAGCCATTGGCTCCATCTTCCGTCCTTTCCTGCCGCAGTTCTTAAGCCAAGCGCCGCGGTTGTTGAATTGGTAATAACAGTCGTTAAATGGATCAGGCTTTCTCCGTGGCTTGTCTGGAGGTCGCAAAAGGGACTCAGCGCGACCGTCATAAGTACGTGCCAGCTGCCAAGTGTCTTGTATTTTGATTACATGATGGTGGCGAGGCCGCAAGCGTGGAAAACGGCCGTAAGTCTTCATTCAGCGCTGTTGTAACTCTGAACGGTCATTAAAAGAACGGTTGTAAGTCGAGGACTACCTGTATTTTATTGGAAATGGTGGCTGTGGCACCGAAATCGACATTTTTTTTAAATTTTTTTTTACTGCCAGGGGAAAGTCCTGACTTCAAATTCCTGGGAAAACTCCTGACTCTGCAAGTTGCAAAGTTCCACAAATTTCTTCCCTCCTTTTTTTTGTAACCTTTGTTCGGCCGAATAAGGAATTTCCTAACCTCAGCATTTTTTCCTGACCCTTGAATTGGTTTAATAAACCTATTGCCCTTCAGAAGGATACGGGCACTCCTGCCTCCCTCTGCTCCAAACTGAATGCCATGGCAATCCTCAAAGAAGTTGAAGGCGGGGACCCCTGCTCTGAGCATGTGCAGAGTGCTTTTCCCCCTTACACTCTGAGCACGTACAGAGTGCTTTTTTCCCCTACACTCTGAGCACGTACAGAGTGCTTTTCCCCCCTCCCTGCTCTGTGACGTCCTAGTACACACCGCCTAAAATCTGCAACTCCGCTCCAGGCGAGGCAGAAAAATTCCCAATATTTTTAAAATTCTTTTTAACCTGCTGAACTGGCCCCCGGTCGGTTCTGTGTCGGTTCTACGAAATCCTTCAGCCTTGCTGGCATTTCCTAC